>NW_027122321.1:0-600000 GCF_030686945.1 Centruroides vittatus
TTTTAAATTCATTTTGTTTCAGAATCTGAAAGTGACCATTAAAAATGAATGAAAACATCAGTGTTTTTTTTAAATACGAAAAAAATTCTTATTGAATTTCAAAATAAAATTTCATGTGGTTTGGATTGTTTAAACAACAGATGACAATCAATTAAACTAAGTTTATTTCTTTAAAATTTAAACTACAGTACAGTATATCACATATTTACTATTAAAAATTTATTAAAAGAAATATTTTCAATCTACAGCTATCTTCACTTTTATACTTAAAGATATCTTCTTAAATTATGCATTTAATATCAACAAACAAAGTATCATATACAGTTTGATTTTAAAAGTTCTGTACATGTCATAATAAGTAACTAAAATAATAGATATTTTAAATATACTGAAATGATTTAGACTTAAATAAAGCAACTACAGTATTATAATTAAGTTTGATTACTTCTTTGCAAATAGTATTTTATTTTAGTAATATTGAAAAGTTGGGAAACAAAAATCATTAACTTTACCCAATGTTTTAGATTATTAGTTTATTTTAGGATGTAACAAGCATCTCAATTTCAGAATACAGAAATAAGCAACTTTTGCATTTTTGAAAGTATCCTTCCATTTATAACTCTATTTATTTAACTATTTAAATTAATATAGGAGCTAGAAAAAATTCACAAATTTGTTGATTTTTTTTCTATTCATTCACATCAAAATATTGCTCTTTTGAATGGTTTAGTTATCGAATTTTTTAAATAAAAAAGGAATCAAATGATACAGTTTCAGATTTTTTGAAGTTTAACAACCATATTTACTGGATTGCATGCCAACTTTTTCTTTAATTTTTCATGGTTCAAAAAATGTCCCTTGGCTTAGAATCAGTATCAAGTGAAGATGAATCTGAGTCATCCAATGTCAGCAACTGAACAATTAAATGGTGTAAAATTTATTCCTCAGGCCTGATTAATAAATTCTCATTTTCTATTTATTTTTGTTTCCAATTTTCTGGAGTCAGCTTATAATCAAATAAATATGGTAATATCATCTGTTCTTGAACTGTATATTTTTAATAACCTGTTCTCTATTTCTCTTGACAATTATAATTTACTTTATATTATATAAATATGCATTAGTATGTACATATTTTTTTCTTTTTTTTGTTAAAGATAAAATTTTCATTGCACAAAATCTTAAAATTTGAAAAACAATAAATTTTTAAAATATTGCATTAACAGCTGTTCTTATGCAGTAAATTTTTATAGTTGTCATTTATGTTAACAATTATCAGTACATTAAAGATTTATAAAGATTTTTGTTGCTTTAAAACACCAAGTAATATATTGCAGAGAATAATTTTTATTGTTAATGTAAGACTTTTTGGTTAATGGGACACCAGTTGATATGTACAGCAATGGGTAAGAATTAAACTCTGAATGAGGAGTTTCATACCACCCCAGAATTGTTGACCCTTCACATGATATTTGTCTTCGAAGGTCAGTTTTTAACATGTATCAGTCTACCGCATATTCTACATGCAAAGCATGCAGATATGTGCCTCAGTGCCTGTGTGGGGGCAAACCCCCACACCATCTAAAATTATATAACATCAAATACTCCAGTCATGTGGGCTACTCAAAGCTGGCACAGTGGCGCGGGTTAAATTTTTAAATGCAATAGTCTTTTGCGATGGACTTCTGGCATCTCGTTAACCAAAAAGTACTGTTAATGTTTTTATTACACAGTTTTTATACACTCTTTAATAAGTAATTTTTCATAACATCAATCACTATTTTATATGAATAACTATTAGGTAACATTACATTACTTTAAATAGACAATCCTTTTCATTCCAAGAAATTTTTTGGATCCAAAAATTGCATGTAAGTATGAGTATCTGGAAACTATTTAGTATAGCGTGAGAATATGACTTTCAAAGGGGCAGTACCTTCTGTCGTCGAATCTTTGGGATTCGCTCATGGTCGTTTAGGATAAATATTATATTAAAATTAAGAAAGACAACAAGATTGTAGAATCTTGGCCTTGTCAGGATTCTTGACACCAGCCTACATATAGTGTAAGGCATGCCAATGAGTATTTAGATAATTCTTTCGAGTGAGAGGGACCATAGGTAACTAATAAGATTTTAGCATGGCACTGAATTCAGAAACGAGACTATTATTAACAAACAAGATTTAATAAAAACAAACCAATAAAACACAAATATATACTGAGAGAATATTAAACCTTAACTTATTCGTGAGAGAGAGAAAGAGAGTTTACCGATATCAAAACATACTACCTCAACTTGTATGACTTGCATAGACTCTTTGCTGGTGACAAAGTGTTGATGCGGTGGGACAAACTGTGGTGGAGGTTCAGTGAGGAGGATGAAGATCTTGGCAGGAACTTATAGCACACAAGTTAAATATGTGGACGAGAGATTCTTATGGCAGACGACCGTCTTCTATGGACATATCAATGCTGTTGAACTGCGTGTCGTCTATATACTTTTTGTGAACTGCTCCAAATGGCGGGAAATTCGCTCTTTTTATCCCGAATTCTGACCAATAGCAAATCTCGATTTCAGAGTGCTAATGGGATGTACAGTGACATGCAGAGGGAGTAAATATGCAGATGGTGGTCAGAATTGTAGATAAAGTCTTGTCGGAAAGGAAGTTGATTTCCCTTTTCTTGAAAAACGATGAATGTAACTTCCCTTTTCGTAAACAATATTTAAGAAATAATGTAATTTCTCATAAAAATTAATTTAATAAATCCCAATTCTCACAATAGCATATCTTTATTTTCTGTAATATCATGCCAATCATCATCATTTGCAGATGTATTTCAGTTTCACTCTCAGTAACTTCTGTTTATTTGTTATTATTTATTATATAATTACAACTTACTTGTCGCATTGTTATGTGTCATTATCATCACTTCAAATTGTTTCTATGTTGTTCAAAATCAGACTCATCTTCACTTTCAGTACTTTAAAAATGTTGAAAAGGTTCTCTTTGTTCATCCATAAAAAATAATAATAATTTATTACTATTATTATTATTAACTTACATGTCAGAATACTCGCTAATTCTGATAACATTAAGTGAGTATAAACAATATCCATAATAACAATAAGTGGATTTTACTGTATTTATAAAATATAAGTAATGAATAAGTTACTAGAAGAACTTCATAAAAAGTAAGATATTTCAATATTGACTGTAAATTTGCATACAGTAAAACCTCAATTCATGAAATAATTCAGGCAAAGGGTTTTCTGTTAAAGCCAAAATTGACAAATTAGTTAATTTAACTGTTTTTACTTATGAGATATGTTTGTGTAATTAAAATTATGCATGTATGAGAAGTTATTTCCACAGAAAAGTTTTCTATATGTATTATTGCTTATGTACACTTCACAGTTTTGAGACTGTAATAAAAAAAATATACAATCTAAATCAAAATAAACATTTTTTTGAATGTTCTTAATGGGCAATGTCTCTTGGATTTGAAAAAACCTGTTAATTTAAATCACATATAAAAAGCATTTTAACAGTGTTAATTTTCATATTATGACAAACAGACTAGAAATTTTATCTGTTAAATCTAGTTTTTACTGTAATTAAAAAATATTAACATGCTTGAATTTAAAATAGAAAATTGATAAAAAGCAATATTCTCAAAATGCATCTTTTCATTGAAATAGAATGTTGCAAACTATATCATCAATAAACAGATCAATGTACAATTTGTAAAGCATTTATTACAGAGTAATATGTGTTTTGCTATGTTGTGTGTCCCCAACAGAAAACAACGAAATGTATTTGTCAGGATGCTGTCTTAAACAATAAGAATACATTGTGAAACAAACTGTTTTCAAACAATTAAAACTTATTTGTATTCATTTATAGATAAAATAATTTCCATAAGAATCAGTATTATAAAATAGTTTTATAAAATTTAGTTTTAGGGAGAGGTACACTAAAATAATATCGATGTTATTCTTTTCTCATACATATAATTGAATTAATAATTTAAAAAACTATATACTCTATTCAGAAATTTGTTTACTTTGAATCAATAAACTTTTTCAATTAATAAATATGAGTTTTATCGCAACTTCAAATTGAAAGTATTCATTCTGGTAATCATGAAATTTCATTTGTTAAATTCTGATATTCATGGTTAAATAATACTACTTTATTATAATGATAGGAAAATGAATGTATAACTCATTTGATAAATCAGGAATGAAGATATCATAGTCACATTATATAATACTTATATTAGGAGTTTATTTTATTAATTTGATAAGAATGTTAAGTACTTAAATCATTTAATGAAAAATATATCTTTGTATATAAATTAGGTTTTGGATGCTGCAAAAACTTATATATAATAATTTTGTATATAAAAATCAGTTCTTTGTTCATAAATAGAATTTATTGGATATAAGATTACCTACTCCTACTATATACCATATTTTCTTGCTTAAAGCCTGGGGTTCAAATAAACTCCTGGAAATAAAGGTGCAGTTAAAAATAAACCCTGGGTTGAAAAGTATGAGAAACATGTTAAACTACTGTACTGAATACGGTAATGTAGTTTAGAGTAACAGATAAGGAGTTTAACTAAAATTCTACCTCTTGAATTTTTCTAGAGTTGGACAAAACCTTCTGTTCCAAGTACAACAACTCAATACTGGATATGTAAACAAAAACTACTCACAATGTCAACCCAAAATCCAGCAATTAAATTAGCCAGGTACCACACCTACAGCTTGGCATGTACAGTTCTAAATGTAGAATTTTTTTGTAGAATCCTAACATTCCATATGAAGATGTCTACTGGAAGGTAGGTGAAAATGTTTGTGCAATTTTTTAATTGCTGGATTTTGGGTTGACATTGTGAGTAGTTTGTTTTCTATTCTAAGATTCATGGAAACATTTTTTAAAATAAAATTCTAAATATTGTTAAATACTGAGTATGGGAAAGTCAAAATCAAGCTTATCAGCTGAAGAATAATTAGAAAATTGCTGGTTCAAGCTAACCATCCCTTTCCAAAAGATGAGGAGTTTGAACTAGATGGTAGTCAAGATCTTGATTTCTACAATGACATTGAAACATACACAAATGACAACATAATAACCAAAAGATACTAAATCAGGATAACTATAAAAACAGTAATTATTTCAAATGTTGTAGCTGTAACTCATAAATACAGTCGTGGGGTGCCTACAGAGTGGGAAAATGGGCACTTGTCATCAGATCAAGTAAGAATTTGTATAAATTCTAATTGTAAAAGTGATTGAGATATGTAACTTTACACCCTTGACTGGATGCTTTGTCCTTTTTGTATTGATGTAATTCTGTATTCTATAATCTACTTATGAAAAAAAAACCCAAAAATTAATTACATCAATAAATTTTTATTTATTTGTCCTCAAGCTTTGCTTTATGTGAAAAATTTTCTGTAGACACCATAAATACATTAAATAGTTTGGCAAACATAGGTGTAATTAAAATATTTCTTTCAAGTTTTAGCAATTTATCTCCTGTTGCAAGGTAATAAACCCTAGGAAATACATACTTTTTAAAAATAAATCTGCCAGAATTCAATCGAGAAATAGGATATATTCTTAAGCTGGTAATTTTAAAACAAAAATAAAGCATTTAATTTTGCAAAATTATAATTGAATATTCCTGTCAAGAATAGTTACTCAATCTTATTTGAACTGTAGTGAAATTATTTTGCATAACTCAAGTTTAAAAATGTATCCTAACTATATAAAATCAAGATCAATCAATCATGTTTTTAGCAATTTAACTGTAAAAATTGCAAGATAAATATTTTTGGAGTAACAAACAACCTTAACTTATTGGGTAAAAAAGTTACCTTTCACAAATTAATTTTTTTTATCCTATCTGTTAACATCCCTAAAAATAAAAAAATTCTAATAGCATATAATATTGGAATTTATAAAATGAATAGCAAATTAACCCATTTGTGTTAAAATAAATAAATAAAAAATAAACAAGACTCTTATTAGCATAGTTTTTTTATAAACTTAAAATTTAGAAAAATTGTACATACAGCAGTTAACTTGAATTAACAAATTAAAAGAAAGTGTAACTTGTACAGTACATCTAGTTTTCTTTCCAGATTGGCAAAAAGATTTATTGCTTACATCTCACATTCACCAACATGATGATCGTCCATAGCAGAAATGTATGCAAATTCTAACATAAACATAAACTTTGCAAAAACATAAGCTATCACTTTTTTCGGGGATACTATAGATTACCACCTATGGAATTTCGGGACTTTCAGTATATATCTGAACTGGGGACCGAGACGAGTTCAACGATACCCTACTTCTGGACTGGAGATGAAAAATAAGAAAGTTATCATACTTTTTTCGGCGATTGTGTGATGATCAGGACGATGTTGCTCTCTCCGCTAAGCCTATCGCGTGTTTAACAGACAGTCCGGCAAGTCGGCCATATATACCTTAAACAGAAGCAGATGTTGATCCACGAGCACACTGATCACTTCACTTTTTAAAACTCTTTATTGATCAATGCCTTGGCACCGCTAGGCATAACCAAGGAAATAGTACATAAAGGTTACATATTCAAGATAAACATTTGATGTTACAGATTTACAAATGGAAATATGTGATGTACAGGTAACCCCCGTATAACACAGGAGTTACGTTCCAAAAAATTGTTGTGTTTTGCAAATCCATGTTATATGAAACAAAGAACTAGTACGAAAAGGGGGGTTAGGTTCCAAAAATTAAAAAAACATGCTATTATATTTTCATAATTAAGATAAATATCTTTATTAAAATTTTCTTAAGTGATACGTATTAATATAAATTAAACAATGTTTTCTTCGTCCTCACTAAGCACTTTTAACTGAGGGCGTTTTCTTTTTGGCAAGTTATCCTTATCCTCTGAGCATTTTTCTGCATTATCTTCAGATCCATGCTTTACCTTTTGCAAAAAGTATGTAATTTTAGATTGCTTGCTTTTAGTTAAAAGATCTTTATAAATTTCCTTATATGGTGCTAAGCACTTATGAAGAATAAAGCAAGTATGGAATAAGAAAAAAATATCTGGCAACATCAAAAGCAGAAGCGTCGAGATCTGGCAACACGGAAACAAGTTTCGAGAAAGACCATGTGTATCAACAGAAGGCTAGAAAAGAAAATTTACATTACTTAAGTACTAATAGTTCACGAAAATAATAATTTTCATGAACTATTAGTACTTAAGTATGTAAAAATTTATTACATTTCATGTTGTACAAGGGTTTTACCCAATTCTCGAACCGTGTTAGAGTGAATCCGTGCTATAGAAGTGCCGTGTTATACAGGGGTTACCTGTACTTATATATATATTAACAAACCAACAAAAGAAACAAAGAACAATAAAATAATAATAATAAAAAATTTAAAAATGAGCACACTGATCATCTGCAATTGGAGTTAAGTCCTTTTCGCACATCCTAGTGCTCCTCAATCTCGGGGTCTACGGCCCCTCAGCCACCAACGCGCTCGCTATCGGCTAGTACTATCGTGCCGCTTTCACTACTTGTCCAACAAAACTAACCTATCCCTCCAGGAGATGACCGTAGTCCGATGTCATGGTTTGCAGACTTTACCACAAGATGGCAGTACTAGCAACTACGGTGCCGTCTGCATGATAGCATTAAAAAAGTATGATAACTTAAAAACTATGATGACTTTCTTATTTTTCGTCTCCAGTCCGGAAGTAGGGTACCGTCTCGGTCCCGAGTTCAAATATATATTCAAAGTCCTGAAATTCCGTAGGTGATAATCTATAGTACAGCCCTTTTTTCAAATCTCTAAATGAATACAAATGATCAAATTATTTATAAAAAATTTCCAAAATTAAATTTGGAAGTTTCCATTACACTTTTTCATTCAATAAAAAGGGAGTTATTCAATTTTTGAAATCAATTAAGCAAGTTCAATTAACATACAAGTTAAGTGATCACATGACATTCATCTTTGCATCATGGGGCATGCGTAACATTTGTGCTATACATGTTTACTTTGTTACCCATTAGTTCCAAAAGTTCTTAAGAAAAAAATATTTTTATAATCATGTTTTAATAAAAATGAAATCCAATGGAAGTAATAAACTGAAGGGTTTTATTCATGATTTGAATAACTTATTACTATGTAATGTTGTTTATAGTCTTATCATTTGCTTCGTAACATATTATATTAGTCAAGATTAAAATATTTGCAATTATTTTTATTATATAATAATTGTGATTAGTATTTGTTAAAATGAACCTAAACTTGCTTTTATCTTCTTACTTGATGCAAATTAACAAATTACACAATGTATTTTCAAACATCTAATTAAAAAATTATATTAAATTAAATTATATGTGAAGAAAATTTCTTATTATGATTACATATTAACATTAAAAAAGATGTATCCTGAATCATTTTACAGAGCAGATGAGCTAACAACAGACATACTCAATGTCTAAGTTTGTGGTGAAGAATGTAATCTGTTTATGCAGAATATTTTTGAAAGTCTACAAACTTTAACAGAATGTTCTATAAGTCATAAAAATGAAAAATTCCATATAAACATAGGTTTGAAAATGCTTAATTTCAAAATTGTAGAAATTTTAAAAGTAACCATAATTAAAAAGTTTTTACATAATACAAATTAATAATAAGCTATGGTTTCACATTTATGTTTCATGTGACATTTTAAGTGTTCTTTACTATGATGAACCATTACTCTAACTCAGAAATGGCAAATGCAAAATTACTAATTTAAACGCAATTATAATAAACATTATTATTGCTTTCCTCAAAATTCCAATCCACTTCAGTAAAAAATGTTTATTAGAAATTAGAGTAAACAGAGTGAAAAATACAAAAGTTTCAATATTTTAGAAAAATTCAATTAATTTTAAATATGTAAAGTCTAAAGTTAAGTGCAAAAAGGATTTATACAGAAAAATATTTCTAACTACGTTTTTATTTTTGTTTTAAAAATTTTTGTAAAAAAAATAAAACCCTGCCAAACTCATTTCACAAAATATAAAAAGTTTCATTTTAATATATTTTGTTGATCTTCAGAAGATTTAGAGGTAAATCTTCAATTTTACACTATCAAATGAATTCTGAAAACTTTGGAATAGTAGTTTTAAAAATACTCTAATATATTGTTCTGCACTTTAATTTTAGAAAATATTTTCTTTTTATAACATTAAAATCAAGGTCGTTTGCATAAAACTTTCTGTTGAACAATATATATAATCTATATAAAAAAATAAATTCAATAAAAAAATGACAACAATCAAGAATAAATTCTAAATAAGAAATAGTCTATTTTTTTGAATCATTATTTTAATATTACATAAATAAATTATGTTCCAATGAGCATTACATTGTATGAAACAATTTATGCCAATGACTATCACAATATACATAAAAAACTTTGGAACTAAATTATTTAGAATTTTGCTAGAAAAATTTTCCATTTAAAAAGTAACTAAACTAAATACAGAAACAAATACTAGGAAGAATTATAGGAGACAAACATATGTATGTACAAGGGAAAATCAATAAATAATCTGAACTCATCTGAAAATCTCATGGTATCCCATCTCATTACACACAATGTAGTAGGCTGATCTGTGACTCATGTTAAACTCTTTAGAAGTATTGTCAGTTGTGATTCTATACTAAAGATTCTGGAATCAATTGTTTCTTACATTATTAGTTGTCATAATGGTTGGACATTCAGAATATGTCATTGATCACATTCTACCTCCCATTCTTGAATCTTTGTACCCACTGATACACTGCTAAGTTACTTACATTAAAATAGTTCTTACCATACTGTGATAAATTTACACTGGTTTCACTTTCTCAGCATTCAAAAAAAAATGAATGCCACTAAGCTGCTCCTTAGTAGTGTAATTTGAAAGTGCTATGGTCATTTTGAAATCATGTTGCCAAGTACAGATGTAGCCCTGTTGTCATAATTACTACTCAAAACATGCAGAAAAAATCATTTTGGTTCACAGATTAGCAAACTTCCTTACATCCTAATTATAATGGCAGTTACTACAATATTATATTTACTGAGTTTTCCTTATATAATCCTTAAAACACTTGTTTCTGGGCAAGACTAATTAATGGAGTCAATTACAGAACAATTTTAGAATAAAAACTAACCAATTGCATAATGTGATTATATCTCAAAAATAAAAATTTTAACTTTTATAACAAATTTTTATATATTATTTGAAATATTTAAAAAATATACAGTCAATCCTCATGCAGACTTACAACCAGTTCTCCTCCAACAAGGGAAATCCCCTTTCTTGTGAGTCTAGGGTATTCCCGTGTAATCTTAAGTCTCGTTCCCATAGTCGGTCAGTATTTATTACACAAAGTGTTCACACACTCCAAGACCACATATTTTATTTATATATTTGTACTTTATTGTGCATTCCATAGTACAATATGTTGGCAAATAGAAAAAGCATGACTTTATCTGGAGGAAGCATCAAGAATCAAAGGAAGGACAACAGAGTTGGAAGTGTAGCAGCACTTGGAAGAGAAGAAGAGGAAAGAATGTTAGCTGGTGTGTTCTCAAAATCAAATGTGTCTTTATTAGAACTACAGGGAACTATATAGATCTGAATGTTGAATAGTTCACAAAAGTGGAATGGCAATGAATAAACTTTTATGATACTGTCATAAAATTTATGAAGAACAAAAGAAAACTTACAAAACAGACCACACTAATGAGATTCTCCTCAAAAGCTACATCCAGGACTCCTACCCCTACAAGTACTTCTATTTCTTTGTAGTTATCTCCCTTGCCATAGTCCTCTACAGCTCCCGATAACTCCAACGACGATACTGATGACCTGGAACCAGTTTGGCTTCAACCCTTTAACAACTAAAATATTAATCTAAGTGATTTTTTTTTGGCACAGTACAACATTTTAATAATTTTTGCTGATTGTATTTTTATGTTCTGTAATATGTAAAAGATGCACACTAAAGCAAAATTATCAAGATAGAGTTTTCTTTCGATCATTTCTTTATCAAGAATAATTAAAACAATTAAGCTTCTTATTTATCAACTAATTTGCTCAATGACCTAGTCATAGCAACAGAACTCAGTCATTACGTAAGGAATGCCTGTATTCTCAGAACTCCGATATTTGAAAAACAAAACATACAGATAATGTATTAAAGATAATATATGATATATTTACATACCATTTTCATATTAAGTAAAAGCTCCAAATCTGTCATCACTATAATGAAAAGAAAATCACTATCGAAACCAAAATGTAAGAATGTAAAAGAATAATCATGTTAAATGATATGAAGTGTAATTTCAGCTGCAGACAGTGTCAAGTGTACAGAAGGTTCCAAAAAATGATAAAATTATGCAGATGTAATCCTTCAATAGTGTGGTTCTTCAAATTTGCTATCATAATTTATATTAATTTCATATTACATAAATTTAAATAGTATAAACAAATTAACTTTTTTAAATGTAAATATCTCACTTAAACAAGATGAAATTACAGAAACAAATTTAATTATTTATTTGAACAGAATAGAACATATTGCAAAAATAATTAAATTACTTAAACATGAAAGATATTGTACGCCATTAATTATATAATTGTACAATGTCTTAAATATTACCGTTTCAGCTGAAAATCAATGTATAAAATACATTTATGATGAAATATCATGGACTTAAGCCTAATACTCACCTGCTGTGTACGTAACTGGCTGGCTTTTGGTGGCTTTTTTCGTAAATAAGTCACCGTATCCCAATCAGACTCCGACATTTTAAGTAATTAAGTTTGTCTTTAATATTTTAATTTATGTATTGGTCGATTTCAAGGACAAAATTTTTCAGATTAGAAAATTTTAACGAAGTAAACAACGAAAATGGCGACTATTGGAAATGCTTTTAAACGCCCTCTGTCGGAAAAATCATTTTCTTATTCTTGTGCTGCCCTCTAGCTACAACTGACAATAATTCATTAAAAAAAAAAAAAAAAAAAAAAACATGGATATTGTATAAATCAAATAAGTGGAAAATAAGTAATGTCGTTTAAGATAATCCGTAAAAATAGTTTATCATTCTTTTTCTGGCAGAAATTTAAATTAAAAAAATCTACTTGATGAAAATTATTCGTTAAGGTCGCGTTTCTTTATGCAGAGCTACAGCAAAGCGTTTCTAAATGAAGTGCTTTAATGTAGCGAACCTTTCCTTTCCTTTCCTTTCCTTTCGCTTGTTTGTTTGATATGGAGATTATAGCCTTTGCGGCTCTTTCTCCGACCGTCGTTGCCAGTTGCTAAGCGAAACGACCAGTGAGGCTAATGTAGCGCTCCAGCGCCGCCACGTGGTGACTAGGAGTGATGGAGGCCGGCGGCCAGTAGATAGGCGTCGCGTGCGCACCAGAGACATGTTAAGGTCATCGTGTTGCCTAGGTCCTTGCGGGCTAAGGCATATTTAGGGCAGTGTAGCCAGTAATGAAGAGTTGTTTCCGCCGCGCCACAATGGGGGCACCCCGGAGAGTCGTGAAGGTGTCGTGAGTGAAGGAAGGCATTTAGCGCGGCCGTCTCGGTCCGGAGCCGGGCCAAAAGCGTCTCCGCGTGGCGAGACGACGCGCAACTGTAGCTCCAGGGGGCGAACGGACGAAGGTGGTCCCGGCCTTTGCTGCGGAGCGCCGCTGACCAGGCATCCGTCAGGGTGGCGATGGTGGTGTCCCGTATGGCCCGGGGTGAGGTCCCGTGGCGTGAGGGGTTTCCAGATGGATCCATTGAACGGGTCGCGGAGGGCCGCTTTGTCGGCCGCCTCGTTAATTGGAATGTTGGCATGGCCCGGTATTCAAACGATGATGATGGGCGCCGTGTGGGCACAGACGAGAGCCGCGAGATCGATGATGATGGGTGGTGAAGAGAACGAGACGTTGGCCATAGCTTGGATGACCGAGCGGCTGTCAGAAAAGATAACGGTGGGTTTGGCAAGCGGGGCGCCGATGTGGATTGCGCGCAGGATGCCCTGGGCTTCTGCCCCGAAGACGCTACAGTAGTTGTGCAGGGACCAGGCCTCTGTTTTGTTGGTGTTAGAAAAGACAACGCCAATGGCGGTCCGCGTACTGGTTTTGGATGCATCCGCGCCTAGACAGAGCCAGCCCGGCCATTTTGCGGCGACTGTCTAGTTTGCGGGTACTCTAGTTTAGAAACGCTTTCCGCTCGAGCGAAACATGGACGCCGTAATCAATACTTTAATTCCTGTTACGGCCGAAAGTAGTGCTTTATTTAAATATTGTAGTTTTTTAACTAAACAGATATAAAGAATTGAGCATTTCTCTTTCCGAAAATGTGAAAAAAAGCAAACAGATAGGAGATATATAATTATATTTAAAACATAGTATTTTCTTATTCGTCAAATAACTTTCAGAGTCATTTTATAAAATGTAATCCTTCCATAATATTTTTATCAACAGTCACTTCGACTTTTTTATTTTTACGGCATAATATCGTATTATACACACAAGCGTCCATTTCGCTTTACACGTGTAGCAGACGTAAAAGCGTGCTTTATCTTTGCTGCAGCGACCTCTTGCAACAAACGTTTAGAAACAGCGCTGCATTTAGAAACGGGTTTCAGAGTGTTCGCTGTAAAGCGCTTCTCGAGCGCTGCATAATGAAACGCGGCCGGTTTAAACTATCTTTCTTTTAGCCTCCATCTTATTACTAATCACCATCACTGTCAATATCTAATAATACTGTCTGAACTCTTGCCATCCTACATGTACTGTACATATACGTGCTTATGAATTTTAAAATAAAAATTAATTTCCCAAAAAATTATAAAAAACGATGGAGTCAGACTTTCTATTCTTCTTTATGTTGAAGTATACGAAAAAATTATATTTTTCTTCCAGGTCAGACTTATGGATATTGTATAACTAAAAAAACTTTTGTAAAACATTGTGTAACAATGAATAAAAAAGGTTTACAGTTAAAAAGAAATCAACTTGCAGAGAAAAAACTTCTTATTTACTTTAACAAACCCAAATGCATTTCGCCTCTTATGAAAGGCCTCTTCAGTAGGTTCGACTGTACACAGTTTCATATTCCGACAATTACTTGTTAGAAGAAACCACTTATATAACTTCACAAAAAATTCCCAGCATTCCGCTGTTAACACTTCCCGTATTCAAATTTACATTGTTGTTTTGCATAACGATAGCAAAATGTTCCTTTACTTTCCGTTTTACATTCTTTCCCTAAAGACAATTTTTAACTTATTAGTATTGATCTGACAATTATTAAATTTTACAGTATTGGAAGACAGAAGAATTACTAATTTTTAACCTTACAGCAGCCAAGTGTTCTGAAAGTCTGATCTTCAGTCTTCGTTTCGTTTCACCAAAGTAAAAACTGGGGTTGTTACATGTGCATTTTATTCTATAAACGACGCCTTCTTCTTTTAATATAACTTTTTTTATTAGTGCTTCTTATAATCATCATATTTGGAACCTGTTATTTTAGGATGGAGCCAATTTAATTAATTTTTGATTAAAAAATGTATTATATTTCTCATAAATACCTTTTATGTACGGGAAAGATACAAACTGCTTTATTTCTTGACGTTGTTTAACTTTAAATCTATTTCTTAAAAATCGGTTATATCAGTCATTTAGCAATCTTTTTGGATATCCATTTAGAATATATTTCTTATGTGTATCTTCGATTTCTTTTTCTCGTTGATCTATATTTGTTATTCTAGAAAAAATCTTTGTTATTTCCATTAAATATACAAAAGGACAATATGATTTAAAATTGATTACTTTCTTCGTATTACACGGTTTTTCAAATTTACAATATTCCAAATGATCGTCAAATCGTTTAGTTGTTATATCTAAATAATTTAACTGATTATTTAATTCATGCTCTTAAGTAAATCTAATATTTAAGTTGATTTTGTTAGCTTCTTCCAAAATTTGCAAATGTGTTGTTACAGCAACTATTATATATGATCAAAATATCGTCGACGTACCTCGCAAAAAACTGTATACCGTTCAACGTTGATAAAACCTTGTCCACATCTAACATAGATTTCAGCTAATTTTAGCCCTATTACGGAACCCATAGAAATGCCATCGGTTTGACGATAAAAATTTTTATTTACTGTAAAATAATTATTATCTAATGTAAAAGTGATTAAATCTCTCAGATAGTCAGAAACACCATACTTACATAAGCTTTTCACAATCATATCCTTGTTGATGGACGGGTACATAAAAGTTATATCTAGGCTCATTAGTTTATAGTTCGGCAGAATTTCTCCCTTTTGTAATCTTGATATTAAATCATCAGCATTTTTTACGGTATATTCTGAGTTTGGTATAACCTGTAATAACTTTTTAATAAACGTTTCTAGGTTATATAGCAATGTAAATCGAAAGTCTATAATTGGTCTACATTTGTTTTGTTTATGAGTTTTAATCCGGGCGTTTAATTTTGGAATTCTTACGTTTTCCTTTGGAAGTATTTCTTTACTTTGATATGGCATGATATAACCTTTAACCAAGTTCTTCAACTTCTTGGTTAATGCTCGTTGTATTCCTTTGAATGGATCGTTTTCCAATTTTTCAAAGTTTCCTTCCGATACAATTTCTTGTTTCTTAATTTCTAATTCGTGTAAATCCATAATAACTATTTGTTTTGACTTATCAGCTTTTAATAGGCATAAATTATATATTTTTTTAAATTTATTAATTCCATTGTATTTACCTGTATAATATCTTGCTTTACGATCCAAAATGTACCAGTTCTTGATATTAAGCTTTTTTAAATCTTCACATATTTTAATTCGGAGTCGTCTTTTTCTTCTTTTTTAAGATTACATTGAAAAATTGCATCTTCTATATCTGCTATGGTATTTATTATTCTATTGGAAAAAGGAAAGTTCATACCAGCACCATATGACAGAAACCTTATAAAATCTCCTGGTATTTCCTTTGTAGACAAATTAAGGACTAAATTTCTTTGCCATTCGGATTTCTCTTTCTCTAGTGGATAATCAAATAGTTTAAGCAACTTAACATTTTTATTTTTTATATAATTTTTATTTTTAGATGAGTTTAAAATTAAGTTTTTATTTAAATCTTTTATAAGATTTTTAATCTGTTTGGATATAAAACTAATTGATTTACCTTTCTTCTTGATAACTGATTTGATTATTAATCTCTCTATCTTCCATACATCTTCTCTACAAATATCTTTGTTAATAGATTTTCTCAGCTGAAGTGTTTTTGAAGTGGTTTCTTCCCGAAGATGATATTTGAAGAACTATATCTGTAATGTATCTTTCCCTCTGCTCATATAATCTCTCCAACCTCTTATCCAAATCCATCTTTCCTAAAAACCTGAATATATTCCAAAATAATTATAAAAAACGATGGAGTCAGACTTCCTATTCTTCTTTATCTTAAAGTATACGAAAAAATTATATTATTAGGTTAAAAATTAGTAATTCTCCTGTCTTCCAATACTGTAATATTAATAATTGTCAGATCAATACTAATAAGTTAAAAATTGTCTTTAGGGAAAGAATGTAAAACGAAAAGTAAAGGAACATTTTGCTATCGTTATGCAAAACAACAATGTAAATTTGAATACGGTAATGTTAACAGCGGAATGCTGGGAATTTTTTGTGAGTTATATAAGTGGTTTCTCCTAACAAGTAATTGTCGGAAGCTCCGACGGCAGTCTCGGCAGGCGCGACGGGAATGGTGGGGCCGTTTGTGCTCCTTCCCAGTCCACGATCTACAGAATCTTCCGCCGCCTCCGCTCGCCCGCGGACGAGCCAACGGCCCACTTTATTCTCCAGACGACCGAGGCGATCACGTCACCCGCCCAGCAGGCAGAGGCGTTGGCCTCCTACTTTGGTCGGTCCCACCCACTGGGTGTATTCGCATCCATCAAAGTGCACGATAGCGGCCGGACAAACTTAGAGGACAGTCAGTTTCGTCCATCTGAGCTGCTTCGGGCCCTTTGAGGCCTTCGCCCGTCAACTCCGGACCCGGACCGAGTCCAGGTGCAGGTCATTAGGGCACTTCCCCCGGCAGGCCTCGCCGCTCTTCTGGAGGCCATGAACTGCGTATGGATGGCGGGGACTTGTCCCCCGGAGTGGAAGATGGCCCACATAGTTCCAATCCGCAAACCGGGCCGCCAGCAACTACCTGCGCCTCTTACCGGCCTATCTCTTTAACGTCCCATATGGCCAAGCTTTTCGAGCGGCTGGTCCTGCACCGCTTTCACCTTTTCGCGACCAGCTCTATCTTCTTCCACCCTCACCACTTCGGGTTCTTGCTCTATAGGGGCGCCGAAGAAGCGCTGCTTCTCCTTCACCACCAGATCGCCGTGGCACGGGCCCAACGGAAGTGGATTTTCATGCTGGCCCTAGACTTGGAAGGGGCCTATGACTCGGTCTGCCAGCAGGGCCTTCTGGCCAAGATTGTCATACGGCATCGGGGGCAGGTACCTTCCCTGGCTCAAGGCGTTCTTACTTGGCCGTCAGTTCCAGATCCGCTGGCGAGGCGAGCTTTCCCGCCCCCACTCCTTCCGGGATAGGTTTACCTGGGATAGCCACGCTCAGTTCATGCGGGCCAAGTTAACGAGGACTGGCTCCTACCTCAAGTACTTTGCGTTCCGCCGGAATGGTGCCCGGACCGCCGACCTCAAGCGCTTCATTAACACTGTTACGTCCAATGGCGGAATTCGGTGCCCCGCTCCTCGAGGGGGCCCCGCCCACCAGCATCCACCGCATGGAGCGACCACTAAACGAAGCCCTTAGGACTGCGCTAGGGGTGCCTAAATCAACCCCCCCAGCTATCTCTATATACGGAAACCGGCTACATTTCGGTCCAGCTCCGCCTTCGCCACAGGGCGATCGCACACGCGGTGACCCGTCTCTCTCGGGGCCCATTTAGCCCTCTTTACCAGATTTTCCAGGCGGCACCTAGCTTGGCCTTCTACCGCTGGCGCCGTTACCAGGCCCCCTACGTCAGTCGGGTTTTCTCCCACATAGCCAACGGGAGTCTTCCACTTGCCCACCTCTACCGTCAACGTCTACACCTCCCGAGCGCGGACCAGGTCCGGCTCAAGGTTCGCCTAAGCGAGTGGGACACAGCTGGTGCTGCCCACGTCGAGGGGCTGAAAAGCAGCTATTCGGAGCTCACGGCCTCCCACTGGCACGACAGGTTCTGCATCGGAACAGATGCGTCTAAAACTCACCTCAGGACTTAGATTGGCATTGCCATTCCAAACGAAGGCATCCGGGAGACATGGCGGCTCCACGATGCCTGCAGTGTATTCACGGCCGAAGCGATTGGCATCCAGAGAGAGATAATGCTCGCCTCCCCACAAAATCGACCGACCGTAATTTTCTCGGACAGCCGTGCAGTTTTGCAGGCCATTGCCAATGTATCCTCTATGCCTTTCTCCTCTGCGGCTATAATTTCGGACATCGCGTCCGCTGTCAGCAGGTTTCCCGCCCCCCTGGACCTCGTCTGGACCGCAGGTCATTCGGGCATCCCGATAAATGAAGAGGCCGACAAGGCAGCGACCCATGCCCATCTCACAGGCTCCTGGAGCCGCTCTCTAACTCCGACGGAAATACGGAGGCTCCACCGGGACAACATTGTGCTCACTCTCATGGACACTTGGTCGGCAGCCCTCCGGCTCAAGGGGAGGGACCACCACCGTCCGTTCTCCCCTTGGCCTTACCACCTCGCCTCCTCGCGAAGCGCGGAGTCGCTTCTGGCGAGGTTGAGGACTAACACGGCTCCTTTACACACATTTCTCCATTCTCGGAAATTAAGTCCTTCACCGGACTGCCGGCACTGCGGCTCGGAGGAATCCCCCGAACACTTTTGGCTGGCATGCCCGGAGTACGAAGCGGCCCGTAGGGAACTGGGCCAAGCTCTCTCTTTGGATCTACAATTGATTCGCAATCTAGACCAACTTTACTGGCCGAACGCGGGCACTAACCCTCGCACCCACATTTTATCCACAGAGAGGTTCATCTACAGGACCGGCCGCTTCACCTAGTCGCTAGGGGGCGCGTCGGAGGGGAAGTCGCTAACGGCCAAAACCTCCAATATAAACCCGGGGAGTGGAAGAAGAAGAAGAAGTAATTGTCGGAATATGAACTGTGTACAGTCGAACCTACTGAAGAGGCCTTTCATAAGAGGCGAAATGCATTTGGGTTTGTTGAAGTAAATAAGTTTTTTCTCTGCAAGTTGATTTCTTTTTAACTGTAACCTTTTTTATTCATTGTTAACACAATGTTTTAGAAAAGTTTTTTAGTTATACAATATCCATAAGTCAGCCCTAGAAGAAAAATATAATTTTTTCGTATACTTTCAGATAAAGAAAAATTAATTTAACGGTTATATTCGGTTTCTCTCCAAAAATTTTAATCTGCTTTTTGGTAGATTGAATTATAGCTTATCTACAAAATTTTAAAGCATATTGAAGTAGCTTAATTCGAAATATAACAATATCCTTGGTTGAAACTCTGTATGTACGCTGATGACCATAACATCGGAAAACGTAAAATGATATTTAAACGATTTTAGCTTTGATAGTTTCGGAAGACATTTTTAATCTACATTCTTTAAATTTCTAGAAAAAGGGATAAATTCCTCGACTTTATACGAAATGTAACTTTCCGACTATTCGAAATTTCGATGCCATTTCCCGTTTTCCCAGTAAAGGAAACTGTAACATAATAGAACTTTCTGCTTGTATACCTTAGTTTCTTTTTAAGGATGCTGCTCTTCCGGAGGTCGAGGCAAACCGTCGTCATTCATAATGTAGTGGGTTAGAGATATTCTTATATTTCCCATTAGTATGGTTTTAACGAAAATTCTATACAAATCTCGTGGTAGAATACTTGTTCAGAAAATGTGTTACGGATCAATAAAGACGAAAACTATAGTACTTTATGTGAAATTTGAATGCTGTTAAATTTCTGACAATGAAAACATGATAATGTGAACGAATCGTGTTGATTCGCATACAATTTATTTACTGTTTTTTGCTATTTTGATATGCACCAAAGATAATTTTCATTATTATATTTTATGAAAATTTAGTTATGCTCTATAGCAGGGGTGGCCAACAAGTCGATCGCGATCGACCGGTCGATCGCCAAGCCAATTTTGGTCGATCGCTAGCGATGTCTTCACTTAATGTATTATATTTTTAACCGAACGCAACTGTATGCATGCAGTTATGACTCGACTCATAAGCAGTGAGTGCACTTTGTACTGAAACAGTGTATAAACATAGTATGTATTTCACACTTCCCCCTCCCCGCTTAGACTATGCCTATGACAACAAGTCGATCGCGACACATTTTTACGATAAAAAGTAGATCTTATGTGCACAAAAGTTGGCCACCCCTGCTCTATAGAATGAATTTAGAGCGGTTTCAATTCTTTTGTGAATCTCGCATAACCTATTCAAAACAATATTCAATTTTATTTATTTATTTATTTTTGTTCTTTCTGCCCTGTAGCCACTAAGAGGCAGTTTTAAGCATGCTCACGATGGGGATGGGACCCAGAAATAAATAAACCACTCCAGAACCCGTTAAATAAGTCAAGCAAAAAATGTCAGCTACTATAATACCCAGTCTCTTAAATGATGCAGAAAGACAACCAGCAGGATACCCAAGGTAGTAAAGCCGTCAGCGTGCCGCAATGGAGGACCACAGATCGAATCCGGCGGGTGAAAATCCCAGAAATTTTTCTTGGGTCACCTATCCCACCAAATGCCGAGCGGGTAAGACCACCCAACACTAATAGTTGATTACGGATCACGTTTTCTTGATTTTATTCATGACTAATACCTAAATAGGGGCTAGTTTCCCATTAAAAAAAATTCCGGGAGCAGTGCCCAGGCACAGGGCGTAGACCTGGGGGCGCAGAAATGACCTGGACCAAGTTTTGGGTCATAGTTTTGGGGCGTAGTTACAGATGCTCGCACCACTAGTTACGACGCTGTCCGGGAGGCATCCCCTTGTCAGATTGCATGTGTCGTATTCCATCAAACTGTCACCATCCCGCGGTCAAAACCCATTGATTAAAGAAGCCCTCCACAGTTATCAAAGTACAAGGAGTCGAAAATAACAGATATTTTGAAATTAATTTTTGCCTATTTTGCCCTTAAATTTAAAATATTTCAGTTCATCTGCAGCAGATGACATGCAAAGGTGTCAGCGTTTTTGCCATTCGGGACCTTGGAGGGACTTGAACTTTGATTAAAAAATGAGAGTCGGGAAATACGATTTGTGTTACAATCATTTTTGTCGCCAGCTTGTCAGGTTTTGTTTTCATTCAACGGATGGAGAAATTATTTAATTAAATAATTTTCCGGATTCTCGCAATTATGAAGGACAAGATACGTTTGGAATTGTTTATCTATTTTTCAAAATCATAGTGCCTTTTATGTCTTTTTTTTTAGCTCTTTCCGCCCTGTGGGCACTAAGAGGGCCTCTTTTAGTAGGCCCATTATGGGTTCGGCCAGGCCCACAATGGGGCGACCGGGTGGTGAGGGACGGGGCCCGACGATATCCGAACGGACCACCCCCCGAAAAATTCCTGGGGATTATTCGACCCGTTCGGATTCGATCCCGGGTCCCCCAGAGCGGTAGGCTGCCACCTTGACCGCTCGGCCATCCGGCCGTCTTGTGCCTTTTATGTCAAGAACACAAAACCCTAACTTTCTTGCTGATTTATATAATCTATTTAGTTTCTAACAATATTTTATTGAAAGTTGAACAAAATATTAGTAATAAATGAAATTGATAAACCCATAACAATTTAAAAGGCCTCCAATAAAAGTCCCTTTGTTAAAATCTCCTACTCACTATTAAAGCAATTGTTTCTAAAGTCCTTTTGATAAACCGTGTAAAGTCCATTTTGTACCACGTGGTACTACGTATATGACAATATTTTCATTTTTATATCTTTCATTCCATTATTGATATAGGGGAATTTCTATTTTGAATGTTGCATGTTACTATTACTTTTAAACGTCGTTCTAATTTAGTTACGTTGGTTTAAAAAAATCTCTCATACACATGAGAGATTTTTGTGCTATTCTATTAAATAATAATGATTAAACGGATTTGCAAGAACTGCGAATTGTTCATGGTTCAGTTCGCTTCCACTGTATTTAGGCTAAATTCATATTTTATTATACAGGATGACTCAAGAATCAGTTAACTGAGATACGTATTGACAATGTTTTTAGAACATTCGAGAAAATTTTACGAATAACAACTTACTGTTAAATAATGTATATTTAGTTTTGAAGCATAAGATGATAACGGGCAATTCAGACAATTTTTTCCGGTAAATTCTTAACGTAAACAAAACGATTTGCACACATTCGGTATTTAGACAGACATGTAAACAAAGTAGGCTGAAAATCAGAACCTCACGCTCTTAAATGTATTAATTAATTGGAGGGAAAAGGCTTCTTATACATCACAGATTGCCCTTCGAGTCTAAATCCGACTTTACTTTAAAATTACGAGTACATTGCATTCTCATACGCAAATGCGATGTAGGATCAGTGTTTTGGATTACTGTACAGAATTTATGGTATCGAAAACATTAAAATTCTAATATCTACAAAACTTATTGCATTTATACTTATTAATGGAAACTCCTTTTAAAAATAATTTTTCAAATCAGAGAGAGAGAGAGAAATCGAAAATTGGCCAGGCATAGGTTATGTTAAAAATAGCGAGGTTGAAGCCGAAGTTTTGAACGCGAAAACGTGTACGTCGGACATTCGGCACCGCTTTCCTGTAAGCCTAGAAGTTTGACAATGGCGTTTGGAAAGTCAGTGGAATCGGGCTCGACATTCCAAACACCATTGTCAACCTTCTAGACTTACAGGAAAGCGGCACTCAACGCCCGACGTACACGTTTCCGCGTTTAAAACTTCGGCCTCAACCTCGCTAATAAGTTTTAAATCTTAGCCTTACAATTATTTTGGATGTTTTCTTTCTTGTTTATATTTTATTTATATTCCAAAATATCGCAGTAAAAAGGCTGAAGAATTACAACTAAGGTGACGAGTTGATAAATGTACTAACGTAAATGGACAGTACTTAGTCTAATTAAAATCGTTCCGTTTGTGAACGTGTGTAAATAGGTAGGCCTACTATGCATGTGCATAACGTACAGTACGTTCTGCTAAAATACAAAATCTTAACAAATAACTTATTATAGGCCATTCTGTATTAAAATTAATTAGTATCTGTAATCTTATATAATAAAAATGTGTGTGTGTATCAAAATTTTGCTAATGTATGAAATGAAACAAGAATCTTTTGTATTGTAATTTGTTTTCGATGGATTATAAACGTTGTTTCTTTGTACAATTTTCTATTTTGTTTACTTATAATCTTAAACGTAACTAAATATACAGGATGGATCAAAAGTCAGTTAACCAACTTATATTACTTTTTCCAAGGAATTAAAACCTGTTCGTTGCATCTTGTGATTCATGATTTAATTACTTCATCCAAAGCAAATGAACCGGAATGTGAACTGACTTTTCAATCTCCTGTATTTCATTAATTAAAAGTCTCATGAATGTTTGAGTTTTAAAAAGTTGTTGTAAACACAAATTAAAAATTTAGGGAAAATATAAAACTAAATTCCTAATTTTTGTTTTAATTGATTTAAATGATGCACTTTTAATGAGAATGAAAATAAGATCTAAATGAAATTGTAATATGTTGTTGAAGAATATAAAGAAAGCTTAACTTGAATTAATTTCGAAATAATTATTAAAGCTGGTTCGTACTTTAAGATATAAATGTTCAGAATACAGAGGTTATAAACATTTTGGAAAGAAAAACTTTCCTCAGAAAAAGATCTGGCTTTCTTCATAATTCAGTCTAAATAAGAAGTACCAACATTTACTAATTGTAACAATCTCATACCTATTAATATTGAAACTGTACTTATTCAGTCTTCAATATAGTTACTGAAATGTCTTATAGTAAAGCTTACTTATTCTCTTCCAGAATAGAGGTTCCTATTTAAAGCAGGTTTTGAGATGTACAAAATTTTCCTCAGCCCTCTATTCCATCAAAGAAAAATCTTACTCAGTCAGTGATGTTCAGATAGATGGGAGTGATAATAACAGTGCCAACTTCCCCATATCAATAGCTACCAATGAAACTGTAAATCTACAATACCACATATTTTCAAACATGGATGGAATAGCTATCAACAAAATCATTTAGACTTAGAATTTATTTGTATAAAATCCTGTAAACAATAGTTGTGGATTGGATACTAATTTCAGATCCTTCACAGAGTTGAATCTAAAATTAGCATCTCCAATACAATCAATAGCAATGCACTTATATGAAATCTGTTTATTGTATTTTTGGCACTATTAGATATTAAAAACAAAATGCTAAAGTAGATTATGTCAATTTTAAATTATATATAAAATTAACGAAACATTAAATTTTTTATATAGTAATTCATTAGGCACTATTTTGATAGAATGGAAATTCTGCTCAAGAGTAATATAACAATGTAAATTCTGTGTAATATACAGAAAAATCACTTTTATTATGTATGTATATATAAATATATATCTTGTGTTGCTTTCTCAATCTGAGTGACTAAATTTAGTGAAACATTATTAATGATCTGATTTAAATCCTAAAACATAAACATGAAACATACTACAGAAAGGATGTAACAAGTTTTAATACAACTGAAACACAATGAAACGTGGCATTGTGACATACAGAACTACCACACTGTTTTCATAAAGGAAATGTGATTGAGACAGGTATCGATACACATTTCAGTTCCTTGACCATGTGCTACATTGCCTTGTCATTGTCATGTAACAAGAAATGCAATTCTCGCTTCTTCATCTAGTTGGCTGAAAGTTTTAAATATGGTTTGGTCTTTCAGTCCGTATTGAGTTTTGTCCAGCCAATAAACAAGAAAAATTTGAATTTCGGTTTAATTTCACATTTATAAAGAGGAATTTTCATAATGGAAGCATCAGCCTATCAAAGCACGAGACAACCAATCACATATATTGGAGTACCATGATGACCAATAATAATTTAATAGTGATCACAGGCTACCTTAATTAACACAGCTGCCCAATACCAGAGGGTTATTAAAGTCAGAGAAAATAAAGCAATGCATTTTGACGACAAAAGCAACGATAGAAAAATTTATTCTATTCATTTTCATGATCAAATCTTGAAACACCTTAAAAATCTGGACTACAAGAATGGTGTAAAACTATTTACAATGGACTGACTGAACGAGTAAAACTATACCACTAGGATCCAGATATAGTTCGGACCACTGAAAAAACAGACAAATTTTTTTTTTAGTATTTTATTTTTGTAATTTTTTTTTAATTTTTGGGACTAGTTCCAAGAAAGTAAATAGCACAATCTGGGTTCAGATTTCTGAGGCCACATAATTGTTATTTGTGATACATTTTTTTCCTCATGAGATGAAAATTGAAGAATATCGGAAAGTATATATATTGCACATGGCATCCTTCAAAACTTGGCATAAAAATGCATTTGGTTAGCATTTCCTTTATTTTTAAATGCTGTTTTTTTATTTTTTAATTCAAATTCTATACATGACTCACAATACTGACAAAGCTGTCATACTCCCAATGAAACTTGATGACATTCTCATGCATGATTGAGAATGGGGTAGAGAAATGACAATTTCTGCATATGCTAGGGAGCAGTCAAAAATATATCAGACATCAGGCAAGAAATACTGGCTCCCTTTGATACGTACATCTAGACCACACACACATATTACGCAGAAATTAAAAACGTTTTGTTTTTTTCGTCCGAAGCCTGATGATTCATTGTCTGATGTCGTTGTAGAAGAAGGCTGGAGCCCTATTTAGCTTATGAAACAATTTTCACTGGGATACAAAAGACTGCAGGACTATTGGCTAGACTTTTGGACAGAGATCTCCCCATTATGGACACAATATTTCTTGGTTCAAAAAAGTTCTGTTGAACATTTAAGGGAGGGGGGAAAAAATACATGTATAAGAGATGAATAATTCTAAAAACAATAACAATGACTAAAGAAAAACAGCATCACTAACAAAAATATAGCAACTAAAACAACTGGTTATCAGTCCAATATTTTTCCAAACTGTACAACTGCTGGCTTCACAAGTAATTTACAATAGTACTTCACAAGTGAAACATCTAAAATTAAGGTCCAATCGGAACCCCTAACAGGGGTACAACTTCTATCTGTCTGGAAGGTATATAATCAACGTTCCCTTTTCCCATCTACGATATAGACAGGATATGTTGGGATGTCAGAACCCAACAAATGGGAGACAAATCCCAATTATATAGGTGACCAAAGTTGAAGACATGTGCTAAAATTCAGCAAATTCTTTAGCACATTTTTCTGTTGATGATATGTGTAAAGCTTCTTCCTCATAATCATCAAAATTACTTGTATCCCCAGGACCCTTACATTTTGGAATGAATGGGGCTTCAACCTGAAAATTAAATTTTATAGAATATGTAAAAATGGAATTTATACATGTCTTTTAAAAGAATTTTTAAAATGTACATATTTATTAACAGACCTTCTTTTGGAAGATGGCAATCCAATCGGTGGAAGCATACCACTTATGATTTTTTATATCGCTTACACCATTTTTTAAATTACCGTAACGCTTAGTTAAATCAACTTGCAAGAGATTCCTCAGTAAGTCTTTGAGGTCAGAGGTAAAATGAGAAGGGAATCGTACCTGAAAAGAATTATTAACAGCCACATCAACATCAATTCAAAATAACAATCACAAATTTTGCTTTGACTCTTTACTTACCTTTCCAGATACTATTTTCTCATAGATGTGAATAGGTTGTTCTGCATAGAAAGGAGGATAACCAGCAGCCATTTCATATACTAAAACACCTAAAGCCCACCAATCTACAGCTTTGTTGTAACCCTGAAAAATTGTTAAGACTTTTACTAATTGAAATTTTATTACATCAATAGAAGAGATGATAAATTATATTTTATTATTTATCTCTAGGTAAATTATAATTTGTTGCCTGCTTTATTGAATTATATTAAATTGTAATTTTTCATACTTCATTTGCTAATGGTTAGGTGTTCAACTGATGATTCTAATATTCCAAGTATTCACTAAAGGAGTACTTAGGACACAAAAGAACAAAATGAATTCTGATTTTTGAAGATTATTTTTCATGGTCACATGCTATTGGATAAAACTGATTATTCAACTTTTCTATTTTGTTGAGCATCAAACACAAGACCGTGTTATTTATTAAACACTTGGCACTTTTCCACTTCTATTAGTATCAACTAATAGAAGTTGGAAAAGTGCCAAGTGTTTAATAAATAACACGGTCTTGTGTTTGATGCTCAACATATAAGAAAACACGGTTTCAAGAATACCTAAATTTTCTATTTTGGTATGTAATAATGTATACAAAATATCTGTGGACATTTCTGTCAAGGTTCTTTAGTGTACTATATGTCCTAATAAATTTTGACTCAATATACCAGGGGTGGGCAAGCAAGAGTTCAGTGGGAACCAAAATGTGGGTTTTGCAAAATGCATGGAAGCCGCAGTTCTGTACTGTCCTGGTGGATAGTATGGTAAGGCGCGCGATTTTAGTATATAATATAAATATACAGTCAAACCTGTTTTTATGCGCTCTTTTTAATGTGCGATTTTTATTTGTGCGATTTTTTTAATGCGAATTTTTAATTTGTGCGGTATAGTTGGCGACTAGTCTCGTGCGATTCGTCATGTCTCACGTTGACTTATTATAGTAAATAAACTTATTATAGCATAAATGCACTTATTATAGTAATATTATTGCATGAATATGCGAAAAATGAAATAATTTACTTTTAAGTCAACAAAACACCACCTGGACAAAAATATGTAAAACAGACGATAGACCAGACGATGCAGTCAAGTGCTGACATCTGTTGCCAATAAATTCTATTTCGTACGGTTTTGAGTTATTTTCTATGTGAGACTTTTTTATGCGGTCCCTGTTGACCGCATAAAAAATATTTTTTAAATTGTGTTGCGAAAACTATTATTTACAGCCATTCGTGAAGTTTCGTGAGATTTTTTTTTAATGCGTTTTTTTTAATGCGGTCCCTATCCCCCGCATAAAAACAGGTTTGACTGTAATATAAAACAAATATTGAATTTTTTTAATAAACATATTTCACAAAATTATAAAATAAAATTGTAAAAATAATAATAATAAACAGAAATTAACACTTTCAGCAAGAGCCCGCATTTGCCCATGTCTGCAATATATTATTTAGTATGCTGGTTTATTATTGGACAATTCCAAATTATGGCTATGTTTTAGAGGGTGACAGATTACTGGACATTATTCATTGAGTGATGGATTAAACTTCTGTATTAGTAATCATAGTTATAAAAAAAAGATAACTTTCTAATATTCCAAATTTAAAAACTCCATTTTTAACTCTAAATTTGAAAAGAAGTGAGACCTGAATTCCCAAAAGGCACAGACCAGCATAGCATTTTATATAAAATATAAACTATAAGAAATATAAAACTTATATAAAATATAAGAAATAAAACAAATAAACACAAACTTCAAGTAAAATTTTCCAAAAAAAATCTTATTGCAATTTTGTCTTAATAGCATTTAAAGAATAACATTTTACTGCTCTTAGAGTAGAAATCTGCCAGAGCATGACAGCTAAAATTGTTTTATCATCAATTAAATTTTACCTTGCTGAGAATAATTTCAGGAGCAAGATATTCTGGAGTTCCACATAATGTCCAAGTTCTTCCTTTTACTCTTTTTGCAAAACCAAAATCTGTTACCTAATTTTTAATTAAAAAATTAAGACATGACTTATGAAATATTTAATTTTCTTTAATTTTTTATTAAAAAAACATTTACCTTTATGTAACCCTGCTGATCTATAAGGAGATTTTCTGGTTTCAGATCTCTATAAATAAGATCTAGTGAGTGTAAGTACTCAAATGCCAAAACTATTTGGGCAGCATAAAACCTTGAATGAGGTTCACTGAAAAAAAAAGTAAGTACTAAATAAAAATTCTAAAATTTAAAGTTTTTAACAACAAATTATAAAGATAATTTTATGGAGTATATAATTAACATTGTTTTTAGTGTTTTTAATCTTATTATTATTCAGAAATCCTCATAAAAATTCATTATCTAGTTTATATCTTTTTCTCTTAAATGTTTTTATATGCAAAATTTGTTTAAAAGATTCTTTCATAAATTATATTAAATCCATAAATCTTGGCACCATTGTGTTAATAAACAGTTTTGAAGGACTTTTCTTAAAATAACCATTCTATTTTTTCAATACATTTCACAGCATATTTTAACTCCTCCTTGGGCATGCATAATGCAAATTAAAAATATATAAGTTATCTGTAATGAAATTTTTTTTATATGTTTGAATATGATTATGTCTTAGATAGTAGAAAAGGTGTAAAAATCAAACAGTATAAAACAATTGTAGGTTAAAAAAAAATTGAATATAGTATTACCCCGAACTTATGCGATAGGTGGGACTGAGTGATAACCATGTAAGTCAGGGTATAATTTCGCATATAAATACATACAAATTATTTTTAATTGGGGCCAGAGACTAAAGAAAACAATAATTTAGAAAAAAATGTTTAATAAAATCTTAGATAATACATATGTATAACAAATTATATTATTAAAATCGTAAACCAAAGTTATTTTGATGTAGAAGGCTTCATAAAATCTAACAAATTCATCTGACGGCTGAAAGATTGTTTTTTTTTTTTTTTTTCTCCCGCAGAATTTCCTCGTAGCATGCTAATAATTTTTTTATTTCTCGTTTTGTAGAAGAAATGTGCTCTCCGTTGGAGTCTATATTTTCTAAAATTTATAACCCGTTTTCATTTTTGTACTGAAATCTTTACATTCCAAAGATAAAGTTAACATTATTAAAGTTTTTCTTTTCTTGTTTGATGCAAAAGAATCAATTCTACTTTGTTTGGTTGACATAGTCTCTCAAGTCTCCATAGATATAACAAAGACAGAAATAAATAACACAAAATAAATTGTAGCTATGCGTCGATTCCGCGCATCATGTCCGAACATGTAAGCTGAACAATAGTGTGGGGGAGTGAGTAATCAAGAGTTGCGTGGCGCTGAAACAAAAGACGAATCGACGAAATTTAAAAATCGCGTAACTCTGGGTTCGCATAAGTCGGGGTAGCACTGTATAGAAGAAATTGAATTTTTATTCATATTTTTTGTAAATGCAAAAAACTAACTTTATCAAGTTTCAACTCATTACAAATCATTTAAACTTCTACTTATTGACATCAGATTTGTTAAATTTCACAGGATTGTTTATTTTCTCCCACAAATGCTTTATTACCCTGAAGTTGAAGATAATACAAAGTAATAGACACTGCCAAATCCCCCTACTGTGAAGGACAACAAACTGTTAATTGTTTTATTACTTTGTTAGTCATTTCACCCACTACTGACAGAAAAGGGAGTTTTTGAAAACAAATTGTTCTCTTGCACTGGGGAATGTTTTCTTTTAGATTTAACAACTAGTATTACCAGTAATGAATTCTATAATTTTATCAATAATTTTTAAATTATTAAAAATAAAATTACCAAATAAATGTTTGGGTCATCATTACTAAATGGTATTGATATGTAATGAACACACTTTTAATTTTGCAACAATTAAAATTTATTAAATAACTTATCATACTCTGATCACAAGAAAGCAGGGCGATAACACCAAAGCAAGAAAATTGTGTTGTTAAAAATAGCTGAAATGAATTGGGATTGGTCCAGTCATTGAAACCAAGAGAAAAAGATAGAATGTGTAGCACTGGTAAAGTTTAAATAATCTACATTGTTTTTTTATTGAATCATGATTGTTATGTGCAACAATCGAGAGTGCAGTGCTCTCACACTGCAAGAGAATTTACTGCAGGTAGTAGTAAGTTATTGTTTTTTGTAAAATTTCTCTGAGAAAAAGTCAAATTTGAAAATTACTGTAGGAATCAGTTGAGGAATACTACAAAGCACACAGTTCAACTGTTGTTTATTTTTGAGAAATTCAATTAAAAAAAAAAAGCCATGTATCTACTGGATACATACCCCCCAGAATGTGGGTGGTAGGACATTAAGTTATGGTATGTATTTATTAACCTCTAGCCTAATAACTTTTCCTGTCATCCCCACATGATACCATACTGCACATTAAAGGTAATGATGAATAGAAACTTATAAAATAATTAGTTGCTGGTAATTAAGCCATTTTCTTTGGCAAGATATATTATATAATTTGTGTAATACAATATCTTCAATGTTTTACATGTTAAGAAAGATAATAGCAGCTATTTTTAACACTATGTTTAATCTTTTACAAAAATACCACCTTACTAACAATTTACTGTTAGTAATCTACTTTAAATAATACTACTAGGATAATAATACTACTTTCAACTACTAGAAAGTAAGTTTAAACTTCTCTCAACTGTTTTATGTTATGATGAGTTTTTATTATAAGTTGTCATTTAAGAAAAAATATTTTATGATATAATAAAATAAATGTTGTCTACAGCAGTTGTCACAGCCATGTGCCTTAACCTTGAATTATGATTCTCAATATGTTTGTGTTGCTAAATGTATTATCAGGGCTGTTTTTATAAAAAAAATTACTGCCAGTATGCATAAATAGTGACTGAACATAGCATGAGAAGTTTTGATATAGCATTGTTTCTACTGAGTTCTATGTACTGGCTATCTTCTGGTACAGCATACTTGTGTATTCTGCCTAAAAATAGCACTGCATATAATTCAAGACACTAATGGTCCAGTGTGATAATTTGAAACAGGTCCACTGTCTTAAGTTGAACAGAACTTTCTGTGAGAATGCATTTTATCCAAAATTTAATTAAGTATGACAATAAATAAAAATAACAACTGATTATAGTATTTCATTTGGTGGAAATGCTTATTTTTCCTGACTTACCAGAATTTGAAGACCCTGTTATAGCCATATCATACAATAAGAAAAAGTTGATTTACCTTTCAGTTTTCACAGTGCTAAAATGAATTCAGAGAGACGAAGTTAAAGATTGGAGTTTATTATAATTGCAAAATTGACATTTTATTTGAAAAGATCCATAACATTTTTAACTCTGCAGTAAGAAAAATTGTAAAGAACAATTTTTCAAATATTAAGACTGTTACAATGATAGTAAATAGTTAGAACTTGGTTGCTTGCTGTTCTCCTAATTACATGTATTTCCTTTGGAATTAGCACAAGGTTGCTGTTGAGAACAAATCAATCATACAGGAAAACTTTGTGTCAATAAACCTACATTTTCCACTCAAAGTTTTCCTGTATGATTTGTTCTGAACAGCAACCTTGTGCTAATTCCGAAGGAAATGCATATTAAATAGTTTTTATCATCCAACCTTAAGCAATTGTATTGTAGAAAAATACACAAAAATTTAAATTTCCTTTCCTTTCCGACTTATGGAGGATAATGTTTTAGAATTTGGAAGTTGCTTATATTAATAATGAAATAAAATTAAAGTTAAAAAGGTAAAAGACAAACCAACTTTGCAGAGAGAAACACTAATTACTTTGGTATATCCCCTAAATGCATTTTGCCAGTAAACTCTGCCTCTTCAGTAGGGTTATTTCATACACAGCTCAAATTCTGACAATTATCGATCAAGGATTTCCATTTTAAGTTACTATTTTATATACCTGACAGAAGTTTTTCAGCATGCTACTGTTAACATGCCCGTATTTAAATTAACAATATTGTTTTGCATAATTATAGCAAAGTGTTCTTTGAATTTTCTTAGGTTTTGAGTTTTTATCATATTACAACCATTGGAAAATAGTCAAATAATATTAAATATCAAACATAACAGAAACAACATAATAGACTTAAGAAATTGTCCTAAAAAGCCATAATGTATTTAAAATGTTCAGGATAATTTGTAGATCATTTATCTGTAGAGTCACTAGGAGTCAATAATCATTGAGTGGAATATAATCATCAAGAAATAACTGTTACATGCATTTTCATTTAAAAATATGTTAAACATTTATATTTCATTTTTTCTAGTCTTTTGGAAACAAGCAGAGAAACTAAATCAGAATGAAATTTTTACCTAAATCTGCCACTCTTCCTCAGATGTGAGAACATTTCTCCTCCTGGTACATATTCTAAAACCATATATAGGTTAGAATTATCCTATAACGAAAAAGGATAAAAACATTATAAATAAAAGCATTTGTTTATTTTTCATTAGAACTTAATATTGAAAATGTTGATTTATATATTATTACCTTAAAATGAAATTGTAATTTCACAAGAAAAGGAAAGTTAACAGCTTGTAAAATTTTCTTTTCATTCAAAGTATGTTCTACTTGTTTTAACTTAACTACCTGGAAAAAAATTATAAAACACTTTAAATTGCTGTTTTATTTACAAAATTTTAATTTTAAAAAATTCCATAGTGATTGTGAATGATAAATTTTTTTTAAATGATCAAAGTACTACACTTTTGAATATTTTAAAAGTACCAATACCAGCCACCATGCCAAATTTTGTTACTTAATCTTACCCCATCCTGAGATATTAAGAAAATTAAATGCCAACGCACACACATGCACCAAATTTTTTGCTTTTTTTTTTTGACTTAATTTTGAATTCAGGAGGTCTCAAAACAGATTTGCAAAAAACTTGGGAGGGTCAAATTTGACACGATTCCATTACTTTCCCTTGTCATGTATATGTAACAACCAGGAAAGTAAAACTGAACTGTCTTGAACAAGCATAAAAATCCACACTTACAAAATGTAGCAAGTTTTTGCAACACTAATTCAGATAGTGTGATGCAGTAAGTGGTAGTCATTGCACATATATTCACTCTAACAGTTATAGTTCATAGTGTCTGTTGGATTTCTGACAAAGTGAAAATGAAAAATCTTGGAGAGTTGAGAGAAAACCAAACCTGAATGTTGCATCATGAAAGAATGGTGGCTCATGCATTTCTTTTCATTCACAAGTATCTAGTAAAGAACAACACATCTGTTGTGCTCCTCATCTTACTCTCTGAACATAGGAACCAGAATAAAGTTTAGTGGAGCCAAGTTTAAAACAACCTTGAAAGGATATCTTCTCTGTGGTTTGAAAATGACATAGCAAAATGCACTATGAAACCTGCATACCTTTCTATAAAACACATTCCAAATCATGGAAGAATAGTGATTGGGAGTAGTTTCACCAGTAGAAGAGAGAGCCTAATAAACTTCAAGTCTTCTTTTGAATATTTTGGTATTGAGAGTTAATAAAAAATAAAAAATAAGAAAATCTTACAGAAATCAGCTTTTTTAATCAACAAATCAAAATTTAGACAAAAATCAACGTATTTTACGATATACATCTAGCTAATCTAATCACTCTAACTAATCAGACTTAGAGTCAGACTAACCAGAGTTAAAATCACTCAGTCTTCATGTTAAAGTTATTCTTTTTCAAGCATCAGTGAGATCTCTGTTACATAGAGGTTTTTCAATTTATGTAAGTTTAAAAACTATGCAAATAAACATTGAAAATTAACAAAAATCTCTCTTAACATTGACTAAATAGACGACTTTCATGTAACAACCTAATAAGTAGGTAGTAAAGTAAGTTTCTTAGCAAAAAGTATTTAAAAATAATATTAATCAGTCACATTTTTCTTAAATATAGAGAAAACTAATCTAATAGGAACATTCTAATTTGAATTGCAAAAATATGATCTGAGAAATAACAACGCATTCAGTGTCTTATCACCAAGTCTGCTTCTCAATTTGTTGCACATACATGCAGCTGCTGAGAAAGCGCATTCAGGTTTGAAGGATGTTGGGGGAATCGTTAGTAAATACTTATAAGCCCGCTCTAGGTTATAGCTCAGATTAGAATTTGAAAACTCTTACAGGTTCATTTCTTTCTTAACAATTTTGGAAAAGTTATTTTCATTTAATGCTTCAGGAGACATCATTTTCATGCTGTTATCTATTTCCAGCTGAAGCTTTTCTTTGAGCGTCAAATCACTTTTTCTGTATTTGTAGGCTGGACTTGCATTTTTCCTCTTCATTTTTTTACCATTTAATCTCTCAATTAATGAAACAATCTTGTTTTTTTATCAGGACCTTGCTTGGACTAGATGATGAAATAAAGTGTACATTTTCTTCAGCCAAATTGTCACTATGAGGATTTTGTAGGTAGCATAAAATGCCACTCGACTCATTCCTTCGGTGATCTTTCATGCACTTTTATAAATGTATCTTGAATTTAGAAGCCAAATCAGAGCTATTGTCATTTAACTGCTTAAAAAGAAACTTAAGGGCAGCATCAGCTGTGCATAAATTCACATCAATGCAACAGAGTGCTTCTACGGTTAATTTTACTGGAGCCAAGACTTTAATGATTTCATCGATGAGTTCGAAATTGGACTCTTCCAATTGCACTGGATTATTCATATCTATAAGTGCCTTTCTGATGCTAACTTTCAAAAAAGCAAAACGCTCAAGCCTATTGTAGAGGCTGTTCCATCTGGCTCGAGCATACTTAGAGGCTTTTTCATCCAACTTTTTTAAAATGATGTCAATCCCGAAAATCTCGGAATCAGGAAAACTTAATCCTGAAAATTTTGGGACTAAAAAGTGGTCGGGATCCCGGGATCAAATCCTCTATCCCAATCATAACCAGTGTTTCTATAATCTTAAGATGCCTGATGTTTTCTTTGTGTACAATCATTAGTATAGACAAAAATAAAAGCAAACAAATATACAGTTTATTTTGCTATAAATGTCAGGTTCTCCTCTGACATTTTTTAACCAAACTACATGGTGTGGCTAGAAAATAATGAGATTGTGATCACCTGCACAAAACGGTCTTATGTGGACTGAAGTGAGTGGGTGGGTAAATGACCTTGAACAAGTTAGAACAAGCACAGTGAGTCTCAACTTACAGAAATCAAATAGCAGTAGTGCCTGCTGCGAGTGGATGTGTGTTACTGTGCGTCAGAAAAACCGCCAGCTTGAAAGAGGAGCAGCGTAGCAACCGGAAATTTTTGGTGAAATTGGAAAAACTGTCACTGAATCTTTGCGCCTGCTACATGAGGCATACGGTGATGCATGTTTGAGTGAATTCGAATAGCACAGAAGATTTTCTGAGGACCAAGAGGATATGAAAGACAATGAACATTCTGGATGGCCCAGCACATCAAAAACTGAGGAAAACATATGAAAAGTGAAACAAATTGTGAACCAATACTACTACAAAGAAGCTCTGGAATCTTTGTGGGAAACGGTCAGAAGAAAGCAACATGTGGCAAACTTGTGGCAAAATGGTTTCATCTCCATCAGGACAACACACCAGCCCATTCTGCTCTATCAGTGAAGCAGTTTTTGACCAAGAAGGGAGCCTACTACTTGAACACCCACCGTACTCATCTGACCTAGCTCCGTGTGACTTTTACCTTTTCCGTAAAGTCAAGTCTGTTCTGAAGAGACCCATTTTGATTCGGTTTCTGCTGTCAAGAAAAAAAGACAAGCTTCTGCATAGCCTTACAGATGATGACCTGCAGCTCTGTTATGATCAGTGGAAGTTGCAAATGCAGCACTATGTGGAAGCAGAAGGATCATACATTGAAGGCGAACACAACTAAAGTAAGTATACTATTCAAGATTTAAAGTTCCAGCTTCAGTCTCGTTATTTTCTATCTACACCTTGTATATGAAAAAAGTTGTATAAAGTCTACAATTGTAGGAAAAGGAAAACAAGAATATGATTACTAACAATTGTATTAACAAACTACATTTTGAAAAGAAACCTAAAAAACCAGTTCATCTTCTAATGCCCAAATATTTTCAAGCAAGTCAAGATTGTCAGGCACCACCTTAACTCAACCTTCATTTTCAATTAAACTCCAAAAGCATTTAATATTCTATGCATTTTCAAAGTCTTTTGATTTATTTTTCTTAAAAATATTCTGAACTATTTTGCAGGCAAATTCTACATAAAATATCCTGAAGAGGGGTGCTCTTTTAATCAATGTATTTCTTTTTCTCTTAACATTTTTTTCTTACCTGATTATTCATTTCCATGTGTCTGATACTAATTACCTTCAAATCTATATCTTTTCAACTGTCCTGATATTTTTCCTATCCTGTATTCCTTCCAATAAGCTTGCATCCCCTCCAATTAATTTCTCAATTGGTGTCCAAAAAACAGCTTGTTAATATAGGTTTCAAGTTTCATGTGGAAATTGATTGAAAACAGAATAAAAACTAACAACTGCTTTTTTTTTTCTTTATATTGATATTTTACAGCAGAAATCTTTTTTAACTAATCAAAATTTGAGCTAGAAGATTCACTTAATGCATAACTTCTTAACACTTTAAAATGAAATATTTCAAGCTTTACTGGCTCATTGCTAGAGGCATAAATTCTTATCACTTGCATTATTTAATAGCATATTTTATCATTAAAAAGAATAAATTATATGCTATGCAATTAAATTTTTATTTATAGATATCATATAAGCTAACTTTTCCAAAACCTGTTCTTTATGAAATAGTTCATGTAATACAAATTCATATTACATAATTAAATTAATGGTGAAAGTTTTTTACAAAGTTATTTAATTATTCTTATATAAGTAAGGTAGCATATTTGATTCTGACATTCAATGCAATTGAAAACATTCTAAAAATGTCTTTAAAACATTGATAGATAAAATAAAACAAATGATTATTTTAATGATTTATTTTATATTAGTAGCTTAAAATAAACTCTGAAGTAAAGCAAATTTGCCAAGAGTTTAAGGTGAAAAATTGAAGAATTGGCAGAATACATTCTGGAGACTGTTCATATTTGGAAAAAAAAATTACTTTTGGCACTATACTTGCTTTCCTGTATTTAAGAAGAAAAATTAACTGCTGTTAGAGAAGCCATTTATTCTGCAGCAACTTTTAAAAAACACATTGAGATATTGTTTCAATTTTATGATTTAAAGATGATAAACTAATCAATCATGTTTATTATCATCTTAATGTATATCAACAAAATTAAAAATTTTAATTTAATCATTACACTTTGGTTTATATATATAAGATAAAGTATCTTAAAATATGCCTAACATTTTCTTCAACTGTTCACTCAATTTTTATGTAAATTTATTTTCTATTTTATTAAATAAAATTTTGTACGTCTTCAGTTCATAATAATAATGGATAAACATAGATTTATAATCAATTCTTATTTGAAATAACTTATTTAAAACAAATTAATTTTAAAGAATGAGCTATGTTTTTATATCATGAATAATAATGAACATATTCAGGGCCTTCAAAAGTATTAGACACTAATCATAGTTTAAAAACAACAAAGATGTATATTTGTTTTTAAGATTTCTAATTCATTTAATATATTTTAAAAATTAATTAATTCAACTAATTAAAAAAACGTCACTCCACTGTGTCAATATAAAACAAAAAACATATATATATTTTTTAAAAACTTTATGAAATGAATTTTTTATATTGAAATTAGTTTGGATGAAATATTTATTTTATCAGAAATATACTTTTATTATAATAATTTATAATGGAAAATATTATGTTTATAATTTAATAAGTAATTCTACAAATCAGATAACATTTTTTAATTACCTTCTGTTTATCCAAAATTTTCATTGCATAATAATCTTTTCCTTCTTTATGCTGTACAAGCATAACACGACCAAAAGAACCTGTTCCTAGAGTTTTTAACCTGTCAAAGTCACTTAGACTTGCAGTGTTCTAAACAAAAATAATTGAATAATTATGTTTCTTATTAATTTTATAATTATAAACATATATTAGTAAAATTTTAATAAACCAAAACTAAAAAGAAATAATAGTAACTGTCATTAAATCAATTTACATTCTAATAAAATTACCAGTAAGTCAGTCTCATTTGCAGTAGCATTAATTATTCATTAAAGAAACTATAAATCAGACCAAGTTATATCATATTACAATATTAATCTCTAGCCATGTTATAACTAAAATGTGTGTCTAATAATTAAGAATGAATTTTCTGTTTATGTTTGAATTAGAAACAACATTTCTCTAGATATGTTCAGATGAAAATTTTTTTAAAATTAGATTGAGAAATATATGATGCACTCTAAAGATCTCAAACTTCAATAGCCATAAATTAAAGAATGGTATGACTGCTGAATATGCCATATGATTCTTTTTGATATCCTCAGCATTATTGATACTGTCAATAACTATTGAAATTTTGAAATGAAAACATATATTTCACACAATATTCAGAAACATAATGGACTGTGTTTATATATCAAAGGTACAGAAAATTTCCACAAGGAGATATAAATATATTTGCAATAATTCCACTATAACTTCATCAATGTTGACATGAAAATCATAACAAATTGTTATTATAGTGTAAACTACAAATATTTAGTAATTTTGCATAATTTAGTAATACTTGTCAAATTTAATTAGAATTAAGTCTTATTTTAAAATAAATTGCATTTATCTTAAAAACACTTATTATTATTCCTTAAATTAATACATATGAGGTTTTTTTTTTTATAAATTTTGTAAATGTGTTTTAATAAATATAGTTCATATAATCAAAACTTAAATTATAAAACAAAAATTGGAGATCTATCAAAAAATGAAATGTACAAACTAAATAATTTTTTTACCCAAATTACCAACATACTTAACAACAATGTTAATAATCAAGTCTCATAAGAAGTTATTATTGAATGATGTTCTCTATGTATAATTATATTTATCTTTTATTCAATTTACATGTAATAACAAAACTACCATATGTTGTACAATTAGATGTTACGAGTTTCTTTCATGTTCAATTTACCCCCTGTAACAAGGATTTTTCCTTAATACAATAAAGATTGATTGATTGATTGATTATAAATATAGTTCATATAACTTATATTATAAAAATTTTATTCATATTTTCATTGATGTATTGTAATGCAGAAGTGCATTGACTACATAATTATTATAATTTTATATGAGATTTAAATTATATTAAGTAACATTAAAATAATATTTAAAGACAAATTATAACAATTGAGATGATGAAACAGAAAACTGTCATCAAAATATTAGAGAAACATTCATAAAAGATATGGAATAAATGCTAGAAAAAAATTAATCTTTTACCAGTACAACAAAGTAAACCAAATATTTGAGCAACAGGTATTTGCACATTTTGTATATCATTCAATCACTATGCTGAATACACTTGCATGCATGTTACAGCTAACATATATATATATATATATATATATATATATATTTTACATGTGATAACTTAAGCTTAATTTATTAAAATAATATTCCTAAGTTCATTAAAAACTCTTCGTATAGTTTAGTTAGCATCATACTACTAGTTGCAGTTTTACAATCATTTGTTCTTATCATCTGTTGAATAAAATTTACTATGGCAAGAATTCAATGATAACTAATATTGAAATGCTGTGATTTTTACTTCTTAGAATGATATATATGAAAACAGAATAAAATAATAAATATCTCATGATAAGAATCAGGTAGCTAATTCAAAAAAATAAAAGTCTTCTAAAAAGATATGAATAAATTTAATTATACTATTAGAGAAAAGATGCCAAAATGAATCAGGTCATGTAGCATTTATCTAAAAAGTAGGATAATGCAGACTTGCATTTCAGAGGATAACCATTTCTATCTGATTATGGCTTTATTTGAGATTACAATTTCTATCAAATAACTACTTATGAATGATAATTCTGATAATAAAAGTCATTGCATAATACTACCTAAATTTAAAACAAATTAGTACTAAAAGACATGGTCCATTTAATCCATCTTTTCTCAAGCCAATGAAAGAAAATTCTATGTATACTTACTACACTGAAAATTTTTCCAGTATATATAAATAAGATGGATTTATTATAATTAAAAAATACATCAAAGTTTTTATAGCAGAATACAAATCGATAATGTTTTATAATACTAGTATATGTACGTACAATACAATCAAAAATTTCTTAGATTGACTACATATATGTTTCAATTCTGTGCAGTGTTCAAATAATTTATTTTCAGTTCCCATTAAAAGAAACTACAAGTAGTTACCTGATGTTCATCAAATTGCAAACTTTTATTGCAAATCATTTCATATTGTTTAAAAGTTTTGCCCTGCAATAAGACTAAATATCGGGAGCCAAAACAAAACTTAAATATGTGTATGTATATTACTTATTATCTTTAAATTTTAAATATCTTTTTACAGGTTACATAAGGAGAAATTAAAGCTGGATACATAGTGCCTAGAAAGTGACACCTCTTAATGAATTATTTAAATAATTCTTCCATTGTTTAAAAAAAATGTTAATCATGAATTCAATGTAGAAATTTTATAGCATGAGACATGCACTGCACTGCAAATTTATTTGGTAGAATATTTTCTGTCTATTACATAACTTGTGCAGTTCTATAAAATTTTGTTATCGTCAGTTCAACATTTCTTAAAAATTTCTTCCATCTTGTGGACACTAAAGATGCTTCTACCACCCTCATTACAGGTTCAGTTAAGCCTACAATGAAGCAGTCAAACAGTAAGTTTTCAACTAGCAATAATCGCGCCTCGGATAAACCTCACTGGCTACGATATCGCCTCTGTGCAAAGCTGAGTCAAACAATAAGAAAGAAATCTAACATATCTAGACCATATGATCCAACAAATCCTTAGAATACAATTCATATAGATATCATGTATCAAGCTAGCTCAGCCAACAAATTTTTGTATTTCATCAGTCAATCAAATTCAGCTTCTTTTAAATCAAATAGCAACTTTTAGTAGTATGGAGATCAAAACAACAAAATAGTTGTCACGACCTTCATGCTCACTCAATAATGCTCATTGGGATTTTATTATTAAAAAATAAAATCCCAATGAGCTAAAAAGATAATAGCTGTCAGGATACTTTTACTCTAGTAAACAGTTTAAAAGAATTCCAGAAAGTGCTTTTTTAAAATAGTGGAGAGAGTAATTAATTCAAAAAACTTCCAAATTATAGGATTAAAATTTGTTTTATCTCTTAATAAATATATAAATGCATGTGTATTATTATTGTCTTGGTAGTGTTTGTTTCATGCACAGCATATATACTGGTGCCTAGTACTATAGTATAACAGACCAAATTCAGAGCATAACTACAGGAAAAAAAAAACTGTTTTATGTGCTGTTTGTGTATGTCATTACATCACGCAGTTTCTCACCAGCTATGGCTGCTTTCAGTCTTATCTTGCCAGATTTACTGGTGCAAACAACTCTACCTGCTCTCTTTGTGGTGTCAGTGACAGTAGTGTACATTACATCTATGACTGCCCCTTGCTCGAACTAGAATGCCATTTTCTAAGGATGACAATCGACTCCCATGGGCACAACTGGACCAACCATGACTCCTGCCTATGTGACAAAGACTCTTATGAAGCCTTCCTTAACCTCATCTCTATGTATTTCTCCCACACCACTCTGAGTGGCTACTAGTTCTACAGTGTAATCTACATGTAGAACTAGTAGCCACTTTGTTTAGTCTGTCTTATTCATCTCCCTTCTACCCATAACCACAGCCTAGACATGCAAATATTGTATATTTTCATAGTTCTTTTGTATTTTATGTCTTTTATGTTTACATACTGTTTTCATGTTCAGCTTATTTGTTTTAGTCTTAGTTTAATTCTGCATTTATTCTCTTTGTTTTTCTTTTGTTTTAATTTTATTAATTCTTTTATTGTAACTTTTATTCATTGTTCAAATCCTGTATACCTGTTCTGTGCCATCACTTGGTTATGCAAAAGTGGAACCAAGTATATACTGTTTGTAGTATGTTTTATTTAATAAAAATCTGAATCTGAATCTGTGTATGTATCTGTGTTTAAGAATTTCGTGACTATGCAGCACATATTTAGGGTTTCACAACAGCACATACACTACATAAAAGTCAAAAAAATTAGTGGACACTCAAACTTGCTTATGAAATAAAGAATTTGTGGAAAATGAATAAGATACTTATTTTGTCAATAGTCCTTTCTTGCAACAAGTGTCATACCACATGCACAGTGTATATATTTTATAAAATATATACACTAAAAATATTAGACATAGCTGTACCAAACACACAACATACTAAGATATAGCATAGATTATTTTGTTTTGTTTGTCAATGAAGATGTTACTAGTCTGTTGTGATAGATTTTGTCTGTAATTATGGCTTGGGAAAAATACTGGAGCTCTCCTACTTACAAACATTCAACTTATGAACTTTCAGACTTATGAACAATTTGACCATACATCAAAAATTCAATTTTATGCAGATTCTGAAGTTCTCTTGCTGATCATGGGGCGGCATTGAAGTCAGTCTTTGGCCAGTAATAAGTAACACATTTTTAATAAATAATTAATAGGGATTTATTTCTATTGTGTATTGCCATTTTTTTGTTTTCTCATGCATTCTGACATTCCACTGCTGCTGATGAAGAGGCATTGAAATTGATAACAATGGAGTAATGGTGCTTTTTGCTATTGTTTACAATTTTTATAAACTTTTATGATTAGTGTTTTAAAAATGCATCCAAAATATATTAGTAAATCTATCAGTGGAGATAAAAGCAAGAAGTGTTGCTCATGAAAACAAAACTTGACATTATAAAACAAAGTACATTAGATAAAAAACAGTATTTGAAACACCAGCTAGTAAGCAGTAGCAAGTAGGTAAATGAGCAAGATGTATTCTATTAATATATACATATAATATATGTATAGAATATACAGCATCCATATATCACATTAAAAATTGTACTCTATTCAGTACATTGAAAGATCAAACACTTTTATACTAAGTAACTATGTATTGTTAATGTACAGTACTTCTAGGTTTGTTTTCAACTTATGAAGAGGTTAGGTTTCCAAGGTTTTGTCATAAGTAGGGAAGCTACTGTATATTTTGTATTTTTTCTATGACTATCTGAAGTGTATATTTGTAATGTGATTCCTGGGTATCAGGGGGTATCGAGGTACCTGTGCATTGGAGCACGTCCCCTGATTTTGTGTGGGTTGCCCCCTTTCATAATCCCCAAGGAGACCTCAAATTCAATGATCAACAAACAGAAAATTCATGACTTCTAGCCTATTCTGCAAATATAAAAGAAGTTAATGAAGAATATATTTGTCCATTGTCCCATGCATTATTTTTATATAGTTATTTGTTCATCATATGTTGTCCAAAAACAAACATTATTCATTTGTAAGGACATGTTAGGCCCAAGTGCAACCAGCATCATCTTATTGGAGCACTGATTCGACATTGAATCGTATAGTTTGAAACTTTTTGCATAATGTATGATGCCCTTTTTCATAGTATGTACCTCTTTCTTTATAGTCTGTAAGTGCTGCTGCTGGATATTTAGTAGTTTGTGTTCAAGCTTTTGATAAATCATATTTGCTTTTTGGTTATATCATCATTAGTAGTCAGTTTATATTAAAAGCTTGCAACCTGTAGTTTCTTGTATTTATGACTTATTTATTCTATAATGTAAGCAAAATTAACAGATATATTCAATTTTTTTTTTTTTAAAGACAATATCACAATATTGATAACTTCTCAACCCAATGATATAGAAATTGATATTGTTATGGAAAAAAAAATAGCTAATGAATATAACTAAAATCATCTCATACTATATTGAGAAATTAAAAATGTTATCTCTAAATTTCAATAAGTTATTCCTACATGCTATTGTTGTTAGTGAACAACTTCACTTTAGAATTAAAACAACTAAATGATCTTATTTAAATTATTATCAATGTAAAGTTGAAATATTAATACTCAGAAATTTTCTTACAATAGTGTGTATGCCAGGTGTTACTACTTTATCTAATATATTTTGGCTCATGTAGTCTTCTTTAAAATTTATCATAAAATAATATAAAATTATTCTGGAAAAATTACAACTTTAATTTAAAAGATTTTCAGATTGTTTTTTTTTTTATGTTGATATCTAATACGTTTAGATAGAATTCATTTTTGTTAATTAGGATATTCACACTGATCACAGAAATATTAAATATTCAAACAAATCAGGAGGATGTTTTTACATTTACTTTCATAAATTATTCATAAACAAATCAAATTTCTTTTGATGTCAAACTTTTACTAAAATCTAAGTGAAAATATAAACAAATATTCAAAGGAAATAAATATATATCCACGTACTTCCTGTTACTCAAAAATTTTAATGACATTATATTAATAATTTATCTAAAAATAAATTTAAAATTCCATTGGTAGTTTGATCTATGGTCTGTCATTAATTAATTATTATTATCACGGTCTCATTAATTAAGTTATTAAGTTTAAATTCAATTAGTAATTAAAGTGTATAATGCGTATAATGGATATATTTGCAGTTGAAATTAAATTCAGAACCGAGTGATTAGATATTTATATTATCTATTAGTTATTATTAAGTAAATATTTAAATAATTAAAAAAACATTTGGGTTTCATTGATGTCTTTCAATTATACTCTATATATAAAGTAAGAAAAATATAAAAATGAAAGTTGCCATTTAAAAGAAAGGACTATATGTCATTTAAATTGAGTATCATTAAAAAACATATTAAAAAATTAAGAGGTGTGTAGTGCTCCATCACTAAATTGTTTCTTTCTTTCTTTCTTTTTTTTTGTAATTATATATTTTGTATATCGTACCATTTCTGTATCAGTTTTTCTTCCTTGTCGCGATACCTGTTTATTTGTAAAACGTTCCATTTGTTGCGTGCCTCCGTCCTTGGCAATCACTCATTGGTTTGTGGTTGGTTTTAAAGACATTACGTGACTAAGGTGGAAGCCCCCGATGGCAAGGGTTATAAAAAGGAGAGTACAACATGTGCAAGCACCTTTTTTTTCTGTCAGGCGACTTATTGAGAACACAGAGGAAGGCTTCAAGGGATAAGGTGAGGTGGTCTTGAGCGGCAGGGTTAGCGAGAAAAGAAGTATAGTGACGAGACACTGTCTCTTTGTTGTTTTTGTATGAAGGGAAAATCTGTTTGCATCGGGAGGAAGATTGTATTCGGAGTGGAAGGACTGTTGTTTAAGGAAGGAAGATTAAGGAAATAATTCATTCTCGAGTATAGTTCTCCTGTTTTTTTTTCTTGTTGTTGGAATAAATAAGATTCAATGAATGTAACAGTGATCCCAACACATACTCGCCTTTGTATATACTGTAATTATCATTATTAGGCTAAGTGTCATTGTAATCATAGTAATTAGTGTACTAGTGTATTAATTATCAAATCTTTGCAAGATATATAAATATTGTTTTTCCCCCCCTTTAATTTGTATTTGTGTGATATTTCTTTTGTACGACCCTTGTACTCCTTACCAACATTGAGTCTGAATCTTGGTGATTCTTACACACTACAGGTGAAAACAATATTTAAAAATTAATAATATATAGGAATTTACTTACAGAACTTGGATTGTTCCATTTTTCTTCGAAATCTTTTTTAGCTTGTTCTAAGAATAATCTCACTAAAAATAAAATTAGAGAGAGCTTTAATAAATGATAAAAAATGTATTAATTAAATATTTTCATACAATAATTATCATATTATATAATGATTATTGTGTAATTAGCATATATAGAAAAACTGCCAGACAAAAAACTGATAAAAATAATTTAGACATTAAAATTATAAATTTAATGGTTTCCAATCATAAAAATTAGCAATACTTCTCATTCCTCCAAGTTCCTCCTATTTGTAGTTAAATTATTATTTGAAATATTTATTGTCTGTAATACATTAATTTTATACATGTAAATTTTATAGACAGTACAGAAGTATTTTTACATAAACAACTAGAGAAATTGTGTGTTGAATTGAGCATAATAATTACATTTAACAAAACAAAACAAAGCTGTTAGAAGAATTATCATTCTTGAATTTCAGTATTTGATTTCTGCAAATATCTTTGTTACTGTTTTAATATAACAATAAATATTTCTGTTAAACTGAAGATATCTATCCACATTGTAACTTTTTCTTTATTACCCATCAAGCATATTTGAAAGACAAAAAAAAATAATAATAATAATAATAATAATGACTAAAAAAATAAGTACTGTAAATAGCAATTGTTAAAATTTTTTACTATAATTTTTTGAGAATTCCGAAACTTCCTTATAAACCAAGGTCACTAAATCCCACAATAAAAACTTATGTGCTTGATATGTTAAAATTTTATAAAATATTTTGGCAAAAATAAAAATAGTATGCTTTTTAGTGTAATGTAAGCTTTTAAGTAACTAAATAATCTGTTTGGTAACCAGACTTTTAGTTGTTGTTTATAATTACTATGGTATAATTACCATATCATTAGTAAGAAATTTGATTTGTTTTCTGAAAACAAATATTCACAAAATGTTTGATTGAATTTACTTACATTTTAATGAATTTACATCTGAATTTGATATAGCATATAATATACATATTTAGATACATACTAAACAATCGCCTTAAATACTCAATACTCAAACTATAAATCTGCTAATTTTAATAATTAATACTAAGTAATTTGCTACTAAAGGTAAATGTTAGATGTCATTCTTATCTAAAGTACCTCTAGTAGCAAATTACTTAGTATTATTAAAATTAGCAGATTTATAGCCTGAGTATTTAAGGCAATTGTGTGTGTGTGTGTATATTATATGGCTTTGGGTTGTTAAAAAAAATAAATAAATATGTATATAATGTATATATCAATTTGTTTTTGCTATGCAATTCCTATACAAATTTAAATTAGACAAAATATATTAATTTCTTTGATGACCCTAAAGTCTTGTCTAATAAAATTAATAGTTTTAACTATGCTTAATTTCTATTAAGTTAATTATTTACATTGTATTCTGTCTGATATTGTCTGTCTGATTTACTTAATATAATAATCAATATACTGAAAGAATATTGTCACTAACTAATAACTGCAATGAAACATAAAACCATCTTAAAAAACATTTTTGTAGATGAACAATGTTCTTTCAAGCAATCTCAATGTTACTGTTAATCATTTATAAAAATAATTAAGTTAAGACCAAAACAATAATCTACAGGTTTATGTAATCAAACATTTACAATATTTTTGAAAAACATTAGAATTGACTTTTATATTTTACAAAACTTTTTTGATTCATTTAAAATACAATATTCAATTTTACTAATATTGATGAACTGACAATAATCAAATTCCATTCAAAATACACTCAAACCTGTTTTTGTGCGGTCTTTTTTTGTGCGATTTTTTATACGTGCAATGTGTTTTGTGCAATTATTTTTGTGCAGTATACCAATTTGATTAAAATTCATACACCACACACAAAAAATCACACAAAACAAATCGCACAAAAATAGACTGCACAAAAACAGGTTTGAGTGTAAAGCATTTCTTAAAATAAATTATTTAAAACTGCAACTTTATTTTTACTTTTATGACAAAGACTTTGTCTGAAAATGTTTTTCATTTATTAAGAACTTGTATTTTGTTTTTTGAAAAGTTACCTATTTCTTCTTTTTTTAGTTCTTAGATTTAAATATATATATATATTTAAATCTTTATTACATATGATGTATACATTTGTTAAGGAAGTGCCTCAAAATATAAATCCAAATTATACTATTTTATCTGGAGCTTTGTTTTACAAGATTTGTATGTATATAATCCAAACCTACTATAAAAATAGTATATATATATATATATATATATGTGTGTGTACTATTTTTATAGTAGGTTTGGATTATCTACATTCAGAATATAAAGAAAATGGAATCAAAGAAGTTCAATAAGAAGTAAAATAAGACAAGGCTATCTTATCACACTTCTTTAATTCCATTTTCTTATTATTCTGAAGCCTACTATAGTCAATTAATCAATACCTTTGACCAATTTGATAATCAAAACCTACTATAAGACCATTAAAACTGTTCAAGTTATATTATATATATATATATATATATATATATATATATATGAATAATATACAATTAAAGTAATAACTAAAATAAAGTATGCCACTTTCATACCAAAAATTTTCATTACATAAGCAGACTATAGCTGCTCACGTCATATTAAAAATAAATAAAATAATTCAATGTTATATATTTTCTAACATTTTTGAAATGTTTTGTTATTATTATTAATATTTTTTATGTAACTAATAGACTCATAGGAAATTTTGTTATTTTGATATTCTTTTATTGTTCTTTCTTGATAACCAAGAGTTCACTATATAATTTCTATGCAGTTATAACATTACTGTCAAAAGAAATTTTAAATCTGATATAATTTTTATATTCCTGAAAAGGCAGAATAAAGTATTAATAACAATAATAATATATAAAATATTACTTAATGGAAGTTGGCATTTTAAGAACAGATACAAAAAAAAAAAAATTATGATGAATACTTTTCTGTCCTGAAAATATAATAAATTAAATCTAATTACAGCAAATTAATGAAATATATGAAAATAAATGAATTATAATTCAACAAAAAAAAAAAAAATTCAATTTTTACTTATAGCTAAAATTTTAATACATAAAAATTTACATTCATTAAATTGAAAAACACAAATACATTTAATCTTCTTAATAACTATTTTTAATTTGCTATAAATTTTAAGAACTTATCAGACCACAGTTTTCAATGTACATATTGGTTTAATAAAATCTCAGTGAACTTTCCAATTGAAACTGTGGTCTGATAATTCCTTAGAATTTTATAGCAAATTAAAAATAGCTATTAAGAACATTAATTAAAATATAGAACAAAAAGCAAATAATTATAACCAATACATTTATTTATTGAAAATTTATACAATTTGCTTTCAGAAACAAAAAATATACATTTTTTTTTTAATTCTGAAAATTAATTTTACAATACAGATTTACAAAGATTATATTTTTTAAATTTTTAATACGTAGGTTAAAAAATTATGCAATTTATACATAAATTGTTAATAAACAATAGTGATTGAATCTTATATTACTTGAATTACAACATGATATATAGCAATGTAATAAATATAATTAATTTTATTATGAAATTCACTAATTATGAATAAAAATTTACTATACTATTTTTTAAATAAAAAATAAACTTCTAGTATTAAAAAATATTGCAAATTTTACTCCTTAGTTTTTAAAAATTTATGAGTTTATTCTATAAACATACCTATATATATTTGTGTAAACAACTTTATTTCAAAATTTTATATTAAATTTATTGCAGTTTAATGTGTAAAAAAATCTAATCTAATTTTAGCAATATAATACAACAAAAATTAATTATACTATGTCATAAATTAATGCATTATCAATTTTTTTTAGAAACTAGTACTTTATAGTTTAATCATTGATTTGACATTTTGAAATAATATCTTAAAATATATTTTATATAATTATAGTTTTTTTTAGAGTACAAAAGCATTTTTATAATATATAGACCATGTTAATTTTAATACTACTAGTATTAAGTAAGAAAAATATGTTCAGCATCTCTTCTTTGTACACCATATCAGATTCCTGATGTCGGCAAAACCTGGCTTAGGTTAGTAAGTAGTCAGTAATGCACCGAGGTGTTTCTAGGGAAAGTTACATCCAGAGTGGTTTCCTGTTGCCTTCTCTGAGGCACGATGTTACTCAAGGGGAAAATGCCTTCCGGGGAGGTCTTGTAAGAGAAACTGGCCCCTGTTCAGGTGTTACAAAACATGGAGAAAACCCGGAAAACTCCATGTGATCAGCCTGTCCGAGCGTGGCACAAACCTGCAACCGAACTCCCAGTGTTTAGCGACAGCTTGCTCGGCTACTGGTGGGCTCAGCATCTCTATATTTTTACAATAAAAAAAGTAGTATCTTTTACCTTAAGTGATACAGAAAGGTTTAATTTAAAAGGTCAATGCTTGTATTTTATTGTAAATTCTCTAGGAATTCTGAAATTTTGATTCAGAAAATTTCACTATAATCAACTCTGTCTCAATATTTTCCAACACCATAAAGTGCAGGCATTTCCAATTTATGAATGATTGCTATAACAAATGTGCATGACCAATCTTTCATCTATATATCATCTGTAGTATGGCCAACAGCTGAACACACAGATAGGTATATTATACAAAAAAGTGTAAACTGGGTCACTTTTTGAGTGTCCAAATAACAGATTTCACAACTTTGTTTTATCATTTGAATGACTTTTTGGACTACTCAGTTTTTTTCTGATAAATAGTTTAATTATCTTAATTTAATGAAACTACCAATAGGTAAAAGCTTATTAACAATATGTAAGCATACTACTATACATTAGTCTTTTAATTTTGTTTAATTATTTAATAAAATAAAAACATTAAAGATATTTAACATAACAAACAACCTCTAGGAACAGATTAATTTGGTAAATTGACACAGCAAAATAACTAGCAGGAATGAAAAATAATTTAAGACATTTTATAATTAATACTTATAAAATTTTGTAAAAATGTAAATAAATTAAAATTTACTAGCTTAAATGAATTTGAAACCATAACAAATAAATGCATTGTAGCAACTAAACTGCACTTGTATCATAGTTTTGCCACTGAACTGAGTTTCATTTCACGTGAGAGCATTTAGTCCAGCAAATTGGAGAAAGTGCTCTCAACAAGGCTGCTTGAAAGAATGTAATCTAAAAACATTGATGGCAATCACCTTAAATGGTCCATCTGTTTTTTTTTTCAACATTATTTTGTAACATTCTCATCTGTTACACTTTAAGATTTGTATTATTGATTGAATTTGATCCTGATTGCTTACTTGCATAAGTATGTACAGTATTTACAGTAGAGAACCAAAAATCGGAATCAATTGGGGACCGGGGTTGTTCAGATTAGGGATTTGTTCCGATTACGGTCTATGTACGAAAAAATATATTAACCTGTCTGATGTTCAAAATTTTCTTCGTTGCGTGTCGCTTCCTGTTGAATTTTTCGTCCGTTTTTAAGCCTAACGAAAATTTTTATAATAATAATCGAGGCTATCGCATCGTTAAAAATTATTTCTTTATTTTGTACAAACAAAATAAATATATTGAAGAATATAAAAACATGAAAATTATACTTTAGAAGTAAATTTAGTATCAAAAACGTTCGATTCAGCACGACACAGTCCGACTGAAAATCGTGCCGATTACTGGCGATTCCGATTACCAGGGTGCCGATTTACAACTCTCTACTGTAATTATATGAAATCAAAAACTATCAGGAAACAACTTTTTTTAAAAATTTGACTCTTAATTTTCTTACTTGACTCACATTCCTATGATCAACAGATCAAAATGATTCAGAATATTTTTAGGTCTATCAAAGCTCTATAGATTTTATTTATTGCTAAATTTTGCATATTTTACACAGGTGTAGATTAAACAATAAATCTACTTGTACTGTACATTATGCTAACTTTTATTTTACATCATACATAATTTATATTAAGTTCAATTCAAGATAAAATGACTATCTTTTCTTATTGAATATTGTTTAAAGTCAAAGAGTGTGTTTACAATAAATTTTCTTCTATTAAATCCTTTTAGTTACAAGTCATTTTTCCTGTAGAATAAGCACCAAATAAATATCTAATTTTATTCTTTCAGTTAATGCAGTATAAAAGTTATTTATACAATTTCATTATTATAATTAAATTTTCATAGAGAAATACCAAGCCTAAATTACAGAAATAAATTGAATGATATGACAAGATTAATTATAGGGCTAGAACTTGGCTAATGAACTATATAAATATTATATAATCTGAACTAAAAAAAGGTAAGCAATTAGGTTGCCATCTTGTATTTAATTTAATAATTAGAAATAATTTTAGACTTATCTAGAAGGAAAGATTGATCTGAAGCAGGACTCAAATCTGCAACTCCTGCTTACAATGCATCTGCACAGTAAGCAAGAGTTTACCTATCTATTGGAATTAGATATTACTTTGCTTCTCCCAAGTTCTATTTTTAAATTATTGAATGTCACATTCCATTAAAATATTAATAATAATAAATATTAAATCATGATTACTAGAACATATTCACTATATCAGCTTATACTTATAACTGTTTATCAACTAAAATTATTTTCAGGCAATGTTTTAACTTATTTCCATTTGATTCTGAAAGCAAGTAATATGGTATATGTACATATAGATCATAAAATAATAATTTAAGAGTTTATTTCATCACTCAGCTAGAAATAGAATTAATCTGCTATTTGTTCACATTTTATAACAATGTAAACAAATATGACATATTTCATATGATTTGTATCTATAGAAGACCATTTGTAATTTGATTGTTTAAAGAAATATAGATAAAAATCTACTTTAAACAACCATCATGTAAACAAATTGGCTATCTTTTTTTAACCAAATCCCACATTGCACATCTATAATTTATAACAACATAATTTTCATTTGGACCTAAAGAAGATTTTAAAGTCAAAACAGTGCCCATAAGATAATTTCAGTAAACAAATAAGATAAATACAAATTATTAGTCAATTTCAAGTATATTTATCTTATTAAAAGACATTTTTTTTAAAAATAAATAAAAATTATACGATGATGTTATCTAAAATTTTTACTACTTAAAAACATGAATTGAAACCAAACTTACAAAAGTATTATTAGGCTAGAAATTACTCTTAATATTTGTTAATAATTAGTAAATTATTTAAGATTATGAAAGAATATATTTGAATATTTATGAAAATTTAGTAAACATTTTCATAAATTTTTTTTCTAGAAAAAAGTAATATTGAAGTAACATAACAACAAAATAACATGACATTGTTGGTGATTAAGAGTACATAAAAGAAACTTCATTTGAATATTTATTAAAAAATGATTTTTTTTTTAAATTGGTATAAAAATCTTTATTGGAAGCTGGATATTTTATAGTTATCAAACAGTAACTCAAAAGAAAACCATTAATATCAAAGTTCTTTTGAAAAACTTGTACATCGGCATAAAATCTGATTTATAATTAGATATTTTTTTTATTAAAAAATTTTGATTTATAATTGCTTCTTTAAATATCAAAAAACCTTCAAAACAAATAATCTTGATAATTTTCCATATTTGTTCGTTCACAATTCACGATGATACTAAATTAAAAATAAAAAAAAAGTCATATAAAATCTTGTTTTTAAAATCATACTTAAAATTTTTAATTAAAAAAAAAGCAAAGATTAATTCCTTACTTAATAAAATTTCTTAAATATATTTTCCATTTAAGAAAAAACTGGAAAGTAATTATTAGTTTTAACAATTATTATAGAAATTAATGTCATACCTTATTTTTTTGCTGTTTCCTGAAAATGTAACTTTGGAAAATAAACATGGTTGATGTCAAAGGTTTATTAAGAAACTTCTAAAATTGCAACAATGATTTTGATGTAAAGATATATTCAAGCAATTCACTGGAAAGCAGATAAAAAATAAAAATCTAACACAACACATTACACACAATGCTTTAAAGGAAAATAGCAACACATCGCATATAAAAACAGATATATAGTAGGAAACTTATAAATTATAGATAAATGAAAGATAACATATAAAATTCTAAAATGCTAAAACTGGAAAATAATTTATTGCAATTTTTTATAACAGACAATTTTATGACAACATTTCTAATCATTGCTACAACATTAATAAATAAAACAATAGGTTTATACAATAAACCTTTTGAAAACTTTTCCAGTTTAGCATAAATCAATAAAATCAACAGATATTGCTTTACAAACAAAAATTTTATATTTGTTCTCAAAATTAAAATTTTAAAAACTTCTGCTCTGATTAATTTTCAATTATTCTGAAACTCTTCAGTTTGTTCAGAAAAATCTGTTGATCTCTATTCTAATAGTTTCAATACAAATTTACACTACCATTGCTAGCAGAAAGAGGACAATCCGATGACAAACTTTTGCCTGATCCAAGTGTACATGCTGAAAAAGAAGTCAGGAGAATGACTTTATCAGGAGAGGGTTCTTAATTGGTAAAGAAAGTGAGAAATATAAAGAATTAAATGAAATTAACGTGAATTTAGCAAACAATTATAGGCAACAGATGCAGGAAACATGCAACATCAAGCAACAATTCAACAATAATTATTAACATGCAAATCAATTATTAATTCATATTTATATCAATACTTAACAACTATTATGCTAATTAATTATATATAAATATAAATTCTAAATCTTGATACAGAATCAATACATAATTTGGAATATATGGTTTTCAATTATTATGCAAGTTTTTTCATTTATTAGAAGAAATCCTAAAATCATAAATATTAAATTCAATATAATTATAAATTAAAATAGTTTTAATTTTTAAAATCAAAAATCCTTAATATAACTGCTGTTGATATAAATAATAAAAATTCTTATTAAAAACAACAAAGTATTTACATAGCTGTAAATGTCCTTAATATTAAAATCATATTGATGATAGCATTTAAAAACTTCATTAATTGCAATTTAAGTTTGCTAGTTTTCAATAGTTGCATATTTTTCATTAAAAAATTTTTGGACATAGCAGAAAGGTTGCAGCTGAAGTTTTTATTTCTAAAAGTGAACGTCGAACATTGCGCACCACCATCTTGTAAGCCTAGAAGTTTGACAATGGCGTATGGAACATCATTGGAATCATGCTCGACATTGCAAATGCCATTGTCAAACTTCTAGGTTTACAAGATGGCGATGCTCAACATTCAACGTTCACATTTTAGAGATGAAAACTTTGGCCACAACCTCTCTATTCATTATAGATTTTAACTACTGAAGTTTCTTAAAGGAATTAAATTATGTATTGATTCTTTACATTCTACATTCCCCCACCCAATGCATTACTACTGTTATTTTTTAGTTTACTAATTCACACCAAAAATTTCATTTATTTTTTCTTTTGAAAACTCAATCCAGCTTCCAATTAGAAATGGAGGCCAGAGACAAAAAAGCAGTCAGAATTTCATGCAATTTTTTAAATACTATTATATACTTAGAGTATTTTTCTATAATTTGAAAATTCTATATAATATTACATTTAAATTAAACTTTTTAAATCTTATCAACTGTATAATTTTGCACATTTATGAAACTTGAAAGAATTCACACACTAAACAATTATACATTTTACACCAAATGTACACATTATTTTTTTATTTTAAGAAAAGGGTACACACTACTATTGGAAACAGGTCATCTTTAAACATCCTATGTTCTCTGTCTTACCAAACAGGTAAGAAATGTGTAGAAACCTTGCAGCTATAGTGTAAGAAGTACCATAATTCCACCATCAGCAAGCCTGTTTAAGAATGTCAGCTCATTTAGTAATAGAAAATAGAGTTTTAGAATTTCTAGTGATGAATTTCCCACTGTAATCAGAAATAATGCTGGCAAAATTCAAAATTGCTATATTAAAAGTGGAACTGGATTAGAAGACATTGACAATAGAAATTATCATTATGTATATCATAACAATAATTTCAATCATGTTATTTTTTGTGATGTCTCTAAATAAATTAATATGCACACATTAAAAGAAATTAAATGTACAAATTATCCTTGCCACACTATTATAAATTATCAGGTGATCTAAACTTGTAAATAAATAAACACTCAAACTTCTATTCAAAATTAATATTCTTCACAGATTTTGTTTAAAAATATGTTTTTAAATGTTATTGATGTTTGGCACATTATTTCTTCATAAGAAAATCAGATAGTTCATTATATGATATACACGATTTTGATTTTCATGTCATTTGGATTCATACCACACTAGTAGCTACGCTATGCTTCTCTATATAGTGCATGGACATCTTTTCACAAGAGAGTCACTCTGCCAAGACTTAAAAATAGTCAAAAAGAAACTGCGTAGGACACATCATTTTATATTTTAAAATGAAAAAGATTTAAGACTTCACAACATGTATGTGAATTACACTGTTTTTGTATTTGGACACTTGATAACTCAAAACTGCCCATTTTTTGATTTTGTGCCTATGAAGATGTTTGATCAGGACCACTAGAACTACAAAATATTGAAGATTCAACTAAATCCACTACAACTCATTTCCCATAAAACTTGTGCAGTGTAAGGTTTGTACTGATTGAAAATATTCTCTAAGCACAAAGTGAACCAGAATTCATAGATTGAAAATGTTTTATTTATACTGTACTTTATTTTCATTATGTAATCGCAAATATAACACTGAAGTTAAGAGCAGCATTGGTAATAACAGTTGTAGTGAGAAGGAATATTTTTGAAGTAACTGTAAAAGAAAAAATTTTAAAAATACTTTCCTAAAAGCAATCATGTCTTTAGACACATTGCATTTGCTATTCAGAATATTAAATTAGAGAATTTCATACTTCAATTAAATATTCTAAATAGTAAATAAAACTAAGAAAGATACAAGAATGTGCTTGATATTGTTAAAATAATGTAAAAAACACAAACTATCTAATATTTCACAACTGAAACTTAATTTAAGTTAATTAGTCTGAAATATTCCACAAGTATCTAATTGTGAATGAAGAACTGCTTTAATTAAAATGACTATTATTCTATATTCTTTATAATCAAACTACCTAAACTAAATGTAACAAAAAAAATTAATAAAAATAATCCTTAGAAATAAAAATTTGGCCATTATTCACAAACCTCAAATCTATTACATGCCTGTTAAAGAACAATAAAGACTACTAACATGGCTTAAAAATGGAAAAATAAAACTCTAATCTAGAAAGCTTAAGAGAATTGAAGAATATAAATCAGATTTAAACCTGGATTCTTCTTGATTACAGAAAAATCCATTAAAGTGCAGTATGGAATTTTTAAACACATTCTATTTACTGTGTGCAAAAATTATACTGTATGTAAAATAAGTTTGGAGATTTTTATTCTTTTAACTAAGATAGTAGAACTACTAATTATGTATTAAATATCTGATTTAATATATATATTATCAAATGTTTTATTTGTTAATAAGTTTAGCATTAAAAAAGTAACATTTTATTATCTAACCCGTAATTAAAAATTTTTGATAATGGTGAATATACAACAACAAGAAAGTAAATTTGTGTATTTTATTAATAAATATTTATCAATGTCATTAATACAATATTTAATCATGATGGAAGTATATTCATCAGAATTATAGATTGTGTGCAAAATTAGAATTCAATATTTATTTTCTTTTCCTTAAATTAATTCTGAAAATAATCATAAGAATTCAAAAACTAAAGATTTTCAATATTTTAAAAAAATAATATTCTCTCTCTTAATTTTGTAATTATGATATAATTGCTGATTTGTTTTCAAGTATACCATGTATTAGAAGAAAAAACACCAACGTTATAAAGCTTTAGGAGTCAAAACTTTATTGGAAAAACATTTTCCAGGTCAACTGTCCCACCCATTGGCTCAAAAGTTTTGACTCTCAAAGCTCTTATAATTTCTGATATTTAGAGTTATTAAATAGATAATATTCTTATTCTGGAAAATTATAATATAATTTAGAATGATGCAAAAGAATTAATACAACTGATAAATTGAAAAAGAATGTAATTCCAGTAATATATTAAATATGCATATAAAACTGATAATTTTTTCATTTTAAATGATAACACAATTATACTGTAGTAAATTACATGAAAACACAGCACTTTTAGAAGCCAAATATGACTTATAAAAACATTAAGTGTTTTATGTTATTGAAAGATGGAAGCCCATAAAATTAACACACTATTGATGTAAAAAAAAATTGTTTTTAACTAGATTACATAATTTTTATCTGTTACAAAGAAATATTAAAAAAAATCTAATGGTAATATTTAATCAAAAATTTTTCAATAATCAATTTTGAGATCCAAACTAAACTATAATTACAGTAAAATTTTTCTGAAACAGTAATTTAAAATTTCTGAGAAATTAAAAAATTATAATTAATTATAACAAGTGTTTTCAATATCCAGAACTCTGTAATAACATTAGTAATTTATTAACTGTAGTAATATAATTCAAGTTGTACATTGTTGTATACTGCTAAAAGCCAAATGATTGCCAAATTACATTGGACTATATTTTATATTTCTATTATTATTAATGAAATGCTAAGTAATTTGGCACTAGAGGCAGACATTAGGTGCCGTCTCTTGCTAAATTTAATAATGCTAATTAAATTAATGTTTTAATAATCAATTTAGAAGGTTCTGGAAGAAAAAAAAAATCAGCCCAAAGCAGGACTCAAACCTGCAACTCTCACAATCTGTGTGATAATGTTGTCAGTTATGCTACCCAGACCTTTGTCTGATTCTCGCTTCTAGAACCAATTAATTTAGAAATAACCATACTAGGTTACTTACAGTGCCAACTGGAGACAACTCAGTGTTTATGGCCTATAACACCTACTATGACACTCAGCTGGCACCATAATTGAGTATAGTTATATATAAATTAATAGGTTTCGGAAGTGAGGATCAGACAAAGATTCAGGTAGCATAGCTAGCAACATGACCATAGAGTATATAGGAGTTGTAGATTTGAGTCCAGCTTCAGGCCAATTCTTCTTTTCCAGATCCTTCTAAATTAATTATTAAAACATTAATTTAATTAGAATTATCAAATTTAGCAGGAGACGGCACCTAACGCTTACCTCTAGTGCCAAATTACTTAGCATTTAATTAATAATAGTGGTAGTAATACAGTCTGATAATTTGGCAATTGTTTTTTGCTTTAATATATAACTATCAAATTTGGGTGTTTGTATTTGTTGTATACTTTACTATCATAAAATTTTTTTAGCTCATTTCCTGTAATAATAAATTTAGTAGTATAATCTCTGATCAATAAAACTTCTGTATAGAGCTGATCATAATAAATTACTGTGCTGTATAGTCCACATTCTTGTTTTCCACATCAGTGAAGAAAACATCCCAATAACTCAGACAATCTTCAGCCATATTAGTTCAAGTTAACAGGGGTTTACTGTATTTTGAAATCCATGATTAAAAACATATATTTTCAAAAGTTTCTAATGGTCTTTAAATACAAAAACTGAATATCAATTTTCAAGACATATATGACTCCCATTTTATAGAGTCATGTGTCTGAACAATACAGATACTGGTCTTACTCATTATCATACTATAAGAATAAGTAATTTTGAACAAAAAAAAATTTCGTCAATCTAAAGTACTCACGAATACTTATTACATTGATAAACAGATAGATATAGTTAAATATCATAGTTTTAAAATCATTTATTTGAAATGTTTATATGGTCATAGAAGAATATATCATTTACAACAGACAATAATTATATGTGTATGATACATAAATGTAGAAGGGAAACTGACACTTAAAATCAACAGTAATTTCATTATATAATTATGCAATTAAATACAAAGGGTCATTAGACTTATTTGATTTAAAAATTTATTTACTTAAGCTACTGAAAGGTCATGATATAATCTGATAAATAATAAAGTTGCCCTGAAACTTTCTCATTGAACAGAATCAACATATACATACTCTTCTAATTAATCAACAAATAGTTTAAAAACAAAAATCCAATAGAAAACAACATTATTGATGAGTCACATAATCCCTAAACTTTTTATCATGATAATTTACATATATATATTTAATAACTATTTTTAATCTAACATTAACATTGAAGTTTATAAGAAGAGAGTTAGAAGATTGATAATTAAATCAATTTTTCCTCTCATTTTAATACAAATGACAAAATACAAGCTTATTTAAATTAACTTTAGAAATTAGGACAGAAATGTCTGTTTACATTAGAAATTAAATTGCTTTAAACATAATATTAGTACCATCATTATCAAATCAGTGTTAAAGGATTGATGTACAGTACATAAATAGAGAGAGGGAAAAAAAAACAAAAATTTTTAAGAAGAAATATAAATTTTGTAGACTAAGATATAATGTATTACAATAAACATACTAAAGAAAGAATTTCAGAAACAAAGCATGAATGAAAAATATTAAATTTAAAAACTAAAGAAATAATATGGTTTAATATATATAGAAAAAATTAAATAAATTTAAATAGAGAAATTTTTTTATAAACTAAAACTTCGTGCATTTTTAAACAATTTATATTCCTAGACAAGATTCAATGGTCAGGTTCTGAACAAAATAGAAGCAAGCAAGCAAAAAGTTTTCTGCATAGTCAACTGGATCAATGTTTTTAATTATTCAGTTCAATATAGTCACAGCATGTGAAATTTCCATTAAAATACTCTTCTGAAAACACATTTGAAGATTTCTTTTTCATTAATAATCTCTTTCTGTAAAACACTATTTAAAAATCCTGAGAGATTCCATTATTCTAAAATGATTCTCTGGACACACTTTCTTTCAATAAGTTGACATCATCTCACAAAAACCTGTCTTTTCCTCTTTGGTCAGACTACTGAAATAATTGCTGGATCAACCTTCTATGCTTTATAACACTATTTTCTCAAGGTTTGTCTGTTATAATGAAACCTTAAGCAGTGTGAATATGTTTTATTCAAGACAGTATAAAATGCTACTTTCTTGCCTTGGTTCATAATAGCAATCTTGGTACTTAAGTAAAATTGTTATTTTTTCACGATTGATTTAAAGACTATTTGTACATTTTTGAAAATCAATTTTGAAAGAAATAAGGAAGAAATAATGAATAGCTGGCTCAATTCTCATTATAATCACCCAAGTGAACACTCTTGCAATGATCTTCCTTCACTATTCTGCAGACTCTCTGTTAGGTAATATTGTATGTCTATTACTATTTAAATCTGCTCAAGTCCACCAAAGTTTCCCAAAATTAGACCAGGTAACAAAAATTCTTAAATGAATGGAAGACTGCTAGCTGGATATAAATATAAACATCCACAACAAACCCGATTCATAGCCATAATGTTGGTGAGAGTATCATGACACTCTCCCAGGGACATTCCAGATGACATCTAGACCGTTGTTTATATAAGAAGATTCTTGTACTTGTACCTTATCTACTTTCGTTTTTGGTGTCCTTTATACAGCTTAGGTTAAACTCTGTATTCTAACCAAGCAGTTCCCCTCTTACTTTACTCCACTGCCATATATGGCAGTTGGAGGGAGGCTGGAAATAATGTAAAAAAGTTTAAACTATACATCAAATTTAGAACATCTTTTATGATTTTATTTTTTCTGGGAATTTTGAAGGCCTGTTCTACAAATATATGCTGTAGAAACCATCAGTATAATTTTCCCTTATGGCAAAAAAAGTAACTGATACATCTTCCCATAAAACAACACATTTCTCATATTTTTTCCTGTCTTTAGAGTTGTTAATTTATTGATCTCTTCAGATTTTTAATTTTATTTCATATTTATAGTGTGTATATTTCAATTGTTATTGCTACTAGCATACCATAGTATAGCAATACCAGTAATACACATTCATTTTTGCCTTTTCTTTATTCTTTAAAATTTTTTTTAAATTAACAGTTTTTGAATAGCCTCAAAAGATAAATGCCTACTATAATAATTACCATTAAATTTATATACAGCATATGTAAAAAGATAATGGCCATTAATTTAAATATAGTAATACTACTGCTGAAATATGCATTTATGTAATAATTGTAAAATAAGTTGAATATAAAATTTATTTAAATATCGTATTCATCTATTCATTAAGTTGATATTTAAAAATCCATTGCTAGCTTTATTAAAATTAATTTATTTTATAAAATATAGAAACAAAATGGCTTAAAATGGGATTTAAGCATATGTTTTAGCAACTTATTATGAATTTCATATTAATTATATGTGATTTGAATATTCCATATAACTGTTAATAAATTTCACCATTAAACTGTTCTGTGATATCACGGGCAAAGGTATTTACCTTCTAATCATCAAAACATTAAGGCCTGCTTACATGGTCTTAAGATGGCTCGTAAGGAATGGAGATTGAATGTTCGTAAGATCCCGATCTACGTCAGGACTGACACCAGATAGGGATGAAATGCACCCTATCATGTGTTTAAGTATAGTTTTTAAAAGGTGGGCTATTACGATAGCAAGTAGGGAGAGTCAGAGTCATAGTGGTGAGTAGTCTGAACTCAACAAGTAAATGGAGATCAGCAAGTACATATAACAAATAAATAAAGTTTATTAAACAAAAGAGATCAACAATATACATTAATCCGAATCTGGTACAACTTATCATGGTCGAACAACTATAATTACACCTTAATATCTGGATATACTATTAAGCTGAGAGTATACAGCTAATTCTTAAGTGAGAGTTTACACGTATTTAAATTATATATACTACCTCGACTATTAGTCGGAGCTTAGTCTTGTTCTGGTCGGTGATGAAGTGTTGATACGTAGGACAACGGCAGTGAAAGTTCGGTGGGAGGATGAGAATCTTGGCAAAAACTTATAGCGCACAAGTTAAATATGAGGCAAGAGCTTATGGCAGCAACTGTCTTCTATGGCATGTTCAACTTATGATGAACTGCCCCGAATGGCGGGAGAATCACCCTTCTTATCCCCTTCTCTAGCCAATTGTGTCACAGGGATCCGCAGTTTCTACAGGATGTGCCACAAGTGCAGAGAGGGTAAACAGCATACGGCCGTCCAAATTACAGATAAGGCATGTGAGAAAAAAAGTTGATTTCCCCTTTTCTCCACAAATGATGAATGTAACTTCCCTTCTTATAAACAATATTTGAAGAAGTAATATATTTTCTTACATTAATTAACATAATAAGTCCCAATTCTCACAGTTCTCAAATTAAATATAAAGTTAAATTTAGCATAAACAATCAAACTGGCAATCTTTCAGTTTCACATTTTAGTTATGATTTCATTTGATGCTCAAATAAACAATGTTCACTTTATCACATTGTATGTTATTTGGACTAGAGATTTAGGCTAGTATCTTCTTAACTAAATGCTAAACACATTAAATAAAAACAATAACAAAGAATTAATTTGAAGAAAAACTGTTTTACAACATTTTTCAAAAACAATTTTCCTTCAATTTAATAAAGTAAAAATTGGAATTTCCACCAGCCCTTTTTACAAAAACAATTTTCCTTCAAATTAATTCCTAATTGTAAAACAACTTTTTCTGAAAATGCTCAGATCTGAAATAATCTCAATAAATAATGTTGCAAATAAATATAAATACAATAAATATTTCTACTGATAGTATGAGAATCTGAAATTTTACTTGGTTTAAAAAAATTTTTAACAAAAGTAAATTCTCTCTCTAAAACAAGAACAAAAAAGTAACAAAATTTAACATTTACTCAGCATCTAACCAACCACCAACCAGAAATATATGCCATTATGAAAAAGCTGTTCCTGAGATATAACAACTTCCCACAATCATCATCTCTTCCAAAAGGGGTAGAAAAACAGAATTAGATTCTGATCAGCTGTTTCCAATTATATGTTATTAAGTAGGTGAAGCTACAAACATTAAGCATATAAAGTTATGTACAGTACAGGTAAATATGATTCATACAATAAAAATTTTTACATCTTTATAAGCAACAAGAATAAAATAAAAGATTGTTGATATTGAACAAGTGTAATTTCACAACAAGCAGTATTAAAACCATTTTTATATTCCTAAACAATTTGACCACGATAGGATGACATTTTATCATTTTATCTTTATGATTAGGGTCATGCACAAAAATGTATCCACTACAAACACTCAGATTTATTTGCATATCACACCCATTAAACATTTAGAGCCAGGAATACAGGGATCTCCAAAACCAATGATGTTAAAGTGGGAAAAGGACTAATTTATTATATTAATTACGAAGTACAGTGGGTGATCGGTTAACAAACATAATCCATTCCAAGACTTTGTTCTACATATTCAAACTGGTTTGAATATGTAGCTGCTTGCTAATTGATGGAGATTGATCCACCATGAAAATCATGGAAATATTATGGTTTAAACATTGATGTTTCCACGTAATATGATATATTTTCCATGCTGTTGAGAAAGTGTCATCCTCTTTAAAGTTGATGGCCATTTCTCTTGACACTGTTATCTAGTGCTTATGGAGATATACAAGGCAGAGTTGTGCTCTTTGGATGGATGTTTGATGAAGAATCTTGACAGTGAGTGATGACAGATTGGGAGGTCTTTGGCATTCCTGAGAAGTGAGAATACTGTAGGGCTCATTTTAAAGACCAGGATGATGTTCAATTGGACTATCTCTTTATATATAGATGCCAGTACTCTGTTGTACCCATGATCAAAAGGTATTGGAAATGGTTTAATAAAACACAAGATTTTTTGATGCAAAAATAGCTAATGTTGTTGTCATTTGACCTTTATTGATTGATGTCAGGTGTTCTTTAGGTGATGATGAAGAGACAACTTGTTACTCGATATAATAGAGTTGCTTACCAACCTATTATCTGGCACAAGTATGGAGTAAACTCCTGGTAGGTTACAATTGTCCTGAAGATCTTTGGTGTTTCTAAGTAAACTGTGTATTGTAAGATTCCTACTTGTATGCTAAGGTTAGGTCGTTGTCTTTCTCAATCTCTTGGAAGGTGGGTGCCATGAGCTTATTGTACAATATGGACTTAAAATTGCATTCTGCACTCCTATTTTTCACCGTTTGAAGCAGACACTCCTTAATTAGCCCTCTGACGATTCCAGGTTGTTATCCATGATGTACTGCTACTGTGGTAATACATTTCAATTCTAAATTGAAATTCTACCTTGATAATGCATCGTAACACTTAATTGTATTTCGATTTGCTTTAATCACTTCTAAAATATAATTTGGCATTGTTGTAATTATATTTTGTAAGACTTCAGTTTTAAATTATATCAACTATTACATATAGCTTCTTTTAATTCATCAAATGTTTCAAATCGCTTGCCTCCTCTATACATATCTCTGCTTATTATTTCACATAAATTTTCTATTGGTTGAGTTCATATAACAAATAAATATCGTGGTTGCCATTTCATATTAGTTTTTTAGACTTCAGCCAATCCTGTGTTGATGTTAATGGATATGTAGGAGTATTATCCTACTGATATATCCATTGTAGTCTTCCTAATAATTCAGCAAAAGGCAGACAATAGTTTTCTAACTGTATTTGTTAGTTTTCTGATGCCATTAAAACTGAAAGCTGCCCAGACCATTACAGAACCTTACTGACAACTAAACAAAGTTTTTCCTCTTTAAATCATGCCAATAATAATTCCAACCATCTGGGCCATCTAAGTTTCCTTTTTTCTGTTCCTTTTGAGAACAAGACAGACATCAATTCATCCTTCCAATACAGGTGATTTTTAGCTTATTCCAATATCTTTTGGAGATGTTCAGCTTTTGGCTGGTATCTGCATTTCATCCACACTAACACAATATTTGGGCTTGCTTTAATATTCAATAAACAGTATTTTGTTGAAACAATGCAGACTGATTTCTGAAGCTAACCTCAAAATGCATTGATCATCAGCTGGAGGTACTTCTTCAGATTTCCCTCATTGAAACCAGAAGCAATAAATCCAGCAGATGATCAATGCATTTTAAGGTTAGTGCTGGTAGTGAATTTTTGTCTCTAAAAGTTTGTAAATTCCTTATACTAACTGGCCTAAGATAGTTGCAATATCATTTATATCAAGTCCACTTGCCTTTAATTTCTATATCTTGATCCATTGATCAAGATATAGAAATTAAAGGAAAATATTGTTTTTGCTTTGGCATGATTTATGTTTGTTCACACAAAAAACTTATAGCATAGACTATATTATAAAACTGGTTATAAGGCCTGAAAAAACATGTTAGAACATGATCTAATGAAAAATGCTGTAGTTCCATCTACAAACTTATAAAAATTAAGATTATCTAAATTTGAGACAGCTGTTTTTGTCAATTTTTATGAAATTTTAAATTCTATACTATTCTGCAACATTCTATGAATAACTTTGTTTATAAATTGTAAAATAATGTTTTAATATATGATTTTAAAAAGAAAAAATTTTTGCATTCTAAATCCAAACAATTATTTAAAAAACCATTTTACCAAAGCTTTTGAGACAAAAATATGGCAATATTTTCTAGATGCTAAATACTGATTTTTGTTTATTTTAAATTTAAAAAATATTTGTAAAAAGTTAATGTTTTTAATATTATGTTGTTATTAAATCATGAATTAATAGTAATAATTTTATAAACCACACAATAATTTTATGTAGATATAGACTCTCAAATACTTATTTAACAAAAGTGTACAGCTGAACACCACAATTTATTTGTAATATTCAGTTAAATCTGAAAATTGATATTATCAGATATCAACTTCAGAAAAATTCAATAAAGCAATTATCTAAAATACCAAATTTAAGCTTATCTTGAAAACAAATCCTTTGTATCGCTAGGAGACCTTCATTATAACTCAATGGGATAGGAGTAAAAAAAAATTCTCTTCTTATCTATTATTATATACATTTCTTTTAAATCAAAACTAGTTTGTTTTTTATTTAAATTTATATTTAAAAATGTACATATATTTTAATTTTGAACTGCTTGTATAGTGTTTTATTTTTAAAGTGTTACAAGAGGAAGAAAAATAACAGTAATATCACAGTTAAATGGTTTTAATAAGGAAATTATTTTAATAAAAAAAGTAAATTGCCACTTATTTCAAAATATGAAAAGGAAAATAGATAGATTAAGGGAATAGAATTTCCTTTACTTTTTCAATACAATTACCTTTCAGCATAGGATGACTGTAAAATTAAATTGAGCCAATTGTGAAATATCTAGAGACTTAAATGAATTCTAAAAATAATTTAATACTGTATGAAGGGTATGTTCTTCTGAATATAAAAAAATTGTTGTATATAAAAACAATGTAATACATATTTTGCATTACTCCTTAACAATTCATAATTTTCTTGAATCTGATTATTTTTGTACATTTTTTTCATTCAGTTGTTAAAATATCAAACTTCTAATGTAAATAGAAAACACTAATCCTAAATACTTTTAGCATCATTAAACAAAAAAAACACTTAAATGAACAATCTTAAATCAACCTTCACAAAAAACAAAAAGAAATTAAAAATCCTTCTAATTTTCAGAACTTTGATGAGAAAAATTGAGAATTTAATCAAACAAATATTAATTTACTCCACGTTTTCATTATATGTTTGTTCTGCTTTAAAATAAAACTAAAATTATACATTACAAACAAACAAGTGAAGTTTAGTTTTCTAAGTTATTTGGATTCTGTACTATCATATTTGTTCATAAATTCATAAAAATTAGCTCAGAATTACAAGATACAGTAATATAAAAAAAAAAAAAAAGTCTTCTATCCTATTATATATAGATCAGTAAACAAAAAATATAAAATTGTAAAAAAATTGTTGTTGTTTTAAAGGAAGTGTGAATAATAAGATATAGTTTAGTTACAAAAATTAAATACTTATCAAGAATATTTTTAAAAAGTATTTTTCCATCTTTGATAGTTTTTTTTATACACTTGTCATTTAATAGTTGAACATTTATCATAAAACTAACCTCTAAAAACATTTTAGATTAATAAATAGTTTATGACTGTCAATTTAAATAGAGTAATATCAACATTATACAAAATCGTAAGTTTGTAAGTATGTATATATGTATATAGCATGTCAGATGACAAGTTCATTCAAAAGTGAAGCAGTCATAATTAACAAAAATATAAATATTTATTAGAAACACTGTTTACAACTTATACAAAATTAACACAGCAACAGTGGTCAGAACTTGTTTATCTATGGTCAGGACTATCCTGATACCATATCCTCTTTTCCATCCCTTCGCTCCCCTCTCATTTACTTCCACCACATCACATTTACATGTTCATTTTGTTTACTTGAAGAAGCTATGCTTCTCTAAAGTTATTTACAATGTATACATATAAAACACTCTGTATTATATTGTATACATTAAAAATTTAAATGTATGATTTATAGCAAGTTAAACAGAGATTAAGACCACTTCCAATAACATAACATAATAATAAAGTTTTCTAAAATTTACTACTTATGCAAATTTATAGATATCTACTGTATATTAATAGAATACTCATAAGTTTCCTTGTAGATGACATTCCTAAAATGATTTATAAATTTAAAATTTTTTTATACTAAAAAAATAAGATTTAGGTTTTATCTGATATAATAAATTTTGATTTAAATGCTTTCAATCAAAATTTATTGTCAGATGATTTCACTTCAAATGACATAAGATTACATTTACAAAGTTTGTAAAAAAAAATTCAAAATTCATTACAGTGAATAATAGGAATTTGATAATACTTATCATTTTAATAACATTTAAAAACAGTTCATAAATTAATATTTACAGTTCTTGAGTCCATTTTAAATACATTAATGATAAAATTTAAGTCACGCTTACATAGTGTCTAACAATTATTTTGTTTACAAACTTAAAAAATAAATATATGAACAACTATTCTTTATATATTTATTTTGTTGAGCTTGTAATTAAAAAAAAAATCTTTTGTTCAAATATCTATTACCAGTAGTCTGTTTTTATAACAACTTTAATAAATATGATTAAATGATTTCAGCTACATGGTTTCAGGAAAACGTTCTTATTTTAATATAAAAATATTCTTGGTAAAATATCTCCTATGGCTTGCAAAAATGAATAATTTGGCAACTGTTCAGATAGATGTATATGACATTGAATGTGAAGTGATTTTTTTCATGCCACCTGCAGTAAGTTAGCTAATTAAAATTAAATACATTAAGGAAGTTTCATTTATATTCTAAATAAATGTTTGCATTTCTATGCTTATTCTCACGTTTGTGTATGATTAAAAATCATTTAAATAACTTTCTAATATACATGAAATAATACTGACTCAAATTAACAATGAAAAAAATTATATTTAAATCTATTGAATAACATAATGTACGCAAGGTATTGCAAGTTTATCAAAAATAATGATGTTTTCTAGCACAATGTGGTTTACAAAATATTTTAACATATATTTACTATTTGAAAACTGCAATTAGAATGAATTGACAAATAGAAATCATATCATCATAACTGGAATGTTTACTTTAACTTTTAATTTCTTTAATAAAACTATTTTCTTTTTTATCAATTGAATGAAAAACAAAAACAATTTTAACAAAAATCATAAAACATTATAATAGTTACAGATTCAATCTTAATGTATTATCTTTGATACCATGCATAGTGCAAAGTTTGGAAAGTTATCAAAGCACAATCAACAAAACTTTTAACATCAAGTAACAAAAATTGAATATAAAAGTTGACGAATGTTTTCAATCTTGTTTATTTAAAGTGTTCTGAACATTCCAATTGGAATAGTATGTTGGCCTGATGCAGATCTTGTTTAAGATCAAAAACGTTTGTCAACTTTTATATTAACTTTTTGTTACTGGATGTTAAAGATTTTGTTGATTGTGCTTTGTAATTCATTCCAGTTATTAAAAAGTTAATTGGTTGGAAAGTTATCTCCCTGAATAATAAACATACTCATTTTATATTTTCATTTTTGTATTGAATTCTATTTGCTTCCCTAACATTTCTAAGGAATTTATTACAATAATTACCAAGCAATACCCTGTGATAATGTTAACATAATTAGTATTATCACATGGATATTGTTTGGTAATGACATATTATATATTAACATTACCAATGTAAATAATGAGTAATTAATAACATGAATGAACTTATTAGTATGTAAAATAATTTTTAAAAAGATGTTTTGAAATAAGAATGATTGTTGTACGTCAGTAATAATGAATTAGGTTTTAAATCTATAACAATGAAATATTTAATAAAGCTGTTCACTCAGTAGTATAAAAAAAGGAAAGAAATACTTTTATAATCACTAAAAAATAATATATTTAGCTAAACAAAATTATAAATTATGATATTGTGACCTTTATAATTTGGTTAATTATATCTCCTAATACAAAGTCTATGGCTTTCAAACAATAATTAGCATTTTTTAAAGAAATTTCTTTAGTCATTATGGAGTAATTTAAATTAAAAAAACAAGAGCTTCATAAAAGTAAAAATATAAGTTAGCACAACGTTTAATATTAAAAAAATAATAAAGACAGTAGTAATAAAGTCTAATTTAACCTTACCAGAATTTCATAACAACATTTTTTTTTTAAATTTAGAAACAGTTTGAATAGTATTGGAATTTTAAAGTACTACTCTAAAATATTGAAAACTGCCAAGTTTAGTCACCAGCTGGCAGCATGTCAATACAATTCCAAAAGGTCAGCATTGAAATCTGCCATTAAACAGTAGCCTTTTACCATTTAACACTTGCTAATTTAATTTCCATTTTCCTTATCAGGAATCATGAGAATGATGTCAAATCCCAATTTAACTAAACTAACTATCCTCAAAGAGATTTTAAATAATTTAATTTAGTTTTAAGGTCTTAGACTTAAAGACAACAATTCAAATTCTTGATTTTTAAAAGACAGATTTATTAACTGGAAGGAAAGAGTTGTTTCACAATAATCAAATATATTATCAATACTATTAATCTCATTTTAATTTCTATAATTTGAAGGAAAAACAAAGATATTTTATTTATTTATTCTTCAGCATGATTCTGTCTTCCTTTTAAGAATAAATATAGATAGATTAATAACAATGCGGTTCACTAAATTTAAAATTAAGTTATTTTTTAAAATCAAATCTTAATCATAAGAAAATAAGTTGTTATAAAGATCTAAGTACTTCAAAAAACCTTAAGAAGCTTCAAGAAACTGTCCAATCTCTTAAGAATGTAATTTCCAATCCACAGATGTTCATAATCATGGCTATTCAGTTATGAGATCAGTTATGATTCAGTTATCCTGACTTGTAATGCAATTTATTATGGATACAATTTCACACACATGGAATTATAACATAAGAAAAAACTTCACAAACTATTTTCAAGTTCTTCCTACGAAATATTTAAACAATAGCAGCATGTCCTACAAGGAATAGCAACATGCTCAAACTGGTAAACAGAAAATTATAGCATGAGTGTTGTTATATCATTGCTACTAATATGAACATGAATAAACATTAGGAAAGTAAAATTTGCAAAAATATGTTTTAAAAAATTTTATGGAATCAAAAATATAATATACAGAAATGAGAATATCTTTTTACAAAATTAAATAAATGTTAATGTTTACTGTAAGAAGATAGAGAAATTCTGCAACTTTATACATTACAACAATAATTCTGGAATATGTTAAATATTTTCAGATTTATATACACTAATCTCTGCAATTTAAATTCATTTTCAGTTATGGCTTTTAAATTTGTATTATTTTAAATTCTGTATTTCATTTATAATATAATTCAGAATTTATGTATCTATTTTAATGAAACAACATATGAAAAAGTCATGTATTAATTTGTTAATGTTTAAATTTTAAAATTCAAAAACTAAACTTATAATTTGTAACAAAGACCATTCAAGATTCAGAAATGAATATATGAATGTAACAAAACAAAAATTCAAAAACTAAACTGTATGAAGCAGCAACTATTTAATGGAAAGAAACATCAATGCTACACATTCAAATTGACTTTTTAAAATGCAAATAAAACTTGTTAAATAAGGAAGGATATGACTTTGCATATACACAGTTTGAAATTCATTAAATAATACAGAAACAACTATATGATGATATGGCAAGACAGGAAGTTTCTTGCAAGTTACAATTTTGTGCAACAGAACATTTGCTTCTCATTTGATGAAATTATACATCATGTGTAATTCATCAAATATTTTCTTCATTTCCTGCCTCTACTTTTAACAACTGAGTTGTTAAGTCTTGTTAATGAAAGAGAAAATATATTATTATTTTATTCTCAAATTTGTCATAACATTAAATATCCAAAGAGTATATCTTGTAATGTTTTTAGTTTTTCTCCAAAATGCAAAGTTTGTGAAAAGAACTAAGACCACAGAACAGTTTCAATAAAAATATTCAATATACAGTATATGAATGTAATGAGTTTGAACCAGATATGTTACAATCTTATAAAACCACAAACAAGTAATGATTTACTATAGTTAATTCCTATTCTGTATTTTATCACAATTTGGCAAGATACATTTGTAAAACTTTTGTCTTGACTAATATATTTTTCATAACTTTTTTTAAGTAAAATTTAATTTTAATTTATTTATATACATTTTTGATATTAGTCGGGATATTTCTTATATATGGTCTTCATTAAATTTATTAATTAAGATATATCATCTAGTGCCTACCTCTAGACCAGATTACTTGACATGTAGTTAGTAATAAGTAGAATTTATATAGCCCAATGTAATTTAGCAATCATTTGGCTTTAATCTAAGAATTAGGTTTACGGTCACTATCATTTAAGGATCAATCTGCTGGTGAGTATTTAGTAGTTTTTAGGTTCTCAAATCTGAATATAAGCAGTAATACTAATACTTTTTTTAAATTAAATAAAGTATTTAACAATCAAAGCAATCAAGTTTAAAAAATTTTTTTATTTGAAGAAAATTAAAAATCACTTTCCTTCTTTTGAAAGTGATTTTTATTTATGTGACATACAAGTTTTTGTAGTTTTTATTCTTTGGATTTCTTCTTCAGTTATCAGACAAATAAGTTTACATAACTTTAGAAATCTAAATCAACATATTAAGCAAGTTCAATTACTTATATTTAACTTATTATATTTATATTTTTTGTCAGAAAAAGTATGAGTTAACAAACGTACTATACCTTTTAAGTATCCAGTAGGTAGTTTTATTAGAATAAAAACGTTTTCGGCCGCATTAATCAGCCTTCGTCAGTTAACGAATATCAAAAATGAACAAAATTCGAAATTACAAAAAAACGGCGTTCGAAATTTTACAAAAAACTGCGCCTGCGCATTGACGGGTTTAAGCCCCGTTTTCCGTGTCAAAACGTGATGCTAGTTGACAAGAGATTTCCAGGCCGATGATAGGCCGTCCGCATCCCAGTGGTTGATGCAAAGCGTAGATAAGTGCGCCTTATGTATTTCCATTTTTTCCAAGTATTTGATAGCTTGCCTGGATCGAGTGGCTCTGACAATGGAGGCCTTATCCCAATGCACCGTTATATCTTGTTGCCTAGCAAAGGTCGCTAGGACCGTGCTGTCACTGCCACAGGTTATTGAGTATTTATGCTCTTTTATTCTTTGTTTGAGGTTACGTAAAGTGGCGCCTATGTATACAATGTCGGTGTTAAAACGATGATCTTTTATCGGTATAGAATATACCCCTGTTAACTCACTGGAGCGATCTCTCCTCTTGTCGTTTCTCAGTAAACGGTAAATCGTTGGATTGCGTTTGTAAATTACGCACAAGTTCTTCTCTCTGGCCACATCTTTGACAACCTTATTAAGAAAAGGCATATAGCTCAACACAACTGCTTTCCGTGAATTTCCATCGTTGCGCTGCCGACTGTTCTTCTGCAATTTAGTTATTAGGCGATCAACAACACTTCTTTGGTAACCATGCTGTGCAGCCACCTTTCGTATGTAGGCCAACTCCTTTAAAGTGTCTTGAATACTTGAGCAGTGGGTGTACGCTCGCCGGATCCAGGAACGAAACGCCGCCATCTTAAACTGTCTGGGGTCTATAGAGTTACTGGGGATGACGAGGGGTGATATACTGGTTTCCGGTAGACACTCGTTCTTATCTCCCCTTCTTTGCAGGCGATGGAAAGGTCCATGAAGTTAACAAGGAACTCACTCTGTTGATCCAATTCTACTGTTAGACCGTATGGGTTGTGGTTGATTACGTCTATGAAATGCTGGATGTTGCGATCATCAGCCCAGAGGATGAAAATATCATCAACGTACCTGGTGTAAATTACTATGTCGTTGCGGAATAACGGTAAGATATCGCACTCGAGTTTGCGTAGCACCATCTCACAGAGGACTGCAGACATGGAGCTTCCCATGGGGACACCCCTTCCTTGTATATAAATTTTCTCATCAAACTCGAAGAAAGAAGAGTGGCAGACCAAATCCGCTAATTCCAAGATATGCATGTGATACTTGTGGGAATTCACTACGTTGGCGAACAAAAAGTCTCTTAATGCACAGAAGCATGGTGGAAGCTTGATGGATGGGTATAGGGACTTAAAGTCCATAACGGTCATGATTTCTCTGTCTGTCAACATAACATCCTCCAGTTTTTGCACCAGTTGCAAAGAGTTTTTTATGCTAAAGGGGTAAGCCTGGAGATTATTCTGTACGAACTTAACCAGCTTCTTTTCCAAAAGAAACGTTGGTGCCCGACATTTTTCCACGACAGGACGAATTTGCTGGCCCGGCTTGTGCGTCTTTCCAAAAGCAAAAATTCGTGGTGGTGGCGGTGCACTTACAACAACATGATCCAAATGCAAAACGTGAGCCAAGGAGGAAAAGGAGAACTTCTTAACTCTGTTCTGGAGGGTATCCAAAAATCTGTCCGGTGCCATAACGCAATCCGTTTCATTAATATATTCACATAGCTTCTGGTTATAAGATTCTGGTTTGGTTATTCTGCTTTCGTTCCAAAGAAGAAGTAAATCATGGACGACCGTGGAAAAGCACAAAAGAGAAAACGCGATCTCGCCCCCTCCGTGTTAGAGGAAGATTCCACTCGAGTGAAGAAACTGACTCCCATCGATCGAAATTTGCTTCGGTCTTTAAACGACATCTTCAATGACTACGGCAGAAAAGTAAGAAACGACATTCGAAGAAAACGTACGGGAAGCAAGAGAACAGCTAGAAAGAGATCGAAGGCAAGGAAGGTGGGAAGAAGACTATCAAACTCGAAAAGGATGGCAGGGAGAAAAGAAAGAGGACGATCTAAGAGCAGAAAGGGACGAAGCGGAAGAAGATCTCGTAAAATGGCTGATTAATGCGGCCGAAAACGTTTTTATTCTAATAAAACTTCCTACTGGATACTTAAAAGGTGTAGTACGTTTGTTTTACAGTCTCTTTTATTGTATGAGTTAACTTTTCATAAATTGATGGCTTCATATAAAATCTTGTTCAATGGATAACTTCAAATTTTTGAAAGAAAATTAAAACGTTAAATTTTTGAGTTTTCTATAAATAAGTTCTCTAAATAAATGTTTTTTTTTTTTTTTTTGTTAATTATAATTAAGGCAACCCAAAAGCAGATAAAGCAGATAAAAACAACATCAAATCCAATCATGGGTTACTTACCAAAACTATGAAATGAGTCCTTACCATACCATTTCTGGTTATTAAGCAATACAGCAAAATAAAGCAGAAATTTTTGAATAAAGCAGGATAAAGCAAACTTAAGAAACTTTGTCAAGATAGCCATGTTTTTTCCTTGCAGTTCAGTTAGGTTAGGTTAGCCCTAACCTAACCTTAACAACTTGTTTCTCTGTACCTTATTGCCAACCAAAGCAACTTATTGGCAAGATAGCAAGTTTTTTTGAGGGCTATAACAGCATACTGACACTGTGCCCAAATAAGCCAAAAATAGATTTTTTTTCATTTTTATATATCCACACAAAAATACAATATACAAATCTTGTTGGCCATATTTCAGTTCTTATTTATACTTTTTAAATTTTTAACCACATTAAGTTTAATTACTTTCGTGTACTGTGTGCCAGTGTCATTTTTACATACTAAAGACTTCATCTTCATACCTAATGAAGATTTATCATTTCCTTTCTGCAAAATTGCAATGTTTTTTGTAATTAATGTTAAATAGAAATTTACTGTTTTTGTTAAATAAAACATTTGTTTATTTTTAAATTTTTACTTTAGATAATTTGGTATTTTTTATTTGCTCAATTAAGTAGCAAAAAAGTAGAAACCTTTTACAATTTTGATAGCGAAAACAATGACTTTTTAAAATCTAGCAACTTTTCATTCAAAAGCAGTGGGCAACATAGTTCCCATCTTCACAGGATCTGGTAACTGTTAATTATATCTGATATATTGCTGTAGTGATTTAAATAAACAAAGTTTCTAATTAAGTATATTTCACTGTATCTTAAGATAATGCCCAAGACATCAGTTACAGCAACCCTTTGATTATGTGAATTTCCCGATGAAGGATTTTTAGTGGAAGATGGAAATTTGTACTGCGAATACTGAAATACTATGATCAGCTATGAAAAGAAATTCACTGTGAGTACACATATTGCAAGTGTGAAACATTGTAAGGGCAATAGTAGCAGCAGCAAGGAAACTGCTGCTTACTGCTTCTAGAAGTAGTAAATCTTAAAGATGGCAAGACATGGCTTCCATATTTTGTTCTGTGAGAATACCCTTGCACATTTTCTGTCACAAAAGGTTCCAAAAGTAAATGAAATCTAATTTAAAACTATCTTCAAGTGAAAACTTGCCTAATGAAAGCATTTTGCACAAGATTCTCCCCAATGCTAGAAACAAAGATTTAGACACTACTACACAAATGTGTTGACACTACTACATAAATTGAGGTAGCGACATTCTGTTGATACTAGATGAGTCAGTCAATATGAAAAACAGGAAAGTTGTAAATACATTGGTTGTGTGAATTGGAACTTACAAACCACCCCATCTATCAATAGTTTAATCACAGATTTTAGATAAGTGCAATAGTGATATCATTGTTAAAGAAGTGTTTGCATGTCTTAAACTTTTGAATGTTGAATTAGACAATTCTGTTGGAATTTTGAACACACTGTATATGAAGGCTACTGCTTTGAAACTTATGCCAATATGTATAAGATTGTTTCCACATGACGTTACACATTTAGTGACTGAAGAAGTATACACTAAGAACAGCATCCTGAACATTTCATCTCAAGGATGACAGCAGCTCTGTAAAGGCAGCAAACAGAAGGTAGATAACTATTTGCCAAGAACCACTCTTCAGCACTATCACTTATACCAGTTATTACTTGATGGGGGACATGGCTAGAAGCAATTTTGTACTACCATAAGAGGTGGGATGCTATATTGACAGATTAGAGAAAATCAGACTATGAAAGAAGCTGCATTGCAAGAGCTCAGTGAGTTACTTGATCAATCCAAACTTGAACAGCTATACACAGTTGCAAGCCAAGTTGAAGCCTTATGCAACTTTAAATATAATCATGATGACAAACATTACAATCTCCCATCAGTGATATAACATGATTAAAAAAAAACCTTCTGTTACATAACTGAAAATAATTAACACAGAGTGTCCAAAAGAGAACTAGTAAATTATGAAAAGTATTATGTATTAAAAAAAAACAGGTCAACATATGTTTTCCAGTAATCTTTAGGAAAACTTAAAACCTTTTTCCCACATTATAACAACACAAAGCACTACTGTTGCTGCAGATGGAACTTTTGAATGAAGTTTATACTGATCAATGGTTACAATGAGATGGACCAATTCAGTTTCTATCCTGCTTTCTTGACTTAGGAGAAGTTGCTTGTGGGGTTTATTTGAAGGACTTTTTATCAAACATCTGAATCATTGAAACTAAAAAGTCACATAATAAATGCTGTCAACACTGTCAGTGAAGATATGTTATGTAACCCATGGAGACAGACTGAATATTGTGTTGATATAGTGAGAATATAAATTCAAAATATTTTTTGAATTTATTCACTAATTAGGGCAAACAGTATGGCTGTAACTATTTTCCTAAAATAAATATGAATTTCTGTAATCTGTCAATTCTTTTTTCAGACATCCTGTATATCAGTCATACTGAATTAAGGATTTGAGAAAAACAAACCTTTATAATAAAACGTATCAAAAATACACAGACTTCTCAAACTGCACTTACAAGAACTAACTAAATTTTCCAAACCTTTAACATGCAGTCTCTTTATTAAAATATCAAATGTTTTCAGTCAAATTAATTGGCCTTCATCAGAGTAAACTTATCGAATCAAGTGACAGAGAGGATGAGTAAAAACTATAAGAAAATGAAATGAACCACAGGCCACTTCGTCAATCATATGCTGGGATAACATTACACCACCACTGTGCATCAATGAGGCCTGCAAATTGGGCCCCAAATACATACCACAGCCTAAACTCAAGTATGAAAAGATCATCCCTGATGTAAAACAAGCAATAGAAGGGCCAAGCAAACTTAAGAAAGAGACATTCAGATGGAAAACAGCATTTAAAATAAAGACTGAATATACAAGAGCAACTTACAGCCCATTATGAAAAAATATAAGAGAGAAAAAAAATGGATGAACAAAAATGATATTGTGCTTACAAGAGCCAACAAGTCAAAGGACATGGTATTAATAAAAAGAGCTGCATATAATGAGCTTCTATTAAGATACATAAAGGAAACACAATGCAGGACTACTCTAGAGCAGTTACAAGCAAGAGTCAAATGTTTTTCTAATACAACCCTGGCAAAAGAACTCAGAATGAAGAAGGTAGTAGTTCCCTTCCCATCAGTTCCAAGACTGTTTGAATTTGCAAAGACAGACAAACTGGAAAGAAGCATAATGCCAGTAGTTGATAAATGCTGCTCACCTACAATAATACTAGAATGGATGCTCAAAGGTTTTATTAATGCACATGTCTCCACACGATTACAGCATAAAACAGCTGCTACAATTGCTCCAGAAAATGAAAAATTTGAAATTAAAAGAAAAAAGTTATATGACTGTACTAGACTTCAAGGCTTTATACTCCTCAATTAAACTAGAGCCATGTTTCTGCCATCTGAGAGACTTCTTATTGAACAAAATTGGAAATGCGACAAAGCTAAGAAAGCAGATACTGATATAACTGGCATATCTAGCTACATATTCATCTGTCTTCAATTTTAACAATTTAACATACACTCAACATAGAGGAGTGACAATGGGAATCCTCCTGTATCCGGAGCACTATGTGAGATGGTGCTAAGGACTTTAGAGAATTTCATCTTAAAGAAATATGAAACTCATAGGCTATTATATACACAATATGTCAACGACATCTTGATTATATGGAAAGAAAAACCATACAACAATTTCTCAGAGATGTCAACATTAACAAGTATGGCCTAGAACAACAGAATGAGCAAAAGATATACTTCCTAGATATATCAATAGAAATAGAAAAAGGAGGAAAAACTAACACTAAAGTTTATAGAAAGCAGACTTATAATTCACTGATAATACCATGGACCTCCCAAGACCCAGCAAGTTATAAATTGGCAGCCTTCGGGGCATTTATAAAAAGAGCATACACACATTGCAGCAAAGTGCAGGACGGATGTAAAGAATTTGAACACATCGAAGAGCTAGCATGGGATGCTGGAGTCAATCAGAGTAAAGTAAAAGCCTTAATCAATAAAACAAGAAAAAATGATAATGAAGGCAATGAACGGGGAAGAGTAGAAGAGTACAGAGTAATGGAATACATGGCACCCTTAAACAACATTTACAAAGGAATAAGAGCAGCTACTAACAAAAAAATAGTCTTTAAAAGGAATCCAACAGTATACCAGATGCTACATACAGACAAAGAACCTATAGACCAGAGCCTTATTCCTGGAATTTACAGAATACCCGTACAAGACAAGAGGTGGCAAAAAGAACTATACTACATTGGAGCTACAAGGTGGTCATTAAAAGAAAGAATAAAAGAACACAAAAGGAACGTTTAGAATGAGCAACCAGTCACTGCTTTAGCTACATATGCTATAGCAGACCCAACACAGGTTTCAGTGAAATGGGAAAAAGCAGAAATAATACAAAATTTTCAAGACAGGAGACATCTTAAATATGCAGAAACCTGGCATATTCACAAGAGCAAAATAGCAGGACAGGCTATAAACTTTAGAGAATCCTGTAAAGTCTCCGCAACATGGAGAGCAGGTGCATTATGATTCTATTATTATGCCTTTGTGTCCTTTATCATAACTTAAATTTATCTTTGTATACTAGTACATTTATCAATTAACAGGACTTATTATATTTATTATAGGACTTATTATAGAATTATTATACTTATTATAGGAGGGACAAACAAGTCCAAAACACAAGCTTAAAGTGTATGTGTTCAGGTGAACTAAATAAAAAATATTATTTCTGATCTGTAAGACTAAATATCTGCATCCATAATTTTCCAGTATAATAAGTCCCGTTAATCAGTGCCCATTAGATCATCGCCTGTTTGTTTATCTATCTAGTTATTTATTTGTTATTATTAATTTTTATTTTTACTTTTATTTTATGTTATAGTCAGTGTATGTGTATATATATATATTATCAGTATGTAGATTTTATTTACTAATTCTCAAACATGCACAAATTTTGAAGTTAAAAACGTTCCAAAATCAGTTTTATTCATCATAAAGCAAAAAATTGTTCAATCCTGATGAAGGCCAATTAATTTGACCAAAAACATTTGATATTTTAATAAAGAGACTGCATGTTAAAGGTTTGGAAAGTTTAGTATCAAAAATTTTTTGATTATAAATATTTGTCACATAACAGTAAATTTTAAAACTGATCTAGTCACAATTATTTTAATATAGCATTCTATAAAGTGTAATAATAGCTAATGTAAATGCAAATCCTAAAAACACAACATTAATTACATTATTATTATATTATGTTATATTATAAAAAAACACAACAAAAATGGATGTACTTTGTAGTAAATTTACTTCCAATAAAATTTCTCCTTTTGTAAAATATGCAATTGTTATAAAGAAAACAAAATGCAAAAAAGGAAAACAAACTATGAAATATTTCCAAACTATTTTTTCAAAAGTATAAATACAGTAACTCAAAGTGGAAGGGCTAGAGAAGTTTTAAAGTTAACAAAATTTTGATTTATAGAAACCACCATTATTTTAAAGAGATTATAAATATCACAATACAAACAATGTAGTTAGACTTAAATGCATTGTATTTTATTACTTTTTAGATACATACATGTTTAAAATAATACAATATTGACACTATTGGTGAAAAAGTCTGTTACATGAAGTTCATCAATGATTCATTGCTTTATGCTCAACAATGAATACATTCATAAAGTCAAAAAAAGTTAAATGAATTACTAGCGAGTCAGTCATGAAGTACTAATTCAGCTCAATATGCATACTTCATTCTGATAAGGTTTCAAACAAAACTCTAATAAAATTCACAAATAAGTTAGTTTATATTGTGGAGAAAATGGTATCTGGCAATATTGATGTTTCTAAATTCACTCAAATATATAAATTGTGGATTAAAAGCTGAACAACACAAATAACTGCTCACATGATGTAATCTAAAAAAAATATTTGGGATAAGATCGCACTAGTAAGATTCATAACTTCAATTTTAGAAACAGCCATTTTGTTGTAAATGAATCAGTCAAAATATCCAGCAAAAGTAAGAATAATGTTGACATTATTCTTTAACTTGTTCAACTGCATAGGTATTATGGAAACATTGAGGTTGTAAAGATTTTTCAATTATGATGGCAATTTTTCATTACCTGTCATGTTCCCTTTCAAAAGAAGAGTTACACATTTTTTTGCTTTTTTAACTTACGACAATGACATGAATCACCTGTGAACACCATTTTGTTTGGCAGACATATAAAATAAACTATTTTTTGCCTGTGTTCAAAATACCATCCCGACTATGATTCTATGCAATTTCTAGTACTTTCAAATATTTTGTATAATTATTCTCTTTCATTTCTGCACTCTTATCACAAATGTTATTGAAAACTATTTGATGCCTCTTAAATTTATTCAGTATGTCCCAACTGTTTAGCTTTTTCTCAGAATTTTCCCATCAAAAATATTCTGGTCTCTACATTGTACACACCACTTCAACATACACTTTTTAGTATCTGGATACTCATATTTATTCTTCTTCTGTCTAATTTCATTTTCATTGAAGCTTTCTAAAATCCCATCCTTGTTTTTTCAGATATATAGAGAGAGAATACTCAATAACATCTCAAATCCTTCCTCAATTTCTGATCTTTCTTTTTGCTTTCCTCTTGAAAACAGTCCCATAGAAAGTCATCCCACATGTACTCCTCCTTGACAGATCACCTAAGTATTACATTGCCTTCATCAGTCCATTTCACAGCATTCCTGAAGTGTGATTATGGCACCCTGGTTAAAAACCACTGGTCTACTGCATCATATTGAAAGTGAAAATAAAAAATAGGGAATATTGTTTGTATAATTTCCATTCTTAACACGGGTTATTTATATTCAGTTACCATTATCTTATTAAATTTCTAATAGATATAAAATGTATAAAACTTTTTAAAATGAAAATTATACATGAGAAACGAGCAATTATTTATTATGACATCATCATCATGCTGGGCTGTAATTTTTAATCATATTTTTAATGTATTTAATTTAAAATATGTGCTCTCCACCTCAAATTAGTAGTGGCTTGCCCCTGTACATCATACTTTTCCTTTAACAATAGAGTCATGCTGGTCATCTAACTAATTCCTTTCAGGGGAAATATTTTGAATTGAAAAAACGTGATTTCCGGTTTGCATCAGAAGTTCATATACAGTTAAATTGGGGCTTCGTGCTCCTAAGGTTCCCATATCTGGTCTTGTCTTTCATCTATCTAACTCTGTCCTCAAGAATAAGGAAAGATACACAGATGGAAGGACAACAAGTAGGAATTTATAGGTCTACAATTTTTTCAAATTGCAGCCCAATGATAAAAAATGTACCTTAAGTGCATTAATATTACTGTTATTTAAAAAAAAAATACTTTTACACTTATATACAAAATCTTATTGGAAGAGATGTTTGGCAGTCAGTTTACATCTTAAATTTTAACGTAGATGATTAATAGAGATTTGATGAATATAAAATTTTTTTATATTCATATAAATGGAAAGATTACTATACTTTTCTTCCCGAAGATTAGCATATTTAATATTTATTTCCATATTTAATTTAAAAATAAATGAAATTAATTATTATTATTATTATTTTATAACATAAGCTGTGTATTTTACATAACATAAAATTCAAATTAAATGAAAATTTAAACTTAATTCAATAATAGTAATAATAAACCACAGGTAATATATAATAAATACACATTTTATTAACATGGAAGTAAAACAGAAAAATTTAATTTATAACTGAATATGCATACAAATTATGTGAAATACTAAGAAAAAATAATTTCTACTGATTAATAATTATTATTGTTTGGTTCACTGATTATCAAAACCTATTTTTAATTTATGTATACATTAAAACAGGAAATTGGATAACTTGTAAATTACAAACAAAAGAAATAGGATGTGCTACTACATTATGTTGCTTACTAAGCTATTCCTTATCTATCATATACAATGATGAATACAGGAAATGAATGTATTTTATTGGTTTTGTTAATTTCAATTTTTTTCAATGATGCATTAATATTTTAAAATTTAATAAAGAATGAGTTATATCACAGCATATGTAATATAAAATCTAGCATAAAGATAAACTTTTTAGCATTTTTACCTTACTATAGGCATTGTTATGTCTTATTAAAACAAAAGTTAGTCTTAATTTTATAGTCTATTTGGTATTTAAACATGTAAGCTTTATGACATAAAATCACTATTGCCAAAATATATTAGATAACATACCATTATAGTCACAGTTACAGATCAGAATTTCATTTCAATTTGAAAAAATATTTAATACAGTAAAACTTAAAATAACCAACACCTTAGTATTTTCAGCAACGATGTATTGGGTTGTTCGGAAAGTTCATAGCGATTTTTGATAGCCGACAGTTGAGACACCGATTGACGCAAAAATGATTAGAATTGTACAAACCAATGAATATTACGATAAATGACCTTGAGATGCGTCCGTTACAAAAAAACCGTTAAGATTATTCAAATAGCGTTTAATTTGGCTCATTGCAAAAATGGATGCGAACAACGTGCATTATCGACACTTGTTTCTTTTCTTTTTTCATAAACGCAAAAATGCTGTACAAACAGCAAAAAAGATATGTGATGTTTATGGTGGGAGTGCTGTATCAGAATCAACTGTTCGAAAGTGGTTTTCAAAATTTAAAACTGGTAATTTCAGCCTTGAAGATGCTCCTCGCTCAGGAAGACCTCCTGTTATTGAAGAGGACCAAATCAAAGCATTATTGGATGAAAACCCTCATTACACAACTCGAGAGATTGCAGACATAGTGAAGTCATCAAACAGTACTGTATTTCAACATCTAAAGAAGCTCGGATACGTGAATCGTTATGACATTTGGATACCTCACGACTTAACGGAAAAAAACTTACTGGATCGCATCTCCATTTGTGATTCTCTTGAAAGACGAAATGAAAATGACCCTTTTCTGAAGCATTTAGTGACAGGTGATGAAAAGTGGATCATTTATAACAACATCAGCCGAAAACGATCGTGGGATAAGAAAAATGAATCACCATTAAAAACTCCAAAGGCCGGTCTTCATCCAAAGAAGGTCATGCTCACTGTCTGGTGGGATTGGAAAGGAATCCTGTACTATGAGCTGCTTCCACAGAATCAAACAATTGATTCTGATAAGTATTGTTCCCAATTGGATAAGCTGAACATGGCAATTAAAGAAAAACGTCCGGAACTGGCCAATAGAAAAGGCATTGCGTTTCACCAAGATAATGCCAGACCTCACACGTCTTTACGAGCACGCCAAAAATTATTGGAACTAGGCTGGGATGTTTTACCCCACCTCCCTTACTCACCCGACCTTGCCCCGTCGGACTACCATTTGTTCCGTTCTCTACAAAATTTCCTTCATGATAAAAACTTTGATACTTTGGAAGCTTGCAAAAACCACGTGGATCAGTTTTTCGCGGAAAAAACTGGAAAGTTCTACGAAGAGGGTATCATGAAGCTGCCCCATAGATGGCAACACGTCATTAAAAACAATGGCGCATACATAATGGAATAAAAGTATATTTTTAGTATTAAAACAATTTCTTTTATTTCTCTTAAAAATCGCTACGAACTTTCCGAACAACCCAATATTTAATAAAATAAAAACGTTTCGACTATTTTTAATAGTCTTCTTCAGTTAAGCAACTTTAAAACGAGCTTCGTTTTAAAGTTGCTTAACTGAAGTTTTTATTTTATTAAATACATCGTTGCTGAAAATACTAAGGTGTTGGTTATTTTAAGTATTTATATTCCAGTAAGTTATTTGTTTTATTGTAAAACTTAAATATGAAAATATAGAAAATTACGAATGTGATGGATTTTATAATAAGTTTACTTTAATTAGACTTATTGACATGTATGCATTATAATCTTACAACTGATTTCTGTAAACAAGTCAAATTGTAGAATCAAATTAAGGATGACTGATTTGTATACAAAAAAACAAATCAATTTTTTAATCAGGAAAGAAAAAAATTGCTTTTCACCACATATTTAACATTAAAAAAAAACAAAAATAATTTTGTTCATAATCAAATAACTCATAAAAGACTGGAAACATTGTATAATAAATATACAATATATAAATATTATCATAAATATTCATATATTGTAATTGTAGAGAATATTTTGTAAAAAAATTCACTCATTTTTAATAGTTCTTGACTTGCAAACAAAATAAAATTAAAGGTACAGCACTATTTAAATCTAAAAAGCAATAAATTTCATATCAAATATATATGCAACAGAATTCATCTGTAAATATAAACATTAATTATGTTAATATATTATTCTCTTTATTTAACTAAGTATGTTTACAATTGTGTTTTCAACATATTAACGACTTAAGATTTATCTGTTGTTAATCTAAATTAGGTTGATTTTTGTTGTCCTATCAATGAACTGAACAATTAAACTAATTTAGATAAGAAAATCATATAAAAAGAGTATCTTCTTTTAACTTATCAAAGAATAATTAGATTAGAAAAAGTCACTAATACAGCCGAATACTGAATAGTAGCCGAATATTTGTGGCATCACTAATATATAGTGATTAATAACGACTTATAAATTTTATTCTTATTTTATTTGCAATCAAACAAAATAAATTCTAGCAAATAAAGTAAATTCAAATTCTATTGTTTATGTCTATTTCAATGAGATTGTGAACTTCTAATGATGACAACAAACAAGTATGAAAAACGACACTATTATTTGCAAATTTATGTCAATGATATAAATGAACAAATTGTTCATATAATAATCATAAAAAATTAAATTTGAACTTAAATATATTAATTATATTTATAAACATACTGGTAATAGGAACATACATACAGCATTCTAAGCCTTCCAGATGAGTAGTAATTAAATTATGTCAATACAGAAAACTTATCAGCAAACATGTACAATTTGAATCTTGCATAAAATTAAGCAGAATTATTGAAATTTAGAAATTTGAATTATTCCACTGATGAAAATGATATAAATATCACCCAACATTAAAACCTCTATTGAAAAAACTAATACTAATATAGTTAAAAATTTATATTTAATAAGACAATAGGAAATTATTTATCAAAAGTGACTACTACTAACATAAATTATCATCATCAACATTTATTTATATTTAAATATCAATACTTCCCACAACTGCTTGTTATAGAAACCCCCAAAATATATATCATATTTAGGGTTTATACAAAAACCAACTTTTTAAAACAGCAGTTTTCGAATCTCGACTTTTCTACAAAACCGGTTTTCAAATTTTTACCCGAAAAAAGGAAATAAGAGATATTTACAACTTTTTTAAAACTTTTTAATTTATTTAATATTTATAACATTTCAAGAATATAACAAAATATAATCGACCAACGTTTACAGAAAACAAAACAAAAATAATAATAATAAAAAATGCTAGAATGTTACATTAAAATATAAAATTTACTCCATAAAAAAACCATTAAAAAACGAATGACAATGAATGCCTGCAAAATATTATTTTATTTCTTATTTTTTCTAAGAAAATATTTTAGAAAGCAAAGAACGTCTATAGATCTATTGCTCAACCATGTCCTTATTTTACACAAAATTGCCAGAAACAGAAAAACTCTCTCTCTTGCTACTTAGCTGGGTTTAATCATCTTTAAAGCATTAAATAATAAATCAAAATTTTTCATTATTCTGTTTGTACCTGCTAATACTAAAAACTATTTGTTTAGTTGTCCTAGGGATGGACGAAGTCATTTTTTCAAGTTTTTGAAGATATTTATGTAATCAATCTCACACAACCTGATTTTAGGGGACTGCATTTGCAAGGGGTCGCTTGTAGAAATATGGTTCCTTTGATTTTTTTGCTCCTATGGATATGCTCTACAGCTCTGATAAGGTCCCAACCGTCTCATTCAGAGCTTGAATTGAGCCAAATTTTAGGTGTAGGGAAATTTTTTGTTTTGTAGTTAGTTTTATGAAACTTAGTATTTAACAATATTCCCGTTTTATGCCAGAGACGATTTTGTCAAAATGTTGATGTTTTTAACCAAATAATTAATTAATTTTTATGTTTTAGGTATAGGCTCAAAAACCGGTTTTTTTACTTGGGAAAACCCGATTTTCAAATTATACAAATTTCTTCAAAAAAACCAGTTTTTCAAAACCGGGTTTTAAAAACCAACATATCCCTAATCATGTTTAAATATTTTATTTGTATGACAAATTAGTTTAAACCAGTGGTTCCCAACCAGCGGTCCGCAAGAGCTAAAATATGGTCCGCAAAAGATTTAAAACTTTTATTCATTTTAAATTATTATTCCCACATTGATACAAACTGAATTTAATTTTTACTAAAAATGTTATGTTTGCTATTATAATAGTACTGTTAAAGCATGTTACTCAAGTTTAACGATTACTTATGTTAAAAGTTTTCATTAAAATTTATTTTTAGATTGACACAGTTTATTTTTCTTAAACCTTGTGGTCCCTGCTAACAACAATGAAATCAAAGTGGTCCCTAGTCAAAAAAAAATTGGGAACTGCTGGTTTAACCTGATTGAAAAGAATATATAAAAATTGATAGATGAATTTACTTTTGATACTTTTCTAATTGATAATTAAAATGGAAATTATAATTATAATAATAATGCATAAATTTTTCAAGTACTAAGAAGTAAAAACATTGACTATTATTTAAATTCAGATTTTAATTTAAATCCTCTTTTCTCCATTTTTCCTTATGAAATTCTTTAACATTCTATTCTATTCTTTAACATTATGATATTCTATTCCATATACATTAATGTACAATGATATTGATTATTAGTATTTCAATTATTGCTTTAAAAATCAATTTTTTAAACATTTCTTCAAAAAATTGATGAGACTTCATAGATTAAATCTTAGGAAGTTAACCGATGTTTTTTTGTCTGGACCGCATTTCATCAGAGACAAAAACTTCTTCATTCTTCTTCGTTATTCTTTATTCACTATGCATTTTGGGTGCAATATTTTTTTGTGTAACTTGCACCCCTCATCAGATTGACAACGTATGGGAGGAAATGGAAAGGACTAAAGAACAAGCAAACAGAAAGAAAGACAGTTAGAAATGTCTTAGGGGATACAACATCAACGCATAGCTGTGTCTAAACATAAAACAGGTTAGTTCACTATTGTGTAAATATATCCAAATAATGGAAGTTGTAATAATAGTTGTAATTTGTAAAGTTGTAATTTTACCATAATAATCACTGTAATAATTGTATTTATACCAATTTGTAGAAATGTAACACCTGATGAGGGGTGCAAGTTACACAAAAAAATCTTGCACCCGAAATGCATAGTAATAAAGAATAACGAAGATAACACTCAGAAGTTTTTGTCTCTGATGAAATGCGGTCCAGACAAAAAAAACATTGGTTAACTTCTTTGGACTTAACCTATGAAGTCTCATCAATTTTTTTTGAAGAAATATTTAAAGAATTGATTTTTAAAGCAATATAAAAAAACTGCACCATTGATATAATACATATCTATTTCAATTATTATTATATCATCAATTATGAACTGTACTTAAGTTATAAAAATATTTAAGTAACTAAGAAATATGAATTCTGAATTTTTTTATTCTTAATAAATTAAGAACTTAATTTATGCTTTTCATCCAAAATTGCTATGATAATAAATATCCTACTAACGTACCAGTAGATAAAAATAGCAATGTAAGAAACTAATACTTAAAAAATTACCAACACTTCACAATGATAAGAGTGATATTTAAAATAATTTTCTACAGATTTTTAGAATAATATAAATTGCTTGAAAACAACTTTTTAAAAAACATAAATGTAATACTCTGATAGAGTTATAAAATAAGTATTAATTGAATTTATATCAAATGCTTTCATATAAAGTTTTATAACTCCAATGAAATACTCTTGATATTTTACTTACTGATTTAGTTTATCTTAATAAGAAATTTCTTATAAAAGAATTTAATGAAAAAATTATAACACAAAAAATTAAAGAATAAAAGAAACCCTAATAATTAGTTAAGAAATTAGATTTTGTCTTAAGTAAATAATATTTCAGCTATTATATATCACAATGGCTGGTAAATCATTTATTTAATGTAAAATCTAATTTGTTAATAAAGTAATGAGAGTATACTATTGTCTAAAGTATATTTTCAAATCTGTTCTTAATACTTAATACTGATTTATTATTATACAATTGTAAAAAGTCAAGAAATTGTTATTACTTTCACTTTAAAATCACTATTGTAATTGTATGTCAATTAAAAGAAGCAAGAAGGTAATAAAAAATAATAATAAAACAAAGATTATGAATAACTGGTATAATTGCAGTCAATGTTTACTAGTTTTTTAATCAATCTGACCTACATTAGTGCATTCCAAACTTAATTTAAAATATCTTGTAAACTTAATTTAAATAATTCAATGCCACATATTAAAATCAAAATCTACATCTTACAAAATGAGGGGATAAAATTGACAATTTTGAATATTTTACTTATATATATATATTGGGAATGCTTGTTAACCTCAAGAATGCTGCTGACTCAAAGACAACATGGATAATTGCCCATATCCTGATGGGCAATGATCCAGTGATGATGTCACAGAAATCACCAATTTACTATTTATAATACAAGTAAAATTATGAGAGATTATAATACACATTTTTAAGCCTAATTTAATCACAAATTTAAAGTTTCCGTTGCAATTCTTGTATGTCTAGCAATATTATAACATTAATGTTGGAAAGTGGATAATTTCTAAAAACTTGCCATACATACAAACTTGGAATTTTTAGTATTGGTCATAAATCCATGCTTATGAAGACAATGCATCAAAGGTGCTGTTATCTCAAAATGGTGGAGGATTTCTAGCTCAGGCTAACATGACACCTGCTCCCAAAGATGGATTCTAAGCCCAAACAACAGAGCTGGCAACTATGTGATCCATTAAAGTTACATCAAATTTCAATTTTTCCATTATATTTGCAAAAAATAAACTTTTTGAGACATTTCTTTATGAACTGTATTTTCATTTCAGATGTATTAACCTGATTCCATTAAAAATAAATTTTTTATTGAAGTTTACACTAAAATAAATTTCACTATATCATTCTCAAAGAAAAATTAAGTAAAAATAAAATAAAATACAAGTTTGTTTTCATAATACTATTCTGTGGAAGAAATTTTGATCTTCCAAATCTTCTGTTTCACATGGAAACCATAAAAATGTTAACTGCAGATACTGAAACTAAAAGAATGACTCCAGATAAATTAAAATGATCCAGAGAAATAATTGTTTGATAATAAATAGTATACAAAATATTAGATTCAAATGCATTATGTTAAAAAAAAAAATTACACAGTAGACTTCTTTTTAGGAATCCAGAACATTTAATGTGATTATGACTTAAAAGTATTTGACATCTTCAGAACAATACAAATAAAATATAAAGCTACATCAGAAATATTTCATGTACAATCAGTTTTTACATTTTTCAGTATTTATATTTATTTAAAAATTTTTAAATAATAAAGCTACCTCCTTTGGATGATGTTGAAATAGTTTAAAAAAAGCATTGATAAAAAATTAACAAATTGTATCAGAACACTTCAGTAGAACAAACTTTCTATTCTTCATACAGAAATTTTGTTCTGGTATTTTAAAATAAACATCACATAAATCAACTCTTTGGCTTTAGTTGCTGAGAAACATTCATTTTTAAATTCCAATGATGATAATTTTATCTTCATTTATAGTAATTCAAATTACTGATTAGTTCTCAAAAATATTTTAAAATAATCAAGTAATCAATATAAATTAATTTAGATTATTAAATTGATAAGCTTTGATTTATTACCACTATATAATTCTACTACATTTTCTAAATTATGGCATTCTAGATATCCAGACATTATTGAGTCCAAAATTATAACAAAACAAAAATACAATATATAAAATTTAATGTAATAATTCATTCTTTTAAAACCTTTTTATTTTAATGATTGTTATTAGAAATTAAAAACTAATTATATGTTAATTGGAACTGAAGACATACATAGTTTAGTTTTGGAGGAAAATGGAAAAATTGAATTGATAAAAGGATGTGATGAATATAAATATTTAGGAACAAAAGTTACTAATGATGATCAGATGGAAATTGAAATTGGGGACAGAATTGTGAAAGGAAGATCTATGATAAGAATGTTGAATGGAATCTTATGAGATAAACAACTCTTTAAAACAACAAAAATAAACATATATAAATCATTAGTTCCAAGTGTAATAACATATGGAGTAGAAGTTTGGGTATTGAATTCAAAATCTAAATCTAACTAGAATCTACAGAAATAGAGCTTTTGAAATCTGCCCAATGTTCAAAATTAGATCGAGTGAGAAATGAGGAAATTAGAAAAAAAAAAGGACTATCAAAATTCTATGGTCGACTATATCCATAACAAACAATTAACTTTTGGCCTTTTTGTGCTCTCTGAGCGGTAAAGGGTCTAAAACCACAAAAAAAAAAATTAACTTGGTATGGCCATGTTTGGAAGATGGAAGAAGGTAGACTACCACAACAGATATTGAAATGGACCCTGAAAGGCAGGAGGAGGAGAGGAAGGCTGCGGGCTACATGGGTAGAGGAGATAAAAAAGCTATGGAACACAAAGGAATGACAGAAGAGGATTATCGAGACAGAACAGAATGGAGAAAAAAAGTTTGTGCACAGGAAGACGCTTAAACATTGTTAACCTGTATAGTAGTATTATTATAAATTGATCAAACAGATGCAAATTTTCCAAATTCTGATGTTTTAGGATAACAGTACTTTTTCTAACAGATAGCTACCCTAACATATTTATGATAATTTTCCACTTTGAATTTATCGTTTCTTAATATCTCTCTGATTATATAAATTCTAATAATTTTAAATATTCAGCTTTACTGAATATTTAAAATTACTTTTTAGGTTTGTTATAACCTGAGATGATCTAAAGATGAGACCCATGAGATCTTGAAAACTAATATGTCATACTTCTTTATAAACCAATAAAGGTAAATATTAAAAGCATTTATCATTGCTGTAAGTATTCCTGTAAAAATATTTTTATACTCCATTATGTAAAATAAATCATTTTAAAATTTGTAATTAAATTTAACTATAGTATTACATTTGCTATTACATAAACTAGATTTGCAATGTTTATTGGTAATATAGTGAAACCTTGCTTAACGAGCATAATTCTTTCCAGAGTCTTATTCGTAATGCAAAACATTCGTTAAGCAAAACAATTTTTGCCATAGAAATTAATGTAAAATACGATAATGCATTCCACGCCAAAAAAATGCTCAAATGTCTTATGTATAACATTTATTCAAAAAACATTGTACAATATACACTGTTAAGGAGCGTGAATCATCATCATCTTTTCTTCTAGTGCGGAATGAAACATCCTAGAATGAGAATTCGATTTTCAAAAACAAAAAAAAAAAAAAAAAAAAAAACAGCTAATATGTTTGATAAAACTCCAAACAATATGCCAAATTCTTGAGTTATCTAAAGGCTATAATTAAATATTAGAAATTAATTAATTTGAATAGAGGTAGACAGTTATGTTTCCATCTCGTATTACATTTAATAACTATAAATAGTTAATTTTTAATTCAGACATTTCTAAAATTTAATTTGGAATTGGTTATTAAATTTAATGACCCAAGAATTTGGCATGTTTATATAATAAACCTGCCAAACAATATGCCAAATTCTTGGGCTCTGGTTGTTGATGTTTATAAGTAATATGTGTGAACACAAGTTTGGAAAAATATGTGATCATAAGCGACACTAAGATGCTAGCGGAATAAGTGCTAAACACAGACTGATGGAGCATGACATAAGCGCACAATTTGGGACTTCCACTCTCCTCATCACTCGTTATGCAAAACATCGCTCATTAAGTGAGGCAAATTTTTACAATATGTTTTGCACATTATGCAAAATACTCATGCGAGGTGCTCATTAAGCGAGGTTCTACTATATATTAATCCCAAAGCAAAATTTTTTAATTGTCAATCATTACAATTCAACTGCGATTACAACTGTTATAATAGCAATTCCAAGTCCAATATTTAATAATTATTTTAAACAGTTTTAATAAATTATATATAGTTTGCTTAAGAACAAAAAATAAAACTGACTTTGAGTAATTACATCTTCTGAAATTAAGTGCATATTAAATACATCATAGTAAATCAAATACTGAAGGTCAGCATATATATAAAAATATATAAAATGAATTTCATTGCTTTTATTCACTCTTAATTTCAATATATACAATTTATTAAAAATGATTTTTAAAAAAAGAAGTTTCATTTATTATTGATAGTTCCCATTTTAATTTGTTTAATTCTCCTTCATACAATTTTACTCACATTTTTGCAGAATCACTGAAATATTTTTTTTTATCATGATACTTTAATCAAATATTTTTGAAAATTATTAAAAAAAATTGACATACAATATAATATAGTAAATATTAAATTATATCAAATGCTAATTTTTCTGCTTGCATTTCACTTAATTTTATGTTTTACTTAATTGCTACAGTTAATTTATGACAACAAGAACAAGCAAATTAAATGGTTTTATATATTTGAAGAATTCAATGTTTTAATGCATATTGTAGGATATCTCAATGTTGCAAATTGTATAATGTCAAGAGATGATAATGTTCCTTTTTATTTAAAACTTTTGTTTCATTAGTAACATTCATGTTCTCTTTCTATTAAGAGTTAAAATGATGTAAATGGATTAACAATCCGTTCAAATGGTATTATGGTGCATTTAAGAAAAAGCAATGCAATACGAACTATCATTTATTGTGACATCATCACAATGACAGACTGCAATTTTTTGTCACAATGCTTTCAATTTTAGTAGTGTCTTGCCCCTGTACATCATACTTCTCCTGTTAACAATAGAGACATGCTGGTCATCTATCTAACTCTATTCAGGATAAAATTATTGAAATAATATTACTTCCATTCCAAACTGGAAGTTCATGTATAGTTAATTAGGGCCTCCTGCCCTTAAGCTTTCCATATCTGGTTTTGATTTTCATCTACCTAACTCTGTTCTCAAGATTAAGGAAGGACAGACAGACATATGCCAGTGAAAATTTATAGGTCTGCAACTTTTGAAAATTGTACAATGTCAAAAAGATGATAATATTCCTTTTTATTTAAAAATTTTGTTTCATTAGTAACATTCATGTTCTCTTTCTATTAAGAGTTAAAATGAATGATTATGAGTTGAAGAATTATTAAAGCAATTTTTAACAAACATTTTTCAAACTAAAATTTCCATCTTAAAAATCTTAAAATACACCACAAAACATATTACTTGAAAACATTAAAATTACAAGAACAATCTGCATAATAAAATTACATAATATTTTTCATATCCTAGAACAGTGATTCTCAACTTTCTGAGACCACGGAACATTGTTTGTATACTTTTTATTACACAGAACACTAGTATCAGTATATTCAAAAATTGATAAGCAATTCCTTGTTTAATATACTCATGAAACATAAAGCAATAAACTAATAAACTTTATTACACTGAATAAAACAGTAAACATGGAATTTTCTACAAATAAAGTAATACATTGTATTACACCGAAATAAATTTGCAATAAAAACTTTAAAACTTTTTGCTTGGAACACTCAGAGCAAGTTCTGGAACACCTGTATACCACAGAACATAGGCTGGGAACCACTATCCTAGAACTTTCACATAAACACTATTACATGTGATATTAAATTATAATACAAATCATAAACCTAGAAAAATTATAGATAATTTTTTATGATAATGTAAAATTTTGGTTAAAATGATGATGTTAAAATTTAACTATAGTGACCACCACTTCTAAAAAAATGACCTATTAAGACCATGTCTATCTTCTATATAATGTCTAGCAGAGCATTTTTCTATTTTTTGAACTGTCACAAAGTGAGCAAGCATATATTTTGTTAAAGATAATGATTTAGTCAATGGCAACTGGCTTAAAAATCCAATCAGATTCAAAATCTTTTCTTATTAATATACTTTGAATCAAAACATCAACAATTTTATAATCTTATGAATTGCATCACCACTTTTGCAATCAAAGAAAATAATTGATTCAAAACAAAAGGAATTACATGCTTGCATTATCACCAGGAACTGAATCTTCTTTACTCTAGATCATCTTGATTCATCGTTGCATAATTTTTATATAATACTGTCTTCTACATAAGTAGTACAACTCTTTATAAGATAAAATTTTCTTTTTATGAAATGTTACGTTAATGTAAACTGTCTGAGATGAAATTTAATGTAATCTTAATGAGTATTTTTGGATTAGCCTATACAAAGAACATATCTTTAAAAGCTGTTTTATAAACTATAATGTATGTAGTCTATGGTTATCTTATCCAAAGCAGAGATAATGGATTCTTAAGCTAATCTTCCACAATCAAACTTTAAAACATTTTTCTTTTCCAGAAGAAATAAAAATAGTCAGAAAATCTCAATTACCCAAAAACTAGTTAACTGCAGATAGAAATAATTTAGTACTGTTCTTATTAAAGGCTATTTTAGTTATTTAAAACAAAGCATCTTAACAACAAAAAAATTTTTAAATTAGTAATAATTTTATAAGACAAAAGATAATCTTCTTTGATTTAACTCATAATTAATAAAAATTAAATATAATTCATTTATATTGCATGTTCTTTGAATATTACAAAGCAATTAGTTTTACAATGTAGTAAGAATTTGCCATCTCTCATGAATCAAACCAACTGATTGCTATTAGGAAACTAGTAATAATTGTCAATACCATATATGATAAAACTGATTTTCTCATCTAATTATAATTATGTGGAATAAAAGCATCATAGCAAAGGAAAATTGGTTAATGCTACCTTAGGTGCCAAGATGGCGGCTCTCCTCTGATTCCAGCAAGGAAACATTGGGATGCACGTTCTAACCTAACCCAACCTATCCTAATAATTTGGTTGCTAATAATTATGGTAATTTATTAGGATAGGTTAGGTTAGGTTAGAATGAGTGCCCCACTGTTTCCTTGCTGGAATCAGAGGCGAGCCGCCATCTTAGCACCTAAGGTAAATTAACCAGAAAATCTTAAAACATTTATAACAGCTTGGCCAACAGCATTAAAATTTAAATGAATATTTTACAAAAACCATTCTCTTTCAAATCATCATAGAAATTAAACTCAATTATTCAAAATTATCAAATTTGAAAAAGATTAAATTTAATTATTTACAAACTAGGAAATAGAAGATTTCTATTGTAGTGTAGTTGTGTGGTATAACAAAAATATTTACTCATAAAAATAAAATATAATTAACTTTGAATATCTATCCAGTTATATTCATCTAACAAACCATGTTAATCAAATAACATACGACCTTCGTACGGCAATTTAAATTTGAAATCTCGTAGAGGTGTTTTAATATACATAAAGAATTTCTATAGCATTGCAAATTTAGAAAAAATACCTTTAAAAGCTCTAAAGTATAAAATTATAAAAAAATCAATTATAAATAGATTAAATTTTTGAACAAAAGGGAAAGTAGTAACTGTTTATAATTTTAACATTATGTTTATCTACAAAGAAAAACAACATTATCAAGTCACTCAAAGATAAGATCAGTAGCACAGCATCAGATTATCAACTAATTTTCGTTATCAAAACAACAAAATCCTTTCATAAAAAAACAACTCAATACTTTGTATGAATTAAAAAAAAGCCTCATTCCATCAGATTATAACCAGTTTCCTATTTATGGTTTAAAAAAAAAAATACATAAAAGCATCTCTTAGATTTAAAATCAATAATAAGTTTGATAATAGTAAAAGTGATTTAGACTTTATAATAATTAACAATTATAATGCCAAACTAAAAAAAAAAGTATAGAAATATTAACTGTACAATGACACTTTTTAAATTTAATAATAATAATAATAATAATTAGCTGAATTAGTTATTTATGACGTAACAATGGTTAGTAATTTCGACCAATTAGCGTAACTCATCATTGGAGTGCAGAACCCAAAATGGCGGATCCTTTGATCCATCTTACAGACAACTTAAGCGATTAAGCAATACATATGTAAATCAACTGAAGCATTTAAACACACATAATTACTCCAATATGTTTATTAGTTACGTATATAATCAATAACGCCATTTTTAACTATTTAAATAGCGCAAAGTGACTAGCATGCGGTAAACTAAGAAGAGTACACATGTATATATATATATATATATATATATGTACCGTACAGTACATATATGATACACACGTATATATGTACTGTACTGTACAGTACATACATGTATATATATATTTACGTTTATGATACGTAAAAAAAGAAGGTGCTGCATATAAAAGTGAAGCTATTTTATTTATTTTTAATGGAAATTTTTTACTAGTTAAATTATATTATTTAAGAGATTTTATAGAAGAGGATAAGTTGGAGAAGGGGTTTATTTACCGTTTTCGGCGGGGTCTCCTTTCTTCGCCGTAGCGGCATTGCCCATGTTTCGGCTTCAGTTTCGATAACTTAGCACTGTACTCCAAATATTGATATCCTTAAACGTCAGATAAATCTATTGTGATGAAGATAAAACACAAGAGAAATAATTATCCGACAGCTTAGCTAGATGGGAAATCCGATGCCCTCCCCGCACAGGAGAGGATGCCGCACGTTAACTGATTACGTATCCGTCCGCACTACCTTCTTAACCTTATTCGAATAAATATGTAAGGTAAGAAGCGTTGAACGTGAATTGACCAGTTGTTTCTACTGTTCTCTAACCGCCGCAGTTTATCTCTACATTTTACTAACCCAAACGTTTGTTGTGTAAGTGGCGTTGCTATGACGCACTCTTTCCTTATCTGTGATAGGAGACTGTACAAGATGGCGGAGTGTGTGGGCGAGTCTATTATCGATGGATAGGGGAGGTGATGAGGCGATAGAAGTATATATACAGACACACACACACACACACACGCCAAAGGTAGGAGGTCGGAGGTGAATAGGGTCACTAGGTCAAATGAAATTAGCGGAAAAAAAATATTTAGGATTTCTAAATTAATACTTTAGTTTATATTTAGAAGAGTGAATGCGATAAATAACTATTTATATTCTTTTTCGATTAAAAAAAATGATTTATTTTATCGAATTTGTTTAAATAAAAGTAAAAATATATCGTGTATGTTTGTGTTTATGTGTACATGTACGTGTGTGTTTATATATATATATTATAATATATAATATATGTATATATATATATATATATATAGAACTATGTATTGAAAGTATTTTACCTTGTTTTCATGCATGTTTATATATATACACACACATGCATGAAAACAAGGTAAAATACTTTCAATATATAGTTCTATTATATATACAAGTAATTGTTTACGTTTATATTTTAAAAAGGAATATATATATAGGTAATTATATATATACTAATATATAGGTATTGTATATATATATTCTAATCATGTTTTATTTTTACAATTTTTTTAATACTGCATTTATATACATACTCAAAGTTGCTATACTCTTTTTATTTGAAAAGTAAAATAAATTTACAGATTGAAAATATATAAAAGCATAACATAATTGGAATTTTAAAAACAAAAAAAAAGAAGATAAACTAACTAAAAATAAGTCTTTATTCTGTTTCACTGGAGAACGATTTAGTTATTTTTTCCAAAAAAAAGAAAAAAAAGCACGTATAACATTAAACTAATTTCAAACAGTGAACATTCTTTCTGAACGTTGCTATATATTATAAATATTAGATATGAGAACATAAAAATTCTATTTTCCTAGTTGTTAATATTTAACATCCAAATATACTTCGCATACACAAACAGTAATTCGAATTTCCTTCCAGTTTTATATATCATCTAAGTCGTAAATTTATAAAAGGCAAAAGTTTCTGTATTTCCTAAAATTTATTTTACTAACTTCTGACAATTGGATTGATTATATGGCATCTATTTAACCATTATAAACAATATATATATATATATATATATATATATATATATATATATTTTTATTTTTAGAATAATTTTCAGATATAGAGTCATGCCTAAAGTAAGTTGATTTATATAAAAATCGAAATGTAGAGCATCTCATAAAATACAATTTTTATATAATTTAATGTACTAAAAATAAATAAAAGTGCTTATAAATATCCAAACAAACGTAACCAAATTTGTGATTTTATTAAATTTAACCTTAGTTTTAAAGCTAAATTTATCAAGAAAAGCGATTTAACTTATAGAGATGCATTTTTCTACAAAAAGTTCAATCAATTTTCTGAAATGCGATAGATCAATTATATAAATTTAACTTTTTTCTAAATTTATAATTAGATATAACGAATATATCTAATTAAAGCTTTAAAATTTAAATTAATAACTATTTAATTAATAAATAATAATTCATATTTATATCTGTATTTGTATTTTTGTAAGTAATTAATGAATCCTGTAGGTAGGCTATTCCAATCTTCAATAAAGTTATTTTATTAACTATATTATAAATTTTCGAAGGTTTTAGCGTATAAAAATATTTATTATATACAAAATTTTAATGTATTTAAACTTTGATTATTTGTAAATTAAACCAAGCAGAAAATCTGAAAATAAAATAGTATATTTATATATTTTCGAAGATGGTTTCGCTTTATTGGAAGTTTTATATTTTCGTATGATATAAAACTGAATAAATAATATTTTTAGAAACTTGTAAAGAATTATTTTTAAAAACTATTCATGAATTCAAAGTGGAGTTTTGATCCTATTTACTTGGTTTCTCTAGATTTAATGTAGATGTAGTAATATTGTATACCCAAGATAGTTCAGTATGTAAGGTTGAATTCAGAAATTACTCTTCGGAATTTTATTTATATATATAAATATAATAAATTCAACAATTCATTAAAAAAATATATATCTTTCAAAGTTTATAAATATTTTATTCAAATTAAACAATCGAATTACGGAAAAGAATTCAAAAATTGATTAAACAATGTAAATATAGTTGGCAAGATAAATTTTCATGCATTTATATGGCAATTCAGAATAGTTTTATTGAATTTATGTTTCTTTTATTTACAAAACAATGCAAAATTTTAAACAGAAAACATCAATTCGTAACAATCTAAATGCAAATTATATTCTCATACAAGCAATAATGTTATCAAACCATTTTTATATTTATGAATTCGATCTTAATCACGATAATTAACCTATATAAAATGTAATGTTTAATATAAGAAAGAAATTTTTAAATAGTTTTTTTTTTTTCCTTTTCATATAATTACGTAAGTGTGTCTTACGTGCAACTAAATACAATGCATTGAGTGTGAACCTGCATTAATTTTAACCCAATATTTTTAAAGGGGGAAAATGTATTCTTTGAAGAAACTCAATCTGAAGCTTTAAATTTAAATCTGGAAAGACCTACATACGCTTCATTATATGTGTGGGTGTGTCGCATCTATCCACTACTATTAGGATAAGTAATAATTAGTTAAATTTATTTTATTTTTATCTAAAATATGAAAGTAACATTACATAATATCCTAATATGAATTTCAATTATTTTCATACTTGTTTAATTTTATAAATTTATCATAAATCATAGGCTACACTACCGATCCTAATTAGTTATTCTTAAAAAATTATTTTGATTAAAACTGAAATAAATAATGAATAAATATTAAACAAAAAGGAAAATTAAAATAACAGATAGTTCATCAAAAATTTTGGACGATAAATATTACTTAAATTCACGAATTTATACGAAACACTCAAACATAAAATAAAAGTACAGTAGAGCGTCGATAAGTGGAACGTCGGTAAGTGGAATGGCCGGAAAGTGGAACGATTTTCAGTCGGACTGTGTCGTGCTGAATCGAATGTTTTTGATACTAAATTTACTTCTAAAGTATAATTTTCATGTTTTTTATATTCTTTAATACATTTATTTTGTTTGTACAAAATGCAGAAATAATTTTTAACGATACGATAGCCTCGATGATTATTATAAAAATTTTCGTTAGGCTTAAAATCGACGAAAATTCAACACGAAGCGACACGCAACGGAGAAAAATTCAACAGGAAGCGATACGCAACGGAGAAAAATTTGAACATCGGACAGGTTAATGTATTTTTTCGTACAAAGTCGGAAACTGGAATAAATCATTAACTGGAAGGACCCCAGTCCCCAATTGGTTCCACTTATCGACGCTCTACTGTATAATTAAATAAACAAAAGGCTCTCCTTCGCCTCAAGATAAAGGTCGACTCTGTCGAATGAGCTTGTGTTCCTGAGGAGTGAAGAAGGAGAACGGAATGTGAAGGCACTTTTACGTTTGAGTGTTTTAAATAATAAACTTTAAGAAGGCAGGCACCTTTAAAATATTCAAAAACGAAAAATAAATAAAATGTTATATCTTAATTTATTCTATTATCTTTGAAAATTTACTGAATATATTTTAAATATTTAAACATAAATCATCATAATTTAATGCTAAAAACTGGAATTATTTTAAATATTTTAAAAGATCACAAATTATTTTCATATATAATTAATATATTTTAGTTTAAAAAGTCTGCTTTAATTTTAATATATAAAATAACATATAAAACTCACTAAACATAATACTTAACAATAGGGGCTGATTGAGACATAATCAAACTTATGCAATTGATACAATAAATGTTTTTAATAACCAGATAATTTTTCATATATGTATATGCTCACATTTGATAAATACAGATAAAATTATTTTGTGTAACGTATAACTTATTCTTGTTTATTCGAAAAATAAAATTAAAATTCAAAACAAGAAAAATTGATGTATTCAAATTAAATTTATTCATCTCTTAAAGAAAGGAGTGTCTTCGTGAAGAAATAAAACACTTACATAAGTTCAATTTACTCTCTACACCTTTAAGCATTAATAAGAGACTGTATTAGTCGAAAATTCGAATCTATTGCTTTACATGTGTGTATTTTAAGCTGAGTGAAATATAACTTTATAATATTAGAATTTATTAAAAAAATGAAAATTGAAGAGCTTCATGCGTGTGACGGGACGAGGAAAAGAAGAGTAGAATTGATTGATGTACTAAGCCATATAGTGAAGAGATAGAATCACAGAAAGAGATAGCAACTTAAAAAAAAATAAATAAATATAATAGAAAACCGGAATGAAAATAAATTAAGTAATATCATAAAAGTAATTATATACATTTATAATATTAGCAGATAAAAGATAAAATTCTATGGAAGATATAATTCTACTCTTTACATTTATGCTATTAATTTTTACAATTTTTCTGTAATATGTTATATTTTTAACAATTTAATGAATGATAGATAAAAGATCTCATTTGGCCTGTTTAATTACAACTTTTCGTTTCAAACTATTTTTTTATGCTAGTTACAATTATATAAGTAAGAATTTTAGATTTAATTCAGAAGATACAATATTACTTCAACACTTATCAAAACTGATTTAAACATGAGCTAATGTAAAGTTAATGTAGTGAATATTGGCTCATATGGACTAATCGATTGATAATGTATTAGAGTATTAGAGAATTAAAATATGACAAATGATAGTTATATTACTTGTAATAATATAAAATGATAATTAAAAAACTTTTAAAAGTTTTCAAAACTATTGCTTACTTTTGAAATGTATTTTTGTTCAAACTCATTTTGACAAGCTATAAAACCATTGATAGATGCGACATTGTTTCAAAATTCGATGCCAAAAAAAAATTTTTTTGACACCCTCTCATTCGACCGATTTTAGAAGGATATAAAAGATATTTGTAAAAGAAAATAAATAAAAATGACAAAGTGTAACCTTGAAAAGTGTTTTGTCTGACATTCTAAGAAAATTAATATCTAGGTTTATTATATAAATACTTAATATATTATATAAATATATAATACAACCTTTGATTCTTGTTATGCTACTGAACAATTTTTTAATGAAAATTAATGATTATAACAAAGAAAATATTTTCTTTTAAAGAATTATTACTTAAATTTTAAATTATAACATTGTTAACTGAACGGTTCTTTTTATATTATCTAATATTTTTAAAAAAATTATTTTAGCATAAACTACGAAAAAAAGAAATCTTATTTATTAAACAAAAAATCTTCAATAACATTTATAGTTGATATTAATTTTTCAACATAATATTTTCTTAGTAAAAAATGCAATTTATTCCTAAAACATGAATATTAAATCACTTGATAACTTAATGATAAATGGCATCTTATAAAGTAAAATTTCTTAATAAGAATATGTTAAAATTTAAATAAATCATTTAAGCTATGCTAATTAAATTTTGTTTATTTAAAACAAGTGAAATATGTATTTTTTTTTATTTTTCTTTAAGAAATTAATTAAATTCATTTCTCAACTTCTGCTTAATGATAATAAAAATTATAAATTTGAATACCATTTATTTACTAGAATTGTTTTGATACGAATTTTTAGAATGAAGAAGTATTTTCTCATAAAATATAACTCAACTGCAATTCAATCTATAAGAAAAATATATTTTCATACTAGAAAAAACTATACTTTTCCATATTAGATGAATTATATTATCGGTAAGTGGACCACGAATGATTTTCATACTTTTATTTAAATTATTAAAATACAGCTTCTCTTCACATTTATTAGATTTATAAGAGTTTCAATCTCCAAAGTGCATGAATAACAAACAAAATCTGCATTACCAAGAAGTAAAGTAATCAGATAAATTTGCAATTTCTATTTATATAAAATATAAAATCAATCTTAAGTGTGTGTCTGTGTATGGATGTATGTGTGTGTATATCTATTACATATATATATATATATATATATAAAATTTCATAATGCATTAAGAATTCAATATTATTTTGTAACCAAAACTCGACCTATATTTTTAATTGCAATTAAATTTACTTCATTAAAGCATTCCAATAATCTTGACCTCATTAAATTTTGGAAACGTTTTCAAATAATTTTATTCTTTTACTACTACTATTATTATTAGCAATTCCTTGTTTTTTATATTTAAATTCAAATTTTTTAAAGGAGTAAAATCATTGGTTAGAATAACACAATGCGTATGACGTGAGAATTTCCAGATATGTTACTAAGGCAACAAACGTCATCTACCTCAAGCAGAAAGGAATATAAATCCCAAGGACAAACGAAAACTGTTCTTGAAGACGGACATGGATTAATTTTGAATAGAAAATTTCGTATTTTCGAATAATAGTCACGTGACGGCCCTTTTACGAGGTCAAACTGATCGGGATCTAATATATCAATCAATCGTTATACGAAAGAAGAAAACGTTATGTAAGAATTTATTGTTTTTCGCTTTTTTAAAATGAAATTTTGACTTTCCTGCACAGAAAAATATGTTTTCAGGCTCCTAGTAAATTGCATTAAAAAAAAAAACTAAATTTTTATTCTCATATTTCTAAACCTTTCATTTATCGCATTTGGAAAACTGCCTAAAAATATCTAGAAATTGATTCTTTTATAAAACTTCATCTTATTTTTTTCTTGAAATCTTGTAAGTATTATTTTTTATGGATGATTATACTTTAAAAATAGAACTAAACAAGATATATATACATGTGTATGTATAAAAAAAATTAATTAGTTCTCTAATTAAACGACAGATGGCACGTTAACTTGAATATAAAAATTTAAATTTGAATTAAAAGTTTTTTTTCAATAATTTATAAAAGTTAATTTTTTTAAGGAAATAGAAAATAAATATATTAAAATATAAAAGTGTCACGAACTAAAATATAATTACAGAATGTAAAAAAAATTACTTCAACAAAAATGTCAAATGTGTACTTTTCTTTTATTCAAACAATAATTTCTTATAAAAGAATAAAAAAAACTAAACAAATAAAATTAATACGTATTTTACGTATTTTAACCATAAAATTAGGAAATTTTTATATTTTTATTCGATTTTACGAGTAATTCGAAAAGTTTGAGTATAAAAACGTAAGATGCTCTTGTTAGATAAAGCTCTAATTTATATATATATATATATATATACACACGTACTATTCTATATAGTACGTGTGTGTATATACTTTCATATACTACTATACAGGCCTACTGTAATCAGGATACGATTAAAGATGATTAGGATTAGGATAGCATAGGATATATACTATAGACTATCCTATCTTATCCTAAACCTAAATCTCCCTACAGACGTATAAATATTAAGTTCTATCCTAAATACATCCTGTATTTACATATTAGATATGTTTCTTATGTACAATAAACTAAAAGAACTATGATATAATCTTGGATGGTAATGGTATATTTTCTAAGAGCTTGACCTTATTTAATCTATTATGATGAAAGAAAAGCTCGATACATTGGATAAATTTATTGTGGGGGCTACATTAAAGATTTTTAGGATCAAAACAATATATTAAGTAAAAATTGGGTTATGTAACATAAAATTATTTTATTTATTTATTTTTGCTCTATACCATTAAATTCAATTATTTAAAAATAACATTTTAAGAAATTAAATTTATCATTTAATTTAAAGTGATATAATTTATAATATATATTACCATACGTGCTAATAGAAATGATGTTTTCTAATTTTATACAAAATTAATTTTGGTAATAAGAGAGCATTTGTTTGCAGATTTCAGAAAAATTGTGGATCCAGACAGCCAGACGGGCAAAATGACTACACTCTTGAAACGTTTTTTTTTTTTTTTTTTTTATACAAAACTAGAGTGAAATTCGTTATAAAGGAAATATATGAAAAATATGCAAACTTTAACTACAATAACTTTTTAAAACTCGGTTTATACACTTCATTATCTCAGATAGACATACAGACAGAGAGAACTAATGTAATATCCATTTCTTTATCGCTAAATATATATATTACTTCAGTTAGGTGAAGTAGCTCTTGAAGCACTTTTAATATCTTTCATCTAAACAAAGAATATTATTTTTATATTTTATTTAAATTATATCATCGTTAATTACGTCACGTCACGTTCAACTCGATCAAATACGGAAGTAGAGGCGTCATCCTCTATAACTATAAACTCCTCTTTCATCGAGGTGGAGTCAGTAATGTAGTACAAGCAGGAAGATCCCGTAAAATGTCCGATATAATGAGGGGTAATTGATTCCTTCTATGTAAACAAACATGAACAAATCTAATCAGTAACCACAGCAACCATTCATTACTAAGAGTTTAATAGGAAATTGTAACTTAAATAAGAATAAATTTGGACCAAGGTTCAGAATGGGTGATGTAATAATATATATTACAGATTAATTATTATATTGCATGACTCAGTTATTATTTTTGTAAGATTTATACTCCTAGAAATTTAAAATTTAAGAGTAAAATATATACATTTTTTAAATTGATTTTTTTTATTTAAATTTAATAAATTTCATAAAATATAATTAAATTCAATATTTTATTTTTTAATTAAAAATTTAAGATTAATTCCTATTTAATATATAAGTAGATTAAAGAAAAAAATTATGGTTTCCTTAAGATTATAAGGAAAACAAAATGAAGTTGAATCAGAAAGAAAAACAACTTTAAGAGATAATACATAAAGGAAACTGAATTGAGGGAAAGAAAAAGGAAAATAGAAAGTGTTTATTGCAGGAAATTAATACAATCGTTATATTATTTTTATTTCAAAATATAAAATTAAAGGAATCGACTAAAGTAGTTTTGCAGAAAAGGAAGATTCTAAGAATAGCAATTAAAAACCAAAATTCGTGTGCTTATTAAATTCAAATTAATAAATGCTGTTAAAAATAAATAAGTAATACTACGTATTTTGAATTTAAGATGTGCTGCCACTTCTCAGGAGAAAGTATTGAATGATAAGTAGAAGTAAATATAGTTTAAAAGGATTTATTAGAAAGTCAAGAGGTTAATAATGTATTTAAAATAAACAATATTTTCTGTTAATTATACTTTAAATTTTCATTACGTACAAACATTCGAAGAATGGCAAAGAATATCTCGAATTTAAGACGCATTTCCTCTTTTTAAATGAATGTTAAGGTAAAGCTACATTTACTTCTAATTACTATTCGAAGGATTTATTAAAGAGTTAAAGGTTAATAATGTATTTAAAATAAAATACAATTAAGAGAATATATTATTTGAATTTTTATTACGTAGAATAACAGAGTGACAGTTTCAAGGATAACAAATATCTCAAAAATAAGACACTTCTAGACTTTTTAAAAGAGATTTTCAGAAAAAATATTTAAATATAATTAATAGTAAATATGGTTTAGAAACCTATATTTAGTATTAACAAGTTAATGTTATATTTAAAATAAAATATAATTAACAGAGAATATAAAATAAATAGGAATGTTATTTAAAGACATTACTACGTACAGATTTTGAAGGGGTTAAGAAGTGTTTTCAGTGTTAAAAAAGGATTTTCAATAAAAGTTGTAGAATAATTAAAAGTAAATATAACTTGAAAGTATTTATTAGAATAAGAACGTTAATAATATATTTAAAAGTAAATATAATTAGCATAAATATAAAATATTTTCATTAGGATAGACTTTTGAAGAGTGACAAAACATGCACTTTAATTTTAAATTCAGAAATATGAAAAAAAGAAGTGCATATTACATTCAAATGAATACTATATATATAATCTTTATCAAATATATATTTGATAAATAAAGATTAAAAAATAACCACAATGGAGTAATAATATAATATTTATTTAAACTTTATCCTATTTTTTTCTATTTATTGTTAGTTAGCGTTCATTATAACAATAAATAATTCTCCAGAAATGTAACTTCTTTTTTGATTGTTATTTACTGGTATAATTAGAACAATTCGTAGAAATAATATTATCTATTTCTTGTATTGTCCTCTCTCGAGAATTGCGTGATTTAGTCAATATATATAGGGAAAAAGGGAGTGCCATGTTAAATGGCTATTGATATCGATTTAAAAAAAGGCTTATGTATTTACTTTTTTTTGTATTAAATATTAGTAATTTCAGATACAAAACTAGGAATTTAAAAAAAAAATTAATCAGAAAATTTTTCTAAATCATTAATAATAATAAAATTAGTGAATCGAAGTAGAATATACTGTCTCAAATTTTAATGGAAATAAAAATTTATCATTTGCAGTAGAACTCATACAGTATAAAACTCATTAATAATGATAAATTTTTATTGTATCATTAATATCATTTATTAACATTTTTCATTATTTCTCAAGAATATTAAATATAATTATAATTGCTAGCTACATCACATGGAAATATACATAATAAATAATCTAAAATTAAATGTCTGACATTACAGCCTTTAATATTATTTTAAAAAGATGAAAATATAAAATAACATTTAAATTAAAAAAATTACGTATTAATAAAGTTTTCTTTTAAATTTTATTAATAAATTTTTTACATATATAAAAGTATAAAAGAACAACAATAGCCGTTTTACTACCTTTAAAAATGACTATAGTGAAGAAACTAGATCGTAATCTGAACTAAACAGCATAAAATAAATAAATTTTCAAGTGCACTAAATAACTTCGATCTATGTCAAGGACACATTTAACCATGACGGATAAGAATAAAATCAAGTCAAACGACTTTGAATGTTTATGAGAGCTTAAACATTAAATCTCACTATCTATAAGTAGAAAACACTTGTATATAAAAAAAAAGTAGTTTTAATAAAGTTTAAAAAATTATAATTTAATTTTTAAATTTTATTAAAGTTTTCTTTATTATTTTGTAATATTTCACCAAGAAAATGTCATGCATCGATAATTACGATCTAATGAAACTATATTTTTTTACATGGCATTAGTTTAAAAAATTATTTTTGAGAATAAAGAGGTCTGATTTATGTCTCCATCTAGCTTATAAAACTGACGTGTGTGAGTATATATACCTTGTATATACTGTACAGTACATGTTTTTCTTTTAGATGTCTAAATGATTTATCATACTTTTTAATTATTCATTATATCTACTTTTGATGGCGTGTAAATGTAATAAGAGATTAATCGAATCAACATTCTCTATGCATGATCTCTACAATAAGTTATTCAATAATTTACTATAAGTAACTTTAACAATAAACCATATACTCCGAAGGGAATTGAAATAAATTAACTCTGTCTTTAATCATTTTAACTTTTTCTTTCTTAAAAATCCCTTTACATTATTTTCTTTCAAGATGCCAATTCATGTGTGATGAATAACATGAAGCGTGATTTAAAATAAAAAAAATGAATGCAAAAATATATATTACATAAGAATTAAGAATATCGTTTATATAAAATCTACAGCAGCAAAAAATATTTTATAAGCTTTAAGCCCATTTTATTCATTTATAATGTTTTAATATTGCTATCATCATTTTAATAATTGTACTTATTTAATTCGCTTCATGTAAATTTTAATTTAATTATTCTGGTGTATATGAACAGTATCTTATTGAAATAAACCATATGGCCTATTTGGAATTAAGAAATTGACTTAAATTACTGTCTAGAGTTTAATATAATCATTGTGTTAAGTTAAGTACTTTAAAAAATTAAAAACTGCAAAAAAAAGAATAATAAACAAGCTTCGGAATAATACTAAAAATATTAATGCACTGCCATTTGTAAATTTTTATTAATTTTACAAATGGATAAAAATTTCTTGAAATTCTTTCAGTTATTAAATTGTTACTTTTATTTACTTATACATTTAAATCTGTAATGTTTCATATAAATTACTTAAAAACAATGAAATTAATCATTATTTGTACACTTGTAATATTATATTCGAACGTATTATCGAATCATAACTACATATCAGTGTTATAAACTTATATACATTATAAAATCGAATCATTTATATAATCTTAACTGATTATGTTATTTTAAAAAACCGCTTTATAGTTATGACGTTGATGATACCAAGTATAACCGCCAATATACACGAGCGGCAATATAACGACAATGAGCATCAACGACAGGCTCAACCAATCATCTCTGTTCACTTTCAAGGTCAAAAAACTATAGATGTAGCACTCGTTGACGCTAACAATCGTCATAATTTTGCTGTCCGCTTGCCCGGTTTTTATTAACTCAATGCATAATATTCACAAAAGAATTCTTTTCCGTTCTTTTGCATTTTCTTTTCTCCTGTAACATTTTAAAATCTTAAAGTATTCATTTTCAATGTTTTCATCGATTCGGTGGATTCAATAGATGAATTTTACCAAAATTTTCAGTGGACTTTTAGGATATACGATCAGAAATGTGCATGCAATAATTTGAAGAAACTTTATCAATACTCTTAGATGATAAAGTCTGATGAAAAACAGAAAAGAATTGCTGATTTTAGCTTTTACAAAGTATTGTATAATATATAGAATGTCTTAAAAATTTGATGGTTTATAAATAAAACACATTTCTCAAGAACGAAACCACAAAACATTTAACCATGTTTTTATGCTGGACTTCTCCAGATCCTTCAAAAAGTTTGTTCGGAACCTTTCTTCTCAATTCTGTTTGCTGGCATTCTTCCCTTTCACTCTTCCATTTTTTCACATTGTGTTCCTATAAACTTCTCTTCTCTTCAATAACTATCAGTTATCAATATATGTAACCACAGTAAAACAAAGGTATTTGGTTACTTTGTTTTTTATTAATCCACTTAACATTGTTTACATCATTATAATTTATGACCAGATAGTCAGAGTCACGAATGAAGATCCAAGATACAACAAAATCTAATGAAAGCATGAATATCAATTTAAAAAAAAAAAAAAAATGAGAGTTGATCTTTACAAATCAAAATTTACTGAAACTGTTTTTAATATTATTCAAAAACTTTTATTTAATTTATATTTAAATTTTTATTCGAAAACTTACTATAACAATTTAAGTTTAATAAAATTATTAGAATATCAAAATTATAATATATCGACTATACATATGAAAATTTAATCTAGAAATTCAAAAAGCGATAATAATTTCTAGAATAAAATATTCTAAATTGTTATTTTTTTTATAAGTGTATTATGTGAATAATTTTATTAGTTCAATTTAATAATTTTCTATACCAAGATTCCAAGACAGTTCTATTCAGATGTAAACTAAGCTTTGTCCATGATGTTCTTTTAGAGATTTATTTTACAAAAAAAAAAAAAAAATATATAAAATCTGATCAAAAATTGCAATTTTAAAATAAATAGTATTCATTTAATATGAATTTTAAAGTAGATTCTTACATGGATGTCGTGAAATTAAGGAAAAACTTTTGATATAAAATTACTTAATGAGAAAGAACATGGTTCCAAATGGATCTCATACAATTACCGATAATTCTTATATCAAGTAATAAAATACGGTATGTAAATTATATTTTATATTTGATCCAATTTTATATCTTAAACTGTTTTTTAGTTAATTATTAAATTACTTTTCGACTGGTGGAAAAAATCTAATATGATTTCAAATATTTCTACAGATGTAAGAAAGTTTAAACTATTAACCTTTTTTCGCTTTCAAAAATAAATAATAAAGAATAAATAAGATAAAAAAATAAACATAAATCGTAAATCATATTTTTACTCAAAAACAGTTTTGTTCTGTTATTAATTAATGGATAATCGAAAGTATTGATTCTTACAAAAAAACAGGTCCCAAACAGGAATTATTATAGTTATTGAGTTATTGAGTTAAAGATGATGAGGAAGAGAACGAGAAGGGGGAAAGAAAGGATGAAGAAGGGAAAGAAAAGGAAGAAACTTTAACAGTTTCAATAAATTCTAAAATACAATGCATAATGATGATATAATACATAATATGAAAGTTTTCAATAAAATTGCAACATATAACCTATAAAATATCATTCTTCTAATTGATTAAATCTTTATTTCTGTTGCTTAATTAAATAACTTTAATGATTTATTTACATATATTTAGAAAATTTCATTAAACAGATTCTGAAATAAATAATCTGGAAAAATAAATTACAATTACACAGAATTTCAAAAAATTGAAACAGAATCGATTCGTAAATTTTTTATATTTATTCATTTAATTTTTAAAAATTCATAACTAACTTCTCTGTTAAAAATACTTTAAACATGTTTTAAATTTAAAATATTTTCGGTAGTAATAAATAAATTTAAATCTTTTAATTATTTTCAACTTATCTTTCAACATTTATTATATATATATACTTTAGATTAAATACTGCAGTTTTATTTCTTATGAATATCAATTCTCTGTCTCTCTCTCTCTTTCTTTTTTATATCAATTTCTCAATTTATTTCCTCTGGATTTTATATTAAAAATATTTAATTTAAAAATTTCAACATATTAACATTAATAATACTGTTGTAATATTAAATATTTAATTCTGAAATATTAATGTATTAAGGCATTAATATTTCAGAATTGAAGTAGCCTTTGTAGATATATACGTATTCCTTATTTTTCCTTTCTTACTAATTTTTTTTTTTATCCTCTATTAATAAATAAATAAGGAATGTAAGAAATACACATTAATATTTAACATTAAAATATTAATATTTCAGAATAAATAAGTAAAAAGTAAATTATTTAATTATTATTAAGAAATAAGGAAATTAATATATATTTCTTGTTAGTTTTATATTAATAATAGCTTATATTAGCTGGTGTATTTTAAAAAAATAATTTTAATCACGCTATAATAAAACTGCATCAATTTATCACTTAATATTGATCTATTGTCATCATTATTATTGTAGTGAAAGCATAGTATCTGTATATCCCTTAATGCTATAAGCAGGAATGTGGATTCTTTTTCTTTCTAGAATTAATTGAACTCGTTTCATTAGTTATTGAGTATATTTTTCGATTTTCTGTGATTACTCTTTAAGCGTCTTATCTAACTTCTTCCGAACCATTTAATAGCACGGCTCATAAACTAGATTGTCTGTTATTTGAAATTCTAATATACACTTTTTTAAATTACTCAAGAGGATTTTGCTTCGTTTAAGGAATTCTTTTTTTTTATTATTATTAATTCTTCTAAACTTGTAAACTTCTTGTTGTTAGTCTAATAAAAAAAGTGTTTATAAAAGTAATTTTGCTTACAAATTACTGATTTTTCTCTTAAGTCAATTAAAATCGAATATAATTTTCTTTTGTTATTAGAAAATCGAAATCAAAATTTATTCTTTTCGAGTTCCTCCTTTATTTTTATTATCAAAAGTTATTTTTTTTTCTTATTTCGACTTTCTTTTTAATTTTATTTCATTGATTAATTTTTTCGAGAATCCAAAGAAAGGAATTGCTAGTGTTACGTATCTAACTTTAAAAAAAATTTTTTTTTCACTTTTTGTTAGAATTTTATACATTTTATACATTTTTCGTTGTTTATGTTCATTTCTTCTTCAGAAACATGCATACATATGCATGCATATACTGTATACACAGGATTGAGATGGGCCTGAACCATTTAAAATATGGAGGCCCCACCCTTCTCCGAAAGCCATAAAAACATATGAATAAAATCGATAAAACAAATAAAAATAGATTTTGCACTACTTATCAAAAGAAACTTTAATTTATATCACTCTTACATCATTCTTTTTACATGAGAGACTAATTTTTGGGCTCTTTTGTGCCTGGGATCCTGCTAAATGATCCTAATGGTTCCCCTCTATCTGGACTTACATTTCAAATAATTTAGAATTTTTAAAATCTTATATTATAAAATAAATTTTATTTTATTTATTCTGCAACTATTTTATAAATGAAAATAAATAAAAAGTTAAAAAAATTATACATAATTTATCTGAAATGAATTTTTTACTTATCCGAACATTATTAAATTCCTAACTTTTGATCTATTTTCCAGTCTTTCTAATTAATAATTTACTGTTTACGTTTTAATAAAATATTATTAAAAAGTCATTACTATGTAATGAGAATATATGTAGACTATTATTTTAATAAATATTTATGTTAAATAAATAAATAAATCCATATTCTGGTAAGATATAGGCTAACATACAGGAAACCCTGAGGTATAATCTGATAGCATAGTGGTCTAAGCTGTAGTTTATATGTAAATCTGTCTCTAGACATAATTATTTTATTTCAAAAAAATACAAATTAAACACCATTAATATTTATAATACAGTAATATAAACTGAAGTTACCAATATAAAAATTTTAAATGTTTTAAATTTGGTGTGTTAGAATGTAATTTTACATATGTGAATACATGACTTAGAATTATCATAAATTACGATTATATAATGAATTTAAAAGCTTAATGTTTTCGTAGATTATTGAAGGAAAATTAAATAATTTATCGGGAAACAAATTTCCGGATTAAATAATTTATTAGTGGAAAATAATTTAATCAATAAGCTTGTTTAAAAAATGAAAAGAACCTCCACAAAATTTGGTGAGATATGCATTGAACTGATAACGTTACTCTATGTACTGTACAGTACGGTACATACGATCGATGGATAGTCGGACAGATAGGATACTTACATTATCGCTTTTTTGTATAAATAGAAAATATATAAATTCTAAAGAATTTATTTAATAATTTAAAATGATACTTAAGTTATTAAAGATAAATCATTTAAGGGATTATCAATACCATTACAATTGCTCTTATTAAAAATGTCAAGAATAGTACATATTTTACACGGACGGATATAAAAGTTAACATTTTTTAACCAAAAAGAAAAGTTATTTTATTATTTAAAAAGGAAAATTTAATATATTTCTGGCTTTTGATAAAACTTAGTTTAGCATTGTTACACTTTTTTTTATCACCTTTTCTATCTACGGAATATGCCAGATAAAGTCTAAATTGAATTTCAATATTCTTAAGATTACAGAGAATATTTTTAAAATTATTGTATAAGGTTTTAAAAATATGTGAATGAAGCATACAATAGATCTAAAAATCTTCGATTTTTCTTGCATCACGATTAAATAAGTCGATAGAACAAATAGTTCTATAGAAAGACAACTTAGAGTCTATATCTCTCAAGTGATTTCCTGCATTGGACCAATGGGAGGCACAACTTAGCAAGAAGGTTCTCTACTTCCTGTTTTCTATACCAACTGCATTAAAGATCAAGTTAGTCGTTAGTTCCTAGTACTACTATTATGACTACTACTTTTCTATATCTTCTTACAGAAAGTTTATCTTCAATAAAAACTTTTTCTCCATTAAAAAATATATCTATACATACTAGTCACAATATCAGTTTATAAAAGAAAATTTATAGCAAAGTATCGATATATTTTAATGAATTTTATAAGTTTAAAACATAATTATTAATTTACAATTTTTAAAATAATTATTTTTATACCTAGACTTTGCATACATATATAGGAAGGTGTGTGTGTATGTATATATATATACTTGTGTACTTGTATTTGTATACTTGTGTATGAATACATATATAATATAGTCAACCTCGATTTCGCACCATCTTTTATTCATTTGTGAATCTAGAATTAAATGGAATATGACGCTAAACTGAATAACCACAAAACAATAAGAGTTATAAATATATACATTAATAAAATATATACACATATATTTTATTAATGAACTATTTTTCCTAAATAGCTCATTAATAAAATTCACAGTATCAAATGAGCTATTTAGGAAGTCGTTATATCGAGATTTGAATGTGTATATAAGTATATATAATACACACATACACAGGTATACGTGTGCATGTACAGTACTGTACATGTGTATTCCTTTCTATGTGTAGGTGTATATAAGAACATATACAGAATTGCTATTTTATTAATATCCACTAAAATAATGTATTTGCGTTATTTTACATTCAATTTTAAAGCGAAACTTACAAAGTTTTCATGAATTATTTTAAAAATTAATGACATTTCACAAGGATCTTGTCGTAAACAAAACAACAATTTATGATGTGTTATTAAGATAATAAATTTAAAGAATTATTATAAAATAGCCATAAATAAATAAATAATATATTACTTCAAATGCGTTAGATTCTTGTTAAATATTAATTCTTTCTTTCTTATTAAAGATTTTAAAATACAAGCTTAAACTGAAAGCTTTATGAACAATACTTTGAAAATAAATATTTCATTTTATAAAGTAAAAAAAAAAAATCCTGTTTTTATTTTTAAAAGCTTTATGTTTTAAAATAAAATTACGAAGGAACTATTTTCTATTTTTATACGCATTCTCATAAAGTTACATGTAAAATATATAAGTATTGTAGCTCTTGAATAAAGTTATAAGTGCATAGAAAAATTTTAAATAATGAAAAATCCAAACAAAAATATTACATCTGCAAAGCTAAATAAAATAAAAGTATAAAAATAAGGACAAAATATAAGAAGATAAGTTGTAATGCGGAAGAAAAGAGGAATTTTAAAGAAATAATTCATAAAGTAAATAATGGAGAACAGGAAAACTAAACTATACAATCAAGCAGAAGAACATAAAATAGATATAAGCTTTTTATAATTACAGTAGAGTCCCGATTATCTGGCATTCTATGTTATCCGGTCGGAAGTATTTTTTTGCCTATTTTTATGCCAGACATAATACTTTTGATTGAAAAACAGTTTAGAATTGCGTGCAAGCATCCAGCAGTGATGTTCACTCTTCTATAAACATCTTACTCCACGCAAAAACTTGTTTCTATAAAATCACGTATTCGTCATACACTCTATGCAGATGGTTAGAAATGAACAAATAAAGTTTCTGTAGAATTTTATTTCACTATTGAACTTATCTAACAATATCGTATTACATATGGTACCGTATTATACAGATTTTATGTTATTCTGCCCACAGCCGTTACCTTTTAGACTGGATAATCGAGAGTCTATTGTATTTTTATTTTCATTTTTCTACATTTCTAAGTATAAGAATAAATTTTTTAAACAAAAATTTTTATAATTTCAATTTTTCTGCAAAACATTTTCATGAAAAAATTAAATAATTAAATATTTAGTAACTCTTGAATGAAAAAATACAACATGATTTATTAAATTCTCAATTTAAATAATTTTTAAAAAATTAAAATTTGTTAACAATTTAAATTAAAATATCAAATAATAAATTATGTAAATTCGCCATCTTGAGAAAAGAATAGTGATTACAAAAATAGGAATTAAATACTTTAAAAAAATTAAGAAAATTTACGTTTTATCTACTAATTTTGTGGTGTTAATTAGCTTAAGACAGATTTTTATTCTTTTCGTTAAATATTCTTTATTTTAAATACATTATTGTCGCTTTTATCTTTTAATAACTCCTTTTAATTCTAATTATCATCTAAAGTTTTTGTTGAAAATCCTTTTTCTAATATTAGAATGTGTTTTAAATTTGAGTGTTTTTGCCATTCTTCAAAATTATAACTTATATAATGTAAATTTTATAATACTTTTTTAAAATTAATTTGATTTTAGATACATTATTAACGATTTTACTACTTAATAAATTCTTTTAAACTTTATTTATTAATAATTATCATTCATTATTTTTACTCAAAATCCATTTTCAATAGCGGAATGTGTCTTAAATTAAATACTTTGTCACTCATGTAGAATCTGCACGTAATGGGAATTTAAATGGCATTTCCTGCTTATTTTATATTTCCTGTTAATTATACTTTATTTTAAATGCATTATTCATTCTTTATTTATATTTTAAAATGAATCCTTTTAAATTATATTCACTTCTAATCATCATCCCAATATATTTTTTCTAATCATGAAGACCCTGTATTTCTGTAAATTATACTTTATTTTTAATTATTATTCCTGTTATAATAAATTCTTTCTAACTAAATTTATTTTCAATTTTTTTCTGAAAAATCTCTTTTTAAAAGTGAAAACGCTCCTCACATTCGAAATAATATAATATTTAATTGAAAAAAAATTTAATCTTAAACATTAAAAATTTTTTATAAAAAGAGAATTCAATTTTTCTTCAATTACAGTCATTTTTTATTTTCAAACGAATATGAAAAAAATAAAATAAAATAGAAATAATTATAAATATAATAAAAAAATACTATGTAAGAAATCTATATACAGATTTAGAATTACGTACAAATATAAACTACGACCATTCTTACTTATCTCTCTCTCTCGATTATTAATTTTCTTCTGCACACTACTGATACTCTCATACAAAGCTTAGTTCAATATTTATTCAACAAGATGCGCCTACTAAAGTAAAAATCTAAGATATTCAAACATTCTAAAAAATCTATTTTTAACTTTAGCTCTAAAGAATCTGATATATATGAATCTATTTTGATATACGCCATTTAAAGATTAATAAAGCTGAAGAATTATTACCAATGAATTATGCATAGTTTGTAAATTTTCTAATATAATTTTTAAAATATTGTTTTAAATATTTTCAAAAATACTTAATAATTAATTTATATAGAAAATATTGTCAATAATTTCTATAAAAATTCAGTTTTACATTCCTGAAAGCATTAATGGAGAAATAAAAAGCAACATGCGCTTCACGTATATATAAAATGTATGCTTTAATTTTCATTTATCCATAATTTTAAAGTTTTTAAAAATACTAAACCAATTTAAAATATTTTAAATAATTAATTTATGTATAAAATATCGTCTAAAATTTAATTTTATATATATTTTTTTATACCTGAATGCTATAAAATATGGAGAAAAAGGATCATATGTGTTTCTCTACTGTAATTCTTATATATTCGTAATTTTAAGGCTTTCAAGAATATAAAACTATAATTAATTAAATTATAAACAAACTTTTTTGCTTATAAATTAACTATTTTAAGGATTTTAGATTAATTTAATACATATATATTCACTCTGGACTAGGGAAATAGTTATGAATTACTGTATCTTATCTTAATCGATTTTTATAAAGTAATTTAGCTTTAAAATGTCCTAAATAACGTTATCTTTATACACTAATTTATCAAGGTTTGATTAGCACTAACTGACCTATATTCCTATATAATATATAGAGGAGTAGACTATCAAATATTGAAAAATTTTAATCAATAAAATATATCAGAATATTTTCAAAACTAAAAGAAGAAATAATTAAATATATATAATTAATATTAAACTAAACTTAAAATATTTGAAACATTCAATAAAGATTGGCTATAATTTGATTAAATATTTGTTGTTGAAAGCCTTAAAATTAAAAAAAAAAAAAAATTAAATTAAAGCATATGTTTATGCTTATTTTTCACTCTGGACTGGAAATATATTCAGAAAATAATGTATTTTAGCAAAAAAGTTGTTATCATAATCGATTTTTATGAAATAATGTAGTTTAATAACATCTTAGATGTGCAAATGTGTTGTTATCTCTATAAATTAATTTTTTTATTCAATAAATTATTAAAAATTTTAGAATAATAATTGGCCTAAATTCTTATATAACATAAGAAAGTAGGCAATCAAATATCAAAAACTGTCTTAAAAATCAATATTTATATTGTAGAAGATGTCAAAGATAAATGACAGATTTTTCATTACTGCCTATCCTAAGCAAAAGTAAGTGGACAGAATATGTTAAGCTAATAAAGAAGTTTTAAAAAAATAATAAAAAAAAGAGAAAATTTTCAAATTAAACAAAAATGAAAAAATCACTTCTAAGATGCTAATATAAAGAGTAAGAAAAAACAAATGGAATTTAATGAATTTAGAAGATATAAACAATTCATTTATTATTAAAAATTAAATTTAAAATAATAATTTAATTATTGATAAATGAATCATTTCAAGTATTCGAGAATTTAATCTTAATTTCTATTTTATCAAAATTAAAATTTTTTATTTAAAAAAATTAAACTAATTAATAAAATATTAATTAAAATTTTTAGCTCTTTTAAATGATTTTTTTTGTATAGTTTAACCAATATAAATCGTCCAAATAATGTTTCATAATTAGTATTAAGAAACAATTTAATAAATATTTGAAATTAATTTTAAAATATTTAATTAAAGAGTAATTATCGCTCTAATATTTTTAAAAATTTGCTTAAAAAATGTGTTTAAAAATTCTTAAAAAAATTATTATTATTTATTTATCTATTTAATAACTTAATTAATTTTGTTTTGCAAAAATTATCACTTCAAATCATAGGAACAGAAACAGCAGATTTTACACATCTGCAATTAATAATTAATTGTTACTTAATTATTTATTAAACTATTAATTATGTTAACTAATGTTTAATTGATATTACACGTCGAGAATGTTATTAATAATAAAAATATTAGTTTCAAGTATGATTCTGTACGCAATTTCAAATAGGAAAGATATCTTAAGTATGTAAATAGGAATAGAAAAGATCAACTTTTCATACTAATTTTAATGGAGAATATATTAAAAAAATTAAATAAAACGGAACATTTTATAAATTTAATTTAATTTTATTAATATATTAATTTTAAAAATAATTTCATGTATTTTTATTATTATACTGTAATAGGCAATCAAGATAAAAATCTTCCTAAAGATGCAATGTATTCGAATTCCAATCAGGAATTAAGATTTTTTTTTGTGGCTCTGAGATATAACAAACAATACGTTATTCATTTTTTCACAACTAAAAAATGGAAAATACAAGCAAACATCGCCTCTGAAACTGACACTAAATCGAGTGTGACGTTAAACTGAAACAGGCCTACCTCAAACAATAAGAATTATACGTAGTAATGAGATCTAAACACAAATTTAAGTTTTATAATTCGAGTATAACGTGGATTTGGTGATAACAATGACGTTTGTAATGTAAAATCGTATATTTTGTAATTATAGAGTTCTCTGTTTAATATTTAAATCAAAGATACGTTCACGAGTTAGCGCTATTAAGAGTGCGTTATATAGAGGTTTAACTATATATATAACTTAAAAATAATTAAAATTTAAACTTAAACCTGTAGAACACACATTAAAAATTATATAATTTAAAATATTTGCTGATAAATTTATAAAAATAACTTCTGAACGAAATTTTATGCATAAAAATCAATCAATTATTTATACAATTAATTCTAAACAAGTAACAATATTATAATATTAAATTAATAGCAATTATCCACTTGAAGGATCAATCAAAATCTCAATAAAATGATTTCAATGTTGTCACTTAAATATCAATCTTTCCTTTCCTCGTTGATAACAAAATTATCCCATGATTAGATCACGTCTTGTGTAATTTTATTACTTAAATTTATTAAAACGTGAGGTAGTTTTGAAAGTGAGATTAAATAATTCATTAAAAAATTAATAAAAACCGAATGTTTTTACATAAAAACAGCAGTTTTTAAACAGTTTTAATATATATACAATTATTTTCTCATATTTTTATTAATTATTTTGGCTTTAAAATTTAAATAAATTTGCATATAAATTAATACTAAACATACTAATTAAGAGTGTATATTTAAAGGACCTTAATATAGATTTATATGTTATAAAGTTTAAGAAATACAAAATGATTATGAAAATATATAAATTTAATCTTAAATTACGAAAAATTAATATTAAAAAATTACAAAAGTAAGAAAATTTCATATCTAATTTTATAACTTTCTATATCTTGATGAAAGAATAATGGAAAAAAAATGTAAAATATGTGATGAGAATATACAATAAACAGTAAAATAATTATAAGGTATTCAATAAATATGTATAATTGTGAATATTTTAATATTTACTGGATATATTTACCGTAAACTGCGCATTTTTACTATTATCCTTTAATCTGAACAATGGTAAAGATTTAGAAAGCACTAAATCAAATACTATAAGGCTTTATGTAAAATGAGAAAATTCTAATATTTAAAATTTACAGATATAAATGTTAAATAATTTACAAATAATTGTAAATTACATAAGTGATAGCAACCAAGATGAAGGAATTGATGCTTAATTTAAAGCAAACGATTGACAATATATTAAATAGAGGCTGAAAACTACAACAAATATCATAACAGAGATTTAATAATTCTAAATTTTTTAATCAGAAAATTCTAAAATTATAACGATTTAACATCAATTTACACTTGTTCATTGATCTTTTCCTCAACTTCTAAAATCTTTTTTTTATTTTCCTATTGACTGATATGTTTTCTGAAATGTCACATTGTATTTCTCTGCTATTTTTCTTAACTAAAAATATTATTTGATTTTGATGTACAATTGTTAATAATTTTTTTCTTCATTTCAATTTTGATGAAAGATTTTTTTTATCTCTACTAAATTGTATTTTTATTGCCTTTCTAGAAATTCTGTTCATAGTTTTACCACAAAATACTTTTTAAATAAAACTTTATGCATTAAATTATTTTATTTTATTTCGAATTTGGTAAAAATTAAAAATTTTTCTATCATATAAAACTAATTTCAGAGATCATGAGAATATTTTTGCATATTATTCATTATTAAAGTTTTAAAACTATTTTTAACTAAAAAATTTAAAAATATATAAATTTAATATATCCAGGATATTGATTAAACTTTTTCTTCTTTAATGCTTTCTGATACTTTTAAAGATTTTAATATGACTTTAATTTCGATTAATTTATACAGACCAGTCCATTACATGCTGAAACCATTGAAGCTGAATGTAAAACTTGTTAAAACTACAAACTTATTTAGCTCCACCGTTTGTTTGCCTCTGAAATTTGGCACTAAATCGTAAAGCGCTAATCTGAAGAACCTCAAACAATAAGAATTTTGTAAAGCTGTGAAATCTATAAGACCTACACAAATCTATATTTAAAAGTTTAAAATTCATCGAATTTGGACGTTTGTAATGCAAAATCATACATTTAGTAATTCACAAATATCAAAGGATTTCCTATTTAATATTTATGGAGACGATCCGTTTACAAGTATTCATTGATACTTTACAAAGTGGCGCTATTTAAGAGAATGCTACATTCAGATCGACAGTATTAGAAGTTTATGAGATCCTAGCTTAATACTTGAATTTTCGATTGAAATTTCATGGGAAATCATACGAAAATTATCTTTTGCATTGTTTTTTTGTATTTATTCTTTTACCTCTCTTTTGAATTCACGTTATGTTTGCAATATAAATCTAATCTTAATACAAGCGGCACAGTGTTTCTTCTAGCTCTAGAATTTCTTAAAGCAAAGTTATACATATTCAATATTCAACTGAAGTAAAAGTTACAAGTATTTCATAAATACTTTGTAAATGAAATTCACTTTACTTGGTTTCAAGATGTAGGCCTAAAGAAGATGCAGTATTTTCCAATATTTTTTAATATAACTTCTGAGACACAGAAAATATAAGAAGTGCAATAGCAACAAGGCAGAAAGCAATAAATTAACAAAGAAATTTCATATATTAAACAAAAAAAAATCAAAATATAAAGCTCAAACGCATCATGAAATAGATAAAAGCTGTTGATTTATACTAATATTAATTGATTAATACTTCTATAAAATTATATGAAACGAAAAATCGAAATTCTAAAACTCTTAATGCATATTTAAATACAGAGAAGTGGAATGGCAGAGGATCAGCCACAAATACAGAGCTTTAACCACTCTTACAAAAATGATAAAAATACACGAACAAAATCAATAAAAAGTAATTTTTCACTTCTTATCAAAAGAAACTTTATATCACTTTTGTATCATATTTTTACGTAAAAGACAAAATTTTAGAGGCCCATCTGTGTCTGGGGACAGTGCCAAATGACACTGCTGGTTCCTTTCTATTGCCGAAATGATAAAGATGAATAAAGAATATGCTTTAAAAAGATTAGACGTAATTAATCTTTTTTCATAAATGGAGGAAATATTCTGATTAGAAAATATACTTTGTCTTGATTATATCTCATTATACATGACAAATTACACAGCACAAAATGGTTTATCGTTGAACCTTCCAAACAGTACAAGCTAACCTATATGTCTACTCATAAAGTGTTCAAAAAATGGCTCCACCCATCGTTAAAGAGTCAAATGGCGCCAACAAGCGTCCATAACCCGAGGTAGACAACAGATAGAAGAGCTAAAATATGATTTATATGTCAACGACCTATACAAATTTATAAGAAACGAATGTTAATTAAGGCACGTATCGAATTCATATCTCAAGAGTATTTTGAAAATGAAATTAAAATTGTTATTTTAGATCAGATAAATATTCCATAAAAATTTAAGAAGAGTAATCTATACTATTGATTTTAATATTAATTTAAATGCCATTTTTACAAAAAATAATCTACAGATTTTTTATACAAAATCGATTTAGATTTGTAACATTGTATCTAATTAAATTTTTAAATAAATAAGCAACACATAAACCGATATTTTATATTATAAACTAATAAATTAATTTAGGCTTTTAAAATTGTAGGAGATGAGACCATATGTGAAGTTCAGGAAATGAAGTATATAAAGATTCGTAAAATGGCATTTAATAACTTAAAAAATATATAAAAAATATAAATAAATATTACTCACAGAATATCTTTCTTCGTTGAATTTTTCTCTAAAAATTCTAATTCTGTAATAAAATATTATCAAGACAAGACAAAAAAGTTGTGTAATTGGTAGATATATTTCTGCTCAGAATCTTGCCGAAAACATTACAATTTCGATCGAAAATCTTCATTTTTGAATGCCAACTTCCACCAAATTGTTTTAAAAAATGATTTAAAAAAACGTTTTAAAACTTACAATCAAAACCTCGTTCTTCTTTCTGTTTCGTTAGAGGCATTCCTAATGGTGATGCTCCACCCGAAGGGTCCAAACAAGGTACTTCGTACGAAGAACTGGACGATGAAGTGGAGCAAACTGCTTTATTTGGACTAGATATTTGTCTTTTATCTTTTTTCCAACTATGAGTGAATTTTCGAGGAAATTTGCAGACGCTTAAAGTCGGTTTCGGTTGTGAATCCCCTTTAAGTGTCTCTCCCAAAGAATTACACTTTCTTAACTGGACACCTTCCGAACCTGAAACAAATACATATAATTTTACTTTTTAAATATATTAAAATTATTTTTAAAAAATCTTATGACTATAAGTAGAAGAAAAATAAGCTCAAAATTAAATAAACTTTAATAGTTTATAGGACACTACTTAGGTAATGTCTTATAAACTAATTAAAAATAATTACCTGCAAAATGCATTTCATTGTTGATTTAACAATTTTTAATAATAAAATTGAATGTTTTTAAATCTTAAAATACTTATATACTATTTAAAGTCGTTCAAATCCAGAATTTAAAACTAAAATAGAAACCGTAACATCGTTTTCTAGGTGTAAAATTAATGATATTAAAGAGGTCTTGACTCGACAATGATACAACATCCATTAGATGATTACTTGAAGAAAAATTTGCAAAACAATTGCATAAGCATATTTCATATACAAAATAAGCATTCTCGTGAAGGATATCACGTTTTATATTAGTTTAAATTCATTGTAAATAAGTATTTACTCGGTAACTAAAAATAATATCGGTTAAAAATATAAAAATCATAGTTTTAAAAATAGGAAAAAAATTATTTTTAAAATCTCACTTCGTTGCAATCATAAAATATTTAAAAATAACATAAATTTATCACTTGAGACGAAGATATATATATACATATAACTTTATTGAAAGCTCAATATACTGAATTTATAGCATAAATACTACGGGTATTTTCTGAGTAAAATTATATGAAGAAACTTAATAAAATATTAATTAAGAATAGATAATATAAATATATAGTAAATTATTGTGAAAATATAACGTACAGTACAAGGAGATTATAATATTTTTCTTATTAATGTAAATGAAAAACGAGTGAATGATTTAGCACATTTACTATGCGGTTGATGTTTCTATCAATGTTGAAATCTATAAAGTATCACGGATAAGATATATATTATACATTAGTATGTCTTTGCGGAATTATATAATAAAATAACGAGATATTGCAAAAAATACCGCATTAAAATTATCACGTAATAAAGATTTTACACCAATCAATTTTAAGCAACATTCTTCACTAAAACACCTCGTTTTACGACCATTCATTTTACAATGCTGAATATAAATTTTTTATTGTGCCTATATGAAATACCCTATTTAAATATTTTTTCCCACCTCTATGTGATATTATATAATTAAAAATATTATTTATACATTGTAATCTTAATTTATAGCACTCTGCTGATGGAAAATACGATGACTCGTTTTAAGATGGTTTTCCAAGAACCACTTAGATCGTGAAAACGGAAGTCAATTGCACTTTGTATGGGGTTATTGATTTATATCATTAAGAATATTATTATGTTTTTTTATATTTTATTAATATTTAATTAATATGAATAAATAATATATACAAACGTATAAACATAATACTCTAAATTATTCTATTAAATAAAATATTATCTTCAAAATATAATTCATTTAAAATAAATAAATTCCTAAATAAATTGAGTTAGATTTTTGAAGATTCAATTTCCTGGAAATTCCTACTTTTAGCATTATTATATTTCACTGATAAATTTTTAATTAAAATTACTTCCAAGATTCTATCTAAACTGTATTGCAATATAATTTATAATTAAACTTATTAAATAATTTTACTTTCACAGTAACATATACATTCAGGATAACTCAAGAGTCTTGAGTCAAGAGTCCATTAATCATTCCAAAGACAAATTCCTGTCTTCTTAAAATACTTTATTATTTACAAATATTACAAAAAAAATGTTCGAAATGAAACGTTCTTTTCCAATACAATGAGAGCGATTACACGTTAGTTAACAGAACCGATGCCGCGGTTAACCAACTTCATGACAACTCTATACAAATCGCATCAATGAAACAAAACATTCTGTTAAAAATTATTGTTTTTGTGAATCTACTCGATAACAGAATTGGTTGAATGCCGAATGAAATTGAAGATTTACTGTATTCATCGTAACCGATTCTACTAAAGTACGAGTATATACAGATAAATGAAATTTAGTTTAGGATTCCCAAACTCATCTCAATGCAACTTCACAAATCTAACTTATTAAATGTAACTGATATCTATAATAAAATTTTGATAATGATTATAAATATCTTTTTTAACAGTTAATGATCTTATTCTAAAATTAAGCAGTAAGACCAGATCAGAAAGAAGGATCGTTTAGCCCGGGCAAAGGATTCAGAGATTGTAAAATTTAATCTTTTAATCTAAAAACACGACGTGAAAATGTTTGAAAAAGTTCATTTGTAGTTACAAATGAACTTTTCCAAACATCGAGACAATCTTGTCTCTAAGTTCCGATTAAGATAAAAGATTGAAATTAATATAAATATATATTGGCACTTTAAAAGTTCAGGTCCTCCACTGAGATAAAAATCTCAAAGAATGACACGAATGTTTTAGACTTCGTTTCTCTCTGTCTTCTTCCTCATTACGGATTCGATTAAAATCGTGATGGGCTTACACAAAAACAGCTCTCTTAGTCAGGATCGCATAAACATGTGAATATACCTGGCCACAGACGACCCTCACTTTAGATCCTCATATCATTGCTAACTACTAATATTTTCGTTATATATTTATATCCGGATAATGCCTCTAAAAAATTTGGCTGGAGTTTCAAAATTGCCTTATAATAATCTTTCTTTTAATGCGTGCAAAGCAGAACCAAATCATTTGATGTGGGAAATGAAATAACTAATTTTAAATAATCTTCAACAGTGTTAGAAATGTATTGAAATTGAACGAGCAATTATTTATTGTGACATTGACACAATGCTGGACTGCAATTTTTAATTATATTTTTAATTTATTTCATTTAAAATATATGCCCTTTACATCAAATTAGTAGTGGCTTGTCCCTGTACATCATACCTTTCCTTTAACAATATAGTCATGCCTGTCATCTAGCTAACACTTCAAGGAAACTTTCAAGGAAACTTTTGAATTGAAATAACGTGACTTCCGATTTATACCAGAAGTTCTTCTATAGTTAATCGGAACCTCTTGCCCCTAAGCTTTTCATATCTGGTCTCATCCTTCATCTAACTCCGTTCTCGAGATTAAAGAAAGACAGATGGACGGATGACTATGGACATTTATAGGTCTACAATTTTTTTAAATTGCAACCCAACAAGATTTTATAACTAAATTAAGTCTGAGTCAAATAATTATCCTTTTAAAATTATTTCACTATTACAAGATTATATCTGTGGTAGAGAAATAAAATATTCTGTAATAGTGAGGATTATAAAATTGTTTAAACTAAATCATCTTATGAATAAATAATATACTGTATATTTAAATTTTTAAAAGCAAAGACCTGAATTTTCTAGTGGAAATTATACGTATAAATTAATCTAGATCTGCTTAAATAATGTTATTCTGCTCATTTGAATGTTATTTATAAGAAATCAATACAAAGGTGATAAATATAACTACTTGAAACATTTTAAAATAAAATTTTAAATACAAATTTAAATAAATTAAAGCTATTATATGATATCTTCGTATTCTCAGCCAAGAATCAGAATGAAAAGTTAACCAATTACCATTTATTTTACTTTAAGTACGTAAACACTTAAGTACTGTTAACTTCTACTTCTGACTCATGATTTTTGATTGTAAATACGGTCACGAAGCATTCTTAAATTTAAATTGAATGTTTAAAAATCTTTCCTTATATAATTTCCTATTAATTTTATTTTTGATTTTTCTATTATTTAAATAAAATGTTGAAAAATCTTTACTGTACTAATTTATTATATATATATATTTTTCAATATTTATGAACTTTTTGAATAAAACTAAAATAAAGCGATATACAACATATGATCTGGGATGTGCAGAAACTTGAAGGGTTTCCTTACAACCAACTACAAATCGAATTAATTGAGTTTTTGGAGATTTATATGATAACGGCATTTATAGATATCTGGATAAAATCAAGCAAAATAGTACAGAAGATTAACTGTATTAGAATATTCAAAAATGTAATGACTATTCAAAAACAGTTCAAATAGTAAATAGAGTCGGCATTCTTGATTGGGAACAGGACCAGATTTAAACATAAGCTACAGTTTAGGACCTCACGATTTTAAATTTATTATTATTTGATTGAGTTCGAAGAGCCTCTTATTACGTTATCTATATCTTAGAGCCACAACAAGTCTAAATTCGGCCCTAATTAGAAAGTTCCAACCTAAATAGTATGCCAGCAAGCCGGGACAAAGAAAAGTCCCAAATTTAGACTTTGTTACTTTCATTTGTTTTTATATATAATTTTCTTTGAATAAATGGTAAAAATTCTGCTTTTATTTATTTTATTCATATATTTATACGACTTTTGGAGACCCACATTTCTCTGTATACAGAGTCTTATGTCACCTCTCAAACCCTGGAAAGATCATAATATAACTCTATTATAGATTACTTTAATAATTTAAATCTGAAAATAATGTTATTTTTATCTTATACATTCTCAAGATTCATAGAATTTTACTGAACTTTCAATCGATAATTGTTCTATTTTTTTATAATTCAAACAATTTACTTTTCCGTTAATTCTTTATAACGAAAATTTCTGAATAGTTTATTTATAAAGTTATAGAATGCAATGTAGATATGAGATCTCGATTAACCAAATATTTATTTAAGCATTTACAATGAAAATTATAAAGTCAGATCAAGGTCTACCATCCATATTACAGACAAAACTGTTTGTAATATTAATGATATTCTCAATTTTTAAAACAAATCTTTATAAAATTTACTAATATTTTATAATATTAAATAATTTATTAATTTAAATTAATAAATTTATAACCAATAATAAAATTTTAAGACATTATAAAGCTCCTACATAATTATATTCTATAAAACTATGCATTATTTAAAATGCTTTATAATAATATATCCATTAATGAATTATTTTTATTGAAATAAATATTTATTAACAATGAAGATTAAAAATACACAAATTATTATTTAAATTTATTAATTAAATATAAATAATTTAAAAGTCTATTAATACGTATTCTTAATTTAATTAGTTATATTTAAATTTTTAATTATTCGAAAATTATTCTATAAAATGCATAGAAAATTAAAATATTCTATATTTTCCAATCATAAATGATTAAATTCTCGTCTTATTAGTTATACTTTATATTATTTACACTTATATTTGTTAATTATAAATTATAATAATCATCATCATAGAGAGTTTAATAACATAAAAATAATACAATACAAATTAGCAATACAAAAAGAGAACAATTTCTCTGTTATGGGGGGAATAATACAAGTGGTTCGAAGGATTACAAATTAGCAAGTCTAAAGTACAAAGATACAAAGATAAGTCATAAACACTATAAACAACGATTTTATGATTGCATACATAATGTTTCATCTATAATTACAAAGACAATGAATACAATAACAATCATTAATTTTGATGTTTCAAATAGTACTTTTCGGAGATTTTAACAAAATAATTGTATATTTTGTAAAGATTCGTTTTACTGAGATTATTTAAATTAAGTTGGAAGTCGAGTAATGAATTATAACTGCATATTTGAGGTATTTTATAATAGTCACACAAGCTATGAAGTTCTTGACAATTGTGAATTAGATGATATAATGAAAATTCTTCAGAATTACATAAAGGGCAATAAGATCTTGCTAAATCAATATAAATATTATTAATAAAAAGAGTATATTTATTTAAACGAAGTTGAATTATTAATCGTTTTACATTTAAACTAACTAGTTGTGACATATAAGGTTGTGAAGACGGAATTTGTAATAAATCAATATACCATGGGTGATAAGTACTTTGGTATAGTGAATTTTGATCTTTGTTTATTGCCTGGGAAATTGCGGAGTTTATTAAAAGTGAATATCCAAATTTCCAATCATTAATGTTATATTTAAATAATGACTCCGATACACCAAAACTATTTAGGATTTGGCTTAATTTGTAATGCCATAGATGCTTAAATTTCTGATTTTTACTTTGATTAATATTTTGTTGGTGTAAATATATTATAGTATTATCATTTTTAAATTTGATTCTGTAGTAAAATTTTATTAAACGTTTCAGTAAGAACGGGAAGAACCAAATTCGGTTTACTTCATGCCGCAAAGCATATCCTGGAATAGTTCTTTCCAGATGAAATAATCTGCGTAAATAATAGACGTGAAGATATTCCAATTTATAAATATAATCTAAACTCCATATTGGACTTGCATAATATATTATGGGTATGATAGTTGAATTAAATAGTTTAATATGAATTTTCAAATTAGTAGTTTTCAACTTGGAACATACAAATAGTAGATTATCTATGGCTTGCTTTGCTTTGATTTTTATTTTATTAAAATGTGCTTTACAGGATAGGTTCCAATCAAATTTGACTCCCAAATAGTCTATTTCATTTACAGTTTGTAAAAGAGTATTTTCATGATATATTTTAGTGTTATTTTCAGATATTTTGCAATTATTACGGAATATTATGACTTTCGTTTTGGTCGAATTTATTGTTAAATATAGTGATTGAAGAAATTTATTAAGTTGATTAATTTTCCTTTGTAATGAAATCTTTGTTGGAGCCAGAAGCACAAGATCATCCGCAAAAAGAATATAATGAAAGATTCTATTTCCTATTTCAATTCCATCAGTTGATTCGGTAAAAAGGCGATCAATACCTATGAGATAGAAGTTGAATAAATAAGGAGAGAGAGGATCACCTTGAAGAATTCCACGGGATAAAGTTAAAGTTTGAGAGATATTATTGCCTTGTTTTATCTTGATATTATAGTTTGAGTGTAGTTTAAGAATTGCTGAAGTAAATCGGGAACTTGCACCACAGGATTTCAGGTTATGCACCAACAGAGGAACGTATATTGAGTCAAATGCTTTTTGTATATCAATGAAGGAAGCATATATTTTCCTATGTTTTTTTAATAGATAAAGTTGAACTATCATTAATAAGGTAAAAATTGCAAATTCGATTCCTTTATTTACAGTAAATGCATATTGAAATTAGGCTTCTAATTCCATAGTTTTAGTCCATAGCTTAAATTTGTTTGCAAAGAGTGAGGTAAAACATTTCCTTATAGTAGATATGCTATCGGTCTGCAATTGCTAGGAGAGGAATGATCGCCCTTTTTATAGATCATCGTAAGAATGGCTGAGATCCAGGAATCGGGATAGGAAGCAGATTTGTACATACTATTAAATAAATTGAATATTTTTAGTCTAGAATTGTGTGATAATATTTTTAGGAAATCAGTTGGAATATTGTCATTTCCTGGAGTTATTTTACTTTTTGTTTTTTTTAATGACATTATTCAATTCAGTAATAGTAAAGTCAGAATCTAAAATTTCGTTGTAAACTTCTAAACTTGTATTTAACGATAATTCCATGTGAATTTGTGGAAATCTTTGATAAAACTGCTTCCAGGTATTAAAGTCTATTGTGATAGAACTTCCGATTAACTTAGGCCGAAATCTTCGTATTGTATTCCAAAACAGTTTACCATCTTTATTATTTTTAAGTAGGTTTAGTTCAATTTTGCGAAGATAGTTTGATTTTTTAGTTTTAAGTAGATTATTATAGGATCGTTTAGCTTTTTTATAGTTTTCAAAATTATCATCATTAGGATTTTGCCTAAATTTATTTAATTCCTCTTGTTTTTTCGTTCTCATTCTGTAACAGTCAGAGTCAAACCACATTTCTTTAGCTTTATTTTGAAGGTTACTTTTATTTTTATTAAGGAATATGTAGTCGTTTAAAATTGTCATCATTAGCTTGTATATCTTTATATTATTAGTATCCGTTATTTCCGGGATGGTAAGCATACGATTATCAATCTCAGTTCGATAATTTGACATTTTGTAATTTATTTTTGGGCTATTTATAAATTGATTACTACTCTTCTTTAATGAGGTTAATAAAAATTTTGCTATTGTAGGGAAGTGGTCAGATGTATCAAATGAAGTTATCATGAATTCCGTACAGCGGTCCAGCAATAGATCAGAACATATTGTATAGTCAATAGTGGATTTACCAGTATTGGTTAAGCAGGTATATTCCGCAGGAAAATCTGATTTAATGCGTCCGTTCAGTATAAATAATTTGTATTCAGTTATAAATTCTATTAGTCTTTTCCCCATATTGTTGGTCTGTTTGTCCTTGGATTTTCGGTAATTATGAATTAAATGACTAGAACCCTTATATTTAGTATCCATCAATTTTCCAATTCTGGAGTTGAAGTCTCCTAGTACAATAATGTAAGGAGTTATATGGTACCATGTATTGATCATTTTGAAAATTTCATTAATTGAAGTTAGATCACCAGGAGGCACATAAGTTAGCATTATTATGAATAAATTATTATTCTTATTTAATACTTTGTTTTTGTTTATTGAAATGAGAAGTAAAATATAATTAATAGATTTTTTTAACTTGAATTATTGTACCATAGGCTTTTTCTATCAACATGCAAAGACCTCCTGTTGGGCGACCTGGACCTGCTGATTTACTTGCTAAAGTGTATAGCGTACCGTAAAATATACCGTAAAATTATTAAAATTAGATATATAGAAGTTGTCAGTTGTAATCCAAGTTTCTGTCATAGCAAAAATGAACGGTTTATATTTAACCAGCATAAATTTAACAAATGAAGTTTTATGTTTAAGTCCCTGACAATTCCAGTTTATGACTGATATTGAATTGTTATTTTCGAGATTAGAGTGACTTTGCGTTTGACTTTGTTTTATAGTGCATCAGCTATTGGATCTTGTTGAGTTAGAAAATGGTAAAAATGAATCTGCATAAACCAGACTTTTTCCATTGATATTGTATGTAATTTTCTCTTTTCCAGTTATTATAATATCATTATGGTTATACTTTATATTATTAAATTGATATGTTAAGTTGAGAAATTAAAAATATTATATTTCGTCTAAAGTAAGCTATTTTAATATTCATTATATCATAAATAGCTTGGTATAAATATAGAAAATTTTTAAATAGTTATAATATTTTATAATCAAAAATATTTTCATTTAAATTAGCAAACATTCAGAATATTAAATAAATTATATTTAAATATATTAAATGAAATTTAAATTATTACCCTTCTAAGTTTGATTATAAACATATTTATGGTTAAAAAATATCATAAACAGTATTTAGTTTATATCTGACAATTAACAATGTCAAAATATTTGGATAACCATAAGAGAAGTGGCAGGATTTGAGTTGACATGTTAGATTATTATTAGAAAAATTTATTAAGAAAAGCATATATTTATATTATATAAATTTACTTAATTCATAAAATACATTGGGCCAATATATTTATAGTAAATTGTATGGAACAGTTTGGTTTTATAGAATTACGTCTCAATGTTCCCATAAATGTCTTCAAAACAGGCATATATCCCGTTTTAACAAATAGAATTATATAAATTTTTTAAAATACATAAATATTAATTAAGCAATTTCTTTTAAGTTCAATAGACGGTAAATACTACCAAATATGTCATAAAAATAATTTCTTTCCTATAAATGATGAAGAAAAATTACTTCCTGAATTTACTTTATTAAATGAATATGTTACCAATGAAAAGTTAAATAAATGGAACAATAGAACATTGTTGGATCGATGACTTCAATTATTTTAAAAACAATAATTTGGAATATAAAAAAAAATTATACGAATTGTTGAATTTACGTTATGCTTAACGTGAACAAATTCACTGATGGAAAAAGTTTTTTCGCTCATTAATGGAATACAAATTTCAGGAAAACAGAATTATCATAGAAGTGAATATGAAAAGAGATTTTCGTCAGCCAGATACATTAAACAAATCTTAGCAAATGAGAATTTATGTGAATTATGTTAATAATTATTAAAATATCATTCTTTTATTCTAAGAGAGAATTTTACACATTATTCTCTATATATAAAATTGATACAAACTAAGTGTGATTTGTTTTTCTTCGATGTTATCTCGTTTTGTCTTAAAATATTTCTGGTCATCTTAATATTGGTATATAATAATAGTCTATCATATATCTCGAAAAATCGATGATTCAGTGTCATAAGTATATAATAACAGTGCGATAAGATATATTATATAATGAAATAGTACTATCATAATTTAAGTAGATTAATCTTTGGGACATATGACTTCAAGTATTCGAATTACTCATCCAATGCATTGTTTACATCTTTGAATACGTAATTTGAAAATGGTCACTAACTCTGTTGAAACTGTCACAAAAATAGCTTCAACTGTTTGCCTTAACATTAAATATTACAGTATTTTCTTTTAAAAATCATACGTTTCAATTCATCGAAGTGTGCATACATTTTTAAGATACTATATATATAATAAACAATAGTAGGCCTAAATCTAGATATAATCTTAAGGAAACATTGAGGCAAGGTTGAGAATTATAAAATTACTTTTGTTTATCTCATACACCAAATTATATATTCAATGAATATTATAAGACCTCATGTAACATATTTTCCATATTTATATTTTATGCGTTTAGTTGTTACATCTTTCAAATACAACCAAAACAAAAATATATAGTCATGAAAATATAAATATCAATACACATTTGTATTTATGAATTTTATACATAAATACAAATTAGAAAATTTATTTGTTTATTATATATTGATGGAATTGTGCTTTTTAAAAAGTTTTGCTTGTCTTTAAAGTTTTTTCCATCACTCTGTATGCAGTTGATTCGTTTGATTTCTTACAAATAACAATATTAAATGCATCAATTTAGGACTAAAAATCTGTGCTTAGTAATGTTACAGGTAATCAACTTTATAATAACGATAAAAACAAGAAATTGTCAGATCAAAAATATTAAAATGACTTAGCGGTTTTATGTTGCTTTAAATCCTAGGACCTAGGCAATCACGGACTTGAGAGGGCCTTTTACATAAAGTATATTTTAGCTTGTATCGATTGTAAATGATTTAGGATCTTAACTAAAGCAAGATTCCTTGTAGTGAACCAATATTGCGGATCATCTACATCTATACTACGTCTATTGACACTATATATCTGTTAATCATTAACGATACACAGATATAGTGTCTGTCGATATTGTTGTAAATGTAAACTGTTGACCCATGCTGATAATCTTGGTTTACTATAAGGAATCCTGCTTTAGTTAAGGTTCTGTCTGAAGACCTTAAACAGAAGCGTAAGACATTTACATAAAAGTCGTCACTGAGCATTATGTTATGGTATTATTGTAGGTACGAATATGTAGCAATAGGTTCTTAATAATTAAGATAAAAGCGAAGAAATAAATGGCATGTGTTCATCAGTGATGTGTACAGAATTATTGTAAAGTACATATAGTCGGGTAATAGTATTAAATGCTTCCCCTAACTTTAAACTTTAATATGCAAGATATTAAGTTGTGAAAAATTACTTATTTTAGAAAAAACTAAGCATTATGTAGACTATATGTTTTTGGTTTTAGGCATCGTATAATTCTCAAATTAGCGCTTTAAAGAACTAACATAAATTATAAATTAAAATAATTTTAATGATAACTAAAATTTCAAATTCGATTGAAAAGTTAGTTTTACAAAAGTTATTTTATACACTTTCTATTTGCTTCTTAAATCCAAATTTATTCCCTTCTTTTATTTATCAATAGGAAAAAAATGCTTTTTAGTGTTTTATATTAAATCCAGAATATAAAATTTTATTTTGAAAGGTATTTTATTTTATTTTTGTTAGTTTTTTGTCAAAGTTTTCTACATCAGATGACACCGATTGTTGTAATGTAGTGATCTACTTATATAATACTTCTTTAAAGTCACATTCTATTGAAGTACAATAACAAAAGTCTACATAAATGAGAAAAATGTTTTTTCCTTAATATATAAAAATATTCTTAATGTAATGTTTTAGAAAATTTTTATAATAGAGAAACGATAATAAAGACAATTAATTCTCAGAGAGAAATTTAAATGAAAAATTAATATTCATCGTTTTAGTAAAGGATTAATAATTCTTTGTTATTCACAATAAATAATATAAAATATACATGTATCATCTTCGAAAATTACGTCATCTAATCATTTAAATTCTTTTAAATGAAATTAAAAATAGAAAAACACTGCATAAAAACACATTTAAAATTGTAATATTCATTCTAATATTCAATGCCTGTATACGTAAAGTAATTCAAATCTGCATTGAAAATTACAGAGTTTATACTGCATACATGGCACACTTAACGAAACCCATAATCTCGAGAAGGTTCTATTATTGTATCAAAATTTGTCAGATGGTTCAACGAAAATATTCTCAGTCGTAGACTCAGTAGTCAACTAAATAAAGGTGGAGTCAAAAGCCAAGTGATTAAGTTAATAACACGATCTTGTGTTTAACAATTCGAAAATATTCTCATTTAGCCAACGAAATTCTCTTAAAATGAAAGTGAAAATAAAAAGAACCATATAAAAGTTTATTTGAAATCGTAATATTTATTCCTGCATTCACTATCTGGGGAAGAAAAGTGATCTAAATCTACGCTGAAAATATACAATATTTATAGTGTGTATATCACCAACAGAAGAAACACGAAGGCACATTTCGGGTCCCATAATCTTAGATGGTCAACTCAACAGTAGAAGCTCGATAATGGTATCAAAATTTGTCAAAGAGTATATGTTGTAAATTGTTTTTTCATTATTTATGCGTAAATATATACTGTACAGCCAAATCCACACATAACACGGTACTTCTACAATACGATTTCGCGCTAACGTGATTAGAGAGCTGCGACAATATTCCACACAACACGGTACTTATATAACACAGTTGCGCACAAAACCTCGCCGTTGTATGAAGAAATACTGCTTTTATACTAAATGTAATTTTTAACATTTTCATTTCTTGTGAATCCACTTTGTCAATTTCCTATCCGTTATTTTTTTAAAAAATATGAGTTATTGGGAAACTTCATATTTTATTTCTCTGGCAAATTCCCATGTTAAGTCTGTGCTTTCAAACTTATGCTTGTTTGAGACGATTAAAGGCTGTGACTTATTACATTCATTACAACAAAAAGCGTAACAATGGATTTTGGACAAAATAGACTTTGAATCTATTGAAGTATTAGAGGCACAGAAACGCTTTTGAGTTGTGGACTGTATCAAAATTGCAAGAATTACATGTAGAAAAGAAGTAGATTTTAGTAAAAACGTCATTGAACGTAAATTTATCAATTCGGAGTTTACTCCGAATTGATTAATTGATCCAAAACTTTAAAGTTTCAGATTTTATACTGAAAAGCATAACTTGGCTGAACAATTAGAAATTTATTTTTTTGAATGCAGAGTTTTTCTCTGGAAAGAATACAAAGTCCAAAATAACTCTTAAAAATGTTTCGCTCCATATAAAATTTAACAAAAGCAAACAAATTCAAATTTTTCATTTTTTAAAGAGCGTCGAAGAAACGCGAAACTCAGATTATTGATGACATTCTGCAGCACAGAAAATATTCTCATTTGCTTGTGCTTAACAGCAATAAAGTATAAAATTAAAAGCATATTATTTAACATATTGTATATATATCACAGTTCGTAAGAAGTTTGTTCAGTTAATACTGTTTTTAATAAAAACTGAATTTTTGATAGATATAAAACTAAAATTATGATTTTTTCTCAGCATGTAAACTCTCCTTTTCGTGTTGGTTCTACCAATGCAGTAAGTATAACACAGTTTCCTATTACAAGAGATTTTCCAGAAACCTAACTACCGTGTTATGAGTGTTATCTGTAGTATTAGCTATATTAAAACATTGCAGTAGTAGGCTTACTATATTCTTTGAATAGCCGGATGCCAAGGAGATAAAAGCGCCAGCCTGATTTTCTGGAAATCTGGGTTTGTGTCCGATTCTAGAACCTCAAATTTTTTCATGGGTTAGCAGCAGGGCCGTTGGGAGAAGCAGAGAGCTGGAAAGTTTTTCCCGGACACGAAGAAAACCTAGGGACCCTTAGTGGTTCCTATCTCTCTAAATTAATGTTATTTTTATTAGCAAAAATGAAATCTTTAAAACTGCCTTTATTTACAGTCTGTGTATTTCATTCGTTCAAAAAGAAAAATGACAAAACGGGCCCGCTATGTTTTTTTTCAAACTCTTTTCGCTCTGTAGACACAAAGAGGACGTTTTAGCGAGTCCATTATGGGTTCAGCCAGGCCCGCAATGGGACGGCCGGGTGGTGGAAGGGGCCCGACATATCCGGATAGACCACTCGCAATAAATTTCTGGGATTTATCGAACTTGTGCGGATTCGATTCCAGGTCCTCAGAGAGGTAAGTGCAATGTTAACCGCTCAGCCATCCGGCCACCCGCTCTACTTCCTAACCCCATAAGCTCTCGAAGACCCTAACGATCTGTTCCGGATGAATCGGACCAGTTCCTCATCACACAGCTCGTTGATGGCCAATCGAACACATAATTAAATTGAAAACTCCTCGTGAATTGAAAACCCAAAGAGAAGAAAATATTTAAAACATTAAAAAGTAATATTTATTTGATATTTACTTGAAAATATATGATATAACAACATTTAACTAGTTGATAGCAAATTCAAAACATTTTCATATCTTATTCCAATCTCCTACAAGAACATCAAAATATAACTAATATTTCATAATATACCTTGTATATTATGAAATATTAGTCATACATATACTGTATATATACATAATATATATACAGTATTATGGAAAGTCATAAATAAAATTTCTCAACTAAATTCAGCTATAAACAAAAAAAAAAAAAAAAAATTAGATTATAACTTTCAGGCAATATAGAAAAAGGCCTGGAAGTCTTAAATAAGTTTAAAATTTTTAACTTAAGATGATTCATGTAGCATAACTTTACATAATTTCAAGGTTAAAAACATGTGCCAAATAGATGTTATTTCTATACTTTAAAGATTATATTTAGTAACTTTTGTAAAGCATGAGCATCGATATGCATAAAAATCAAAATAGCTCTTGCAGATTGCATTACTAATCACGACTCCTTATTTTTAGTTTAAAATAATAATAATAATGATAATAATAAATTTAAAATATAATTTACCATTAAAAATTAATCATAAATTTTAGTCTTGATACAATAATAAGAATTATTATATATATAATTTACGCTATAATATTGTTACAATAAAATTAATTACAAAATTAAAAATATCTTAATTTTTTTTAAAATATTAAAATTTAATATTTAAAAAAAAATTAATTATTTCCAAGTTTAAATTCCACTTCAAAGCTATAAATAATTATTTAAACTTATTATAAAATAAATTATAAAATCTTTAAGCTTAGCTGAACTTACTTTTTAATAAATTGATATAAAACATTATATTAATTTATTAAAAAACATCACGTTTTAGTTAAACTCTTATCTCATTTTATAAGATAAAAAAAGTACTTACGAAACAATTCTAAGAAAAAACTCTATAGGAATAAATAAAGAAACCTTTTAATCTTTATCTAATAATTTTTTTTAATAATAAGATAGAATTTCTATTAATATTATTAAAAGTTTATATCCTACTTCTCAGAATGTCTTAACAAGTTAGTTACATTAATAGAAGTCTTTAATTAGTGTATCTAATAATATAACAGTTCAGTTCAAAAAGTGTTACTAGAGTTTAGAATACTTATTTTTAAAATATTAAGCATTCTTATATTTAGAAAAATAATCTAAAATAAAAAATATCATTAAAATGTTTAAATTTATAATAATTTAACAGAAGAAATTGTTATAATTAAAGATAAGTTAGGTATTCTTATATAGAAAATCGAAAGTAATAACGTAAGATTAAAACACACAGTAGTAAAATTTTTGAATTTATCATTTTTAACAATATTATAATTAAAAAATTATATATTTTTTCTTCAATATTTTAAATTATTCTTCTTTAATTTAAAGAAAAAATCTTAAATTTTGTTAGCTTACTTTTTTTTAATGTTTACTAAAGTATTGTTTTAAAATGTTAATATAACTTAATAAAAAATTTAATTAATTACGTTAAAAGAATATTTTTCTATTACTTTTTAATAAAAAACGACATGAACTTATTTGTAAATTATAAGACGAATGTACTTTCAAAGTAAATGGATTTTTGCCGACTTTTATTTATAGTTATGCATCTCTATTTTTAGAAAGACGGGTCAATAAGAAGAGTGAATCTGTAAATGAGATTCTTTGCCAAAAAACTTAATATAATATTATAAAAATACTTACTGCTGGCTGATGATTTTGAAAGTGCACAAGATTTTGTAGATGCTAATTTTTTAACTTTACTCATTTTTAAATTAAAAAAAGAGAGAGGTAGAGAGAGAGAGACGAATAGAAAAAAATGATATTAAAGAGTTACAAGGATAGAAATTATTTTTCTCGAATGAAAACTTGTATGACAATGATTATGCTGTTATTAAAGTAACTGTATATATATATATGTACAGTACTTGTTTATAATTATATGTAAAGTAACTTGTATATATTCTTACATAAATAATGACATCAGCTTATTTTTATATGGAATTTTCTTTTATTATTGATACTACATGTAAGAATAATTACATGTAACAAATATGGTCAAGTAGAGGTATTTAATTCTATTAATTAAAATTAATCTGTTAAAGCTTTTAGGAATTTTTTTTTTTTAAATAAATGTTCTCTATATGTCATTGACTTCTTTTGTATAAGTGATATCCTTTAGAGAAGGTAAATCTAGAACAGACATTCCAACACTTCATTATTTTGGTGGCTTCTTCTAAAAATAGATTTTTCCGACTAACTGTTCTGTTAGAAAAATCTCTCTCATATCGCCATCTGTAGTTAATAAAAAGAACTAAAATACCTTCTGTAATAAGTTCAAAAACTCTACAATAAAAATTTTTGGAATATGTAATCTTATAATAAAAAAATATATATTGATTGATAAGCGTTGAATTGTATTTTATTTAAAAAAAATAGCATTAGAAGTTGACTTTGTGATATTTTTAAAACGATATTTCAATCATAATAATCGAGTTACATTAAATTTTATTTTTTAAATAAAAAATTATCGATAAATAAAACTAAATATTTTTCATAATGGTACAGAACGTTATTAATATATTATAGGATCTATATATTATATTTATTTTTTTATTTTTTAAACTAGTTTTATCAATTTTACGCATGCATAAAAAATTAATTTCGTGCTTTAGTATTGAAAAATTGTAAATATATTTATGTATGTATACATACATTAAAAAAATCGAATTTTTAAATTGTACAGAATACTTTTCTTATTATTTAATCGCTTATTAAAATAAACATATATAATAAATTAATAAAAACAAAAGTTTTCGTGAGGTGAAACAAAAGAATTATAGTTAAATAAACAAATATTAAGTTATTGGTTTGATTTAGGCCTATATACAGGATGATCCAAAAGTCAGTGATCCAAGATATAAACTAAAACTTCGAGAATATATTGATAAAAACGAAACAATACTGTTTATCATAATTATTATTAAGTATAATTAATAAAACACAAATGAAAGATGTATAGAAATCTTTTGCTTATTATAACCTTTTTAGAAACCCATTAATTTGTGATATATCTGTAACCTATTCAGTTCTGAAAATCCAAAAACAAATTAAAACTGCACATAAAAAGAAAACTAATTAACGACATTATTAAAAATATAAATCAAAATATAAATGTTATCATAATTAACAACAAAATATATTTGCTGTTTTAATAAACGTAAAATTATGTGAAAATCGTTTATCTTAATTACAGTTTTATTAAATTTATAATTTTAACTGATTTCGCATTAATTAATCACGGGTGTAATGAATTTTTTTAAAAAAAGAATTTTTAGTAATTAAACTAAACATTATAACAAATACAATAACTATAAGCTACATTATTTTTATCAATATACTTTTAGGTTTGTTATAAAAATCTTTAATTATTACGAATTTTTCTCATTTATAATACTATTAAATTATAATTTCAAAGATGGTTCATATTCATATGGCCTTTGAAATCTAATTCGAGATTACCAGAAGCTCCGCCATCTCGATACCTAGGGTAACATTAACCATTATTTTATTTATTCATTTATTTTTGAGAGATAAAATTGGAAATTTAGTGATCGGGAAAGAATCGAAAATACCTATTTATCTTATCGAAAATTAATCACGCAGAAACAAGAATCAGATGGTATAACCACTTAAGACGATAGAGAAGAGACGAACACCAAGTCTGCTCTTGAGATGAAACGTTAGGAACGAGGTTGTTGAATATATCAGATTCAGATGGGAAATGAAATCATAAAAGCTATGAGGAGAAGAGCTAGAAGTTATTCAATTATCGAGGATTAAGAGAAGGGAGTTTGAAAAAATTATCCTATTCTTGACCTTTTGATAAGAGACAGATTGAAGGTCGGTGCAGATTACCATTAGGCTGAGTAGACTTTATCGTAAAGGCCCAAGAGGGGATCCGAAAGAAAAAAATAACAAGAAAAGAAATGGTTTGATGTGTTGTTATTACAACGATATATTATTTAATGTAACTTAATGTCAATTTTGTTGCAATAAACAAAGAGTGGGACAGGAAGAAAGTCGGGGAGTATCACTAAAGCTCATCCTATGGGCTGGGATGGTAGTTAATCCGCCACTGCTGAAGATTATATAATAAATATATAGATATTTTTTAAAACAATATTATCAATATTGTTGGAATTTCAGTATATGTTTATAAATAATATAAAAATTTAGCATGTTCTTAGTTTTAATGGAGTTCTGTGAGATTAACTCAAACTAAAATTAAAACAGGACACAAAATAAAAAGAGCAACTGATTATGCAATGACAACAACAATGACAAACGAACATATATTTTTGTATATTCAACTGACAAAGTTATTTATTCTTTAATTATAAAGCGAAGCATTCAAAGCTTCGAAATTCGTATTTCAGCCGCAGAAAATCAATCAAACTTTTGCCGAGAAACCTTGCTCTTTAGAGCCTCAGAAGCACAAATACATGATTATTAATAAGCACTATCACAAGGGGAGCCAGCAGGGCCATTGGCCTAGCCTTACACCCATAAGAGTTCCTAACGTTTGTATAAATTATGCCTTTCATAGCATTTTTTGTCTTGAAGGAAATCTTCATCTTGTCAAATTTTATTTAGCACTTTAATACACTAAGAGCCTCAAAACCAAGCTAAAGCCTCTCTTGATTTCTGTGAGGTCTTGTCAATAGTCCAGTACTCATAATCAACTATTAACCTAAGTTTTAGACATTAATAAGTATTGTATTATACAAACTTTATGTATATTATATAAATTTATATAAAAGGGGTCTTCCCAACCTAAAACTACCACTAGTTTTTGTCTATATTTTTAATAAACTTTAATAAAAAAATTAATTAAATAAAAATATTAATTAAAATAATAATTAAACCTTTATTTAAATTATATAATAATTTATTTAAAAAATAAAACATATTATTTAAATATATATATATATAATAAAGTTAGAATAGAATTTTAATTCTTATAAATTAATTATTAAGGTAAGCATAAAAAGTTTGTTTTAGAAATACAATTTATGAAAAAAAATTTTAATTAAGAATAAATAAATCATAAATTCTGTTTTAATACAGGAAGTAATTAAAAATTTTCAAGCGAACAAATTTCTGTATTTTTAATATAAATACTTTTAATTGACATAAGAGAATTTTTAAAGAATAAAATCAATATAATTTTCTCTGTACAAAATTACATGTATAACCAAGATTTAATATTAATATCACAGCTGTTGCTGTTTGGATTCTAATATCTCAAACTCATAAATATTTATAAAATATAATAACAAAAATGGAAAATTTTATATTAAGACAACCGAATTTAAAATTAAAACATGTTTTTTACTTATGGAAAATTTTTCTTCGAAATAGAAATCATTTTAAAGATTCACAATGTGAGAGTCTCCCCAACCGATAAATCGCGATCCACAAAGATAATACGGAGTAATTTAATTGTTTTTATTATAACAAAATAGAAAATATTTGACTGAAAAAGATGCAGAAAAATTATTCTTTGAAGGATAAATGTTTTAAGCTTAAACAATATAATGTTTCCAACAGGTAAATCGAATTATTTAACCAGAAGATTGTGTTCCTAAAAAAAAGATGTACTGTACAATACATTAATTTATTGTTTTTTTAATGTACTAAAATAGAAATATTCCACTAAAAAAGATTTAAAAATTTTTATTTGACGTGTTAAAAATTATTTTATGTAGTAAAGTTCTCCAATAATCCTTAAAAAAGATTTACAGCAGGAGTTCTCGTAGTGCAAATTTCCCGTAGGTCCTCTAGAAAGTTTGGAAGGCGCAATAATAAATAATAATTCTATATAGAAATAAATTAAAAGTTTAAGTAGGATCAAAATAAGACATATCAGCCTAATATATGAATATATTTTGCGTGAACAAAATGTTAGTTCTAATGGCGGTTTTCACTAGTGCCCTTTGCCCTTTCGATATTTAAAATTTTTAAAAACATAATTACTGCAGAATTAAAATTATAAAATGGAATTATTCACTTATTATATTTTGAAACATCATGAAGATACTAGATACTGGACTTTTTCACATCCACTGTCCATTGTCTAGTAGGGCCTACCAACACTTCAAAGTGTCTCAAAATATAATTTAACGAAAAACACGGTTTCAACACAGAGAAGGGAATTATTCACTGCAAAAGTAACACTATTAGATTGGAAGGCGCGTGAACACTGTGGGCCTAGGGATGCCATGTTTCTAACTGAGCCGATGTGGTTGTCAGTACCCCTTGTGGGATCGATGGATTTCTCTGAAGGTCGATAAATTACTAGAGATCATTTGGGAGTCGGTAGACTAATTTATGTTTATTATACATAAAATATAATAATATTTAAAAATAATTGATACATATTTAAATTTTAGTAAATTGAAATATAATATATATATATATATATATACTAGCAGACCCGGCCACGCGTTGCTGTGGCTCAAAATGTATCTATTATAAATGTATAACGCCTCCCCCGTGGGGGGAATTTCAAAAAATCCCTTCTTAGTGTACATTCTCTTGACGTACTGTACCCTATTAAAACGCAATCAAAACACGCATCTAAAATAGTATAATAAAAGTCGAGTTCTTCACAGTAAGCCTTAATCCTGTCCCTCTCCCCCGCAGGGAAATATCGAAAAATCCATTTTTAGTGTATATTCTGTTGACGTAACCTATTAAAACGCAATTAAAAACGCAAAAAACCGCATCTAAAATAGTATAAAAGAAGCCAAGTTTTTCACGGTAAGCCTTAATCCTGTCCCTCTCCCCCGCAAGGGATTATCGAAAAATCCCTTTTTAGTGTATATTCTGTTGACGTAACCTATTAAAACGCAATTAAAAACGCAAAAAACCGCATGCAAAATAGTATAAATAGAAGCCGAGTTCTTCACAGTAAGCCTTAATCTTGTCCCTTTCCCCGCTGAGGAATATCGAAAAATCCCTTTTTAGTGTATATTCTGTTGACGTAACCTATTAAAACGCAATTAAAAACGCAAAAAACCGCATGTAAAATAGTATAAATAGAAGCAGAGTTCTTCACAGTAAGCCTTAATCTTGTCCCTTTCCCCGCTGAGGAATATCGAAAAATCCCTTTTTAGTGTATATTCTGTTGACGTAGCCTATTAAAACGCAATTAAAAACGCAAAAAACCGCATGCAAAATAGTATAAATAGAAAGCCGAGTTCTTCACAGTAAGCCTTAATCTTGTCCCTTTCCCCGCTGAGGAATATCGAAAAATCCCTTTTTAGTGTATATTCTGTTGACGTAACCTATTAAAACGCAATTAAAAACGCAAAAAACCGCATGCAAAATAGTATAATAAAAGTCGGAGTTCTTCGCAGTAAGCCTTAATACTGTCCCTCTCCGTCGCAAGGAAATATCGAAAAATCCCTTTTTAGTGTATATTCTGTTGACGTAACCTATTAAAACGCAATTAAAAACGCAAAAAACCGCATGCAAAATAGTATAATAAAAGTCGGAGTTCTTCACAGTAAGCCTTAATCCTGTCCTCTCCGTCGCAAGGAAATATCGAAAAATCCCTTTTTAGTGTATATTCTGTTGACGTAACCTATTAAAATGCAATCAAAAACGCAAAAAACCGCATGTAAAATAGTATAATAGAAGCCGAGTTCTTCACGGTAAGCCTTAATCCCGTCCATCTCCCCCAGTAGGGGGAATTTAGACGTGTATATTATATACAAACACTTGCGTATTCGAATGCAACGTTGTGTCAAAATTCAAAAGGAATCGGTAGGAACAAACAAACGTTATATTTTATTTATATAGATAGATAGAAAATGATCTGCTTTAGTCCATTCTAACAGAAAAGCATAATGCCTCACAGAAAAGCCAACTTAGGTTGTCAGAAGTTAGCGCCATCTATTGGACATGAAAGCCTTAATCCATATATAAATATATTTTTGAAAGGGGGGAAATAGTGGTCTTCACATATGCCACAAACCTTCGCGGGAGTGTATTAAACAACTTCCCAAAGTTTCATGGCAATCGGATAAATAGTGTGGTAATGCATAAAGGACAGACACACAGACACACACACAGACAGACATACATTCGTTTTTATATATATAGATATATATTATTTATTACTACCGTATTTGATTTTTTCATACCATCTTTGATTTATTCTTATTTGAAATCAGTATAGAAAGAGATTGAGGAGTAAGAAAGATTAGAAAACTGTAATGTAGAACAATTTACTATTTTGTAATACAGTAAAATGAAAATATTCGAATGAAATACGTATAGGAAATATTTCAGTGAAGTAATTTCTAGAGCTTTAAATTTTTTCGAAGTCTTATACAATCGAGTTTCCCAACCGATAGGTCGCGATCCCAGAAGATCTACAGTAAATTGATGCCTTAGTACGCGAAAATGGAATTATTTGAGTGAAAAAGGGTACAGAAATTTTTGAAACACAAATTTTTTAAACTTTTATACAATAATGTTTTTCAAGCAGTAGATCGTGATCCCCTGGGAAGCTCTGGAGTAATTTACTGTTTCAATATACTAAAACGGAAATACTCGATTGAAAAAGATTTTAAAAATTTTCTTTGAAGTATAAATTTTTAAAAATTTTTATATTGCCTGTAAAAAAGTTTCTCAACCGGTAAGTCGCGATCTTCAGAAATAAGTACAATAGAAGTTTATTAAAGTTTTAGTTTTCCAATTGGCAGATCTCAATCTCGAAGAAAGATTTAAAGCAATTTACTGTCTTTCAATATACTGAACTAAAAATATTCGACTGTAAAATGTTGAGAAATATTGTTTTCTATAATATTTAGAACAATATAAATTTATTTTTACCGTTTAATTGAGCAATAGAAGAAAGTAAATTATGTTACTCGATGAATTGTTAAGATAATATTTCGTTTAACAATAAAACCAAATACTACATTTAAAAAACTGAATACAAATTTTACGAATATTTGAGGTGTGTAGTTTTAAAAACGGTCAACTCCGCTTTTTCTGGATGGAAAACGTAAGGGCTGTGAGCATGGGCGAGGGAATCAAAGCTTGGAAACAAATATTGATAATTACATCAATAAAATTGGTTAATGTTACCTATGGTTCCAAAATGGCAGCTCGTCTCTGATTCTAGCAAATAGAAGAAAGGAAACAGTGGGGACGCACGTTCTAACCTAACCTAACCTATTCTAATAAATTACCATAATTATTACTAACAAAATTATTAGAGTAGGTTAGGTTCGGTTAGAACGTGCGTCCCCACTGTTTCCTTTCTTCTATTTGCTAGAATCAGAGATGAGCCACCATTTTGGAACCATAGGTAACATTAACCATAAATTTTTATTTAATTATTTAATTTTGATTTTTTAAAGATAAATTAGAAATTTTAACACAGATAAAGCGTCCTGTAGTCTACGGATAGGTTACATATTTCAATCAATTTTACGATTGTAATATGTGTGGAATTTTTTATTCGATCCCAGGGAGGGGCAAGTGTCCGTTTGCCCGCCCCCCTGTGGACTCCCATGGCTGTGAATTGGCTTATTTTGAAACCAACTTCCAATTTTAATCCCTCTTATTTGTTTTGTGACTAGTTTAGAAATAACAACCATCGTTTGAAAAAACAGAAAATTAGCTGAATTTTTTAAAGATGAACTTAATCGTTTTTGGAACTATATGCTCCATTTATATATATATATATATATATATATATATATATATATAAAATTATTAAAGATATAAAATAAATACACAAAAATTAATAATATGTATATACATACATAATATATTATTTAAATCAATAATTTTCAGATAAAATAAAATTGAAATAAATATTTAATGAACGTCATAAAAAAATTTTGACGTCATCTTATTCAAATGTTTGATAAATGAAATATTCTTTCAAATAAAATTTATATGTAATCGAAAGTGGGAATCAAATTATTTGAATTTTTGAACTGACGTCAAACTGAATTAGCACGTGCTACAAACTTACGTTCGTATGATGTCACAAAAGATGAAAGACCGTGAAGCTCCGTACAGCCATCTGTTGAGTAGAAAATGAATTTGACGAAAGAAAAATGTCCTTCAAAAGTCCCTTCGATTGGACGGATATTGCTTCAAGAAAACGAATTTACTCTACTCTTCCGAATCTATTTCGGTGTGAAATGCGATGCAATCTATACTTACTTAGTGTATATATAATTTTATTAAAGTATTACACAAAATATATGATTTAAAATATCAATAAAACTTAGTGAGCTTACAATTTACTTTTTTAATTAAGTCCACTTAAAATGCAATAACAAACACTTCAAAATGTATTTATCTATTTATGAAATTATTAAATTTTATAAATTTAAAATATATAATGCATTAAAAAGACGAGAAAATAAGAATACGTTTAAAATTTTAATTATAAATAAACTATCATATTAAAAAATAATTAATTATTTATCCTGCATTATCCAACACATGACAAAACAATGAGAATATTAAATATAAAATCACGTTTTTAAGACAAATATATCTTTTAATATCTTTAAATTCAAAAATATATACTTCAATTTTAAGATAATTTAAACCTTAAACCCCAAAAATCTTTTGAAAAAAGCCCGAAAAATCTTTAAAAACACTACAAAATTTCAAGTAAAAATCCCAAAAACTTTTTTCAAAAACACTAAAATACCTCTATTTATTTTATTATTATTAATCATAGAAAACTTTATGATGTCTTTTGTTATTTTATAGAGTAAGTGATATATTCTTTTAAACTTAAAATTATTATTATTTTTTAATTAATAGCTAAGTCATTTTAATGTATATAATAATTTAACAGGTGTAATGAAGATAATTGCCGGATGAGTTAAGCAATCTATTTTAAGTTACAGATAAAAATATTCTAAGCAGTTTTGCATGAAGTGTAAAGTGATGGATGTCATTCCAAGACCAAGTGCAACATATGCTAAAGCTATAATATCCGTATATCTTGGCGTAACTACAAAAACCACAACAATACTTAAGATATTAACTCGAATACATTTACTAAAAACATAAATTACAAAAACAAATAAAGTAAAAAATAAAAAATTATAAAGAGGTTAAGCACTAGAATAAGAAACATTTAAGGGAGAAGAACAGTAAAAAAATGAATCACAAAGACAAAAAAAAAGTGTAAAAAATTGCTGAAAATTATTATTTTAAACTAATTTTTATATGCAAATTTATGGAAATTTAGAGGATGAAAATAAGGTAAATTGAAGAAAAAATTATCCTTTAAATTACTATTTATATTTATAATATTACAAGGTGTTCTTTATATTTTTTAAAAATATAAATTTTGGAAATTTAAGAGATAAAAAGTAAGAGAAATGGGAAAAAAGAATGTAATAGTACACAAAAAATTTGGTGAATACGTAAAAATAAATATAATATTAGGAATAGGTTTATTTGTATTTGTTTATTTGTTTGTGTTCTTTTTCCTGTAAAGAATTAGAACGAATGCAAAAATATATCAAAAGAAGCGTTTCTAAAAATAGTCTCCTAGGGTCTGTAAATTGGTGCACTGTTGTATTGATCGGAGTTAGAGGAAGCTGGTATCGTCCCATTCCTCAGTTAAGAGGTGGAGAATGAGTAGTAAGCGTGGGCATCCACCTCCGCAATGACTACGTTTCTATGTTTAGAAACAAATTCTTTTTTTTTTCTTTTTATTTCTTGTAGTATCATGACTTCTTATATCAGACCACCTATCTTTCTTCCTTTAAGAAGCAGCTGCTGCTGTAAATTAAAATATATTTTACTGTTCATAAATATTAAAGTTCTTAAAGAAGTGTTACTAAACCATCAAGTGAAAGGTTATTAATTAAGGAAGAGGAGAAAAAAATGAAAAATTTATGGTGAATTTGCTAATTTAAATCTTGGTTTTATACATTAAACTTATATATTTTTTTATTCACTAATTTTTTTAATTATTATTTTAAATAATATTTCAGTTACATGTTAGAATGAGATTTCCATTGTTTTGGTGAATGTCACCTGAACTTATGGATTGGAATAAACTGATTAGTTTAGTACTAATTTCATTGAAGATCCTTTTATATATTTACTTAAATTATGTTATCCTTTTACTTAATTTATAATACAATACAAGTGTACAAGTGTAATAATTAAATGAATAGTTGAGTATTTCTAAGAAGAGAGGAATAAATTTTCAGAGATAAATCAACTTAGATATATTTCATTTCCTTTTAAAAAATTTTAAAATAAAAAACAATTAAATTAAGTTTTTGTATTCTTTTAAAATTACTACTTTAAACAAGCAACAAGGAAAAAAAAATTAATACACTAAATATTTTTTTGTAATATATTTGTTTATCAATAGATGGCGGCACCTGTTCAAAGTTGCTTTTTCCATAACTTTATCAGCATCTGGGATTATATTTTACGTCAGAATTACGGTTTTGTGTAATAAAAATAAAAAGAAAAATTACTTTTTACATAAAAAAAATTCACAATAAACTATTTATAAATCGTTGAAATTGTTATTCACAACATATAAAATATGCTATAAATAATTTTATTATCTAAAAAAACTGGTTTATGGTATATCTACATATTTGATATTATTACTAACATGCAAATGAATTAATTAAATATATTTACAATTTAAAATATTTTTAATGAATAATTTATTAGCTCTAACACATATAAAATTTGCTGGATAATTTCTAATTTTAGTATTTTTATCAATAATTCAGTGATTTATCATTCTTTGAATCTGGTGTGTGATAATTTTATCAGATAAAACTATAAATTAACCATCAAAAATATTTTTAATGATTATTATAATATTAAATTAATGAAAAGAAATTAAATATATTTTTTTAGTATTTTTTATACATTATTATGAGATTAAGAATTTGCAACGTTTGCATTTGTAAATATTAAAGAAACCCATCAAGTTTTTGATTTATTACATAGAAAACTTAATACATTAATTATAATTCAAACATAATTCAAAATAAAAATCTTATTAAAGAATATTTACAATAAAAATTATAATTTTATTATGGTATTTTTAATATAAATTTAGCATTATAATCTAATTGTTTTATTTTGTAAGACAGAAACACGTTTAACTGACTTTCGGGTATAAGTACACAGCGTGTATATGTATGTATATATATATATATTGTAGCTTCTTTAAAACTGATGTAAATTAAAGTGATTTATAAGTTTAATAAATAATCTTGCAAAGTAAAATATTAACTAAAGAGATTAAAGTCTTAAACTTAAACTTTGCGAAAGATTAATGTGTAAAGTAGAAAGAATTATAGACTTAAATATTTTTGGTGAAGTTTCAATTCAAGCAAGAAAAAATTCATTTAAAAAAAACCATAAAGATAAATCAATAATTAAAACTTAATATCTAAAAAAATATTAATGAATGTATTTTATTATATATGTATGAATACATATATATATGTATGTATTTAACTATGTATCTTAATGTTTTTATTTTAAAAAAAGGGAGAAATTTATGTTTAAGTCTAACATTTATCTTGTAAATGTCATTTTTTTGCCTCCATTCTAATGAAAAATTAGTAAAGATTAAATTTATCTTAGAAAATGTCAAAGATAAAAGAAATTCTCATATAATAGTGTCATATAAATTTAATTTTCTTCGTCAACAGAATATAAATAATAAGAAATATACTAAATATTATATATATATTTTTAAATCTTTATAAATAATTTCAACATAATGAATTAATTAATTATAAAAATCAAAGATACAGTTGTCATTTACTCAAACGTTCAACCTCTCTGAGATAATATTTAATTTTAAAAAATGATATTGAACATTTAACAGTAATGTAAGTTGAATGTAAACCTTTGGGCAATAAATCTGAAGTGGTTCTATCCAAACTTGATTTTCAAAGCAATTGCAGTAATAACATCAAATTGCCCAAATACAAGTAACTAGATTTTAAGAAATTTACTTCAATAAAGGTTACATCAATAGAAAAGTTATTATTATTACAAGTGTAAAAGATTTTTGCAGTTTTGATGATGATAAAAGTTGTTGAAAACTGTAAAATTTTATTTCCCAAACTGTATATTTTTAAACCTACATAAAGATTTAATGTGAAAACACATATAAAAACATTCTATAAATATCTTAAGGAGTGTTTGTGTCATTAATGATTAACACACAAAAAAAAAATACTTGTGTTGGCTTATATAGTTGTGCATTATAGTTCAATTTATATGCTGAACTTTCAGTTAAATTATCAAGCAGTTGAATTATTTGGGCGTGTAAATCAATACGGATCTTCAGAACTCTATAATAAGTACAAAAATATTCCTTCTACTTATTTTAATAGTCCCATTAAACTCTATAAAAATTTATAGTTTCATATATAAAAAACACCGTAAATCTGCCATATTGGCTTACGTAGTTGTGTGTTCAATTTACATGCTGAACTTTCAGTAAAATTATCAAGCGCTTGAACTGTTGAATAGTTTTATTTGAGCGTGTAAATCAACAAAGGATCATCAAGAGAACATGTATAACAATATTAGCAACAAGGGCTATAAAATATTTCATTTATTTATTTAAACAGTTCCCTTAAACTCTATAAAAATTTTATAGTTCAAAGTATAAAAACACCTTAAAACCGGACATAGAAAAGGATTTACCATCCTCCGCAAGAACGAGCACCTATTAAAATTCCAAAAAAGAACTTTTTTCCCCTTTATTTATGCCTTGTTTAGTGTTTATTTTTCGAATGTTAGTATGTTTTTCTTATTTTTTTTTTACGCCTTCGTCTTAAGATAACCCGAGAGAATTAAACTCCTACGTGTTGACCGTGTGACCGTTTGATGCGACTTTCTGCATGAATAGTAGTGAAGGTTTATCATCATCAAGATAGAAGTTTTAACAATTAGTAAAGAGTTTCGTTTTTATTTATTTAAACAATTTTCATGCACTCTTCATGATGTAAACTTGTTAAGCTAACTTTCTTTATTAAGATCTTCACTAAATCATTAAATTAATTATTAAAGTTATTTCATATGTGATATATTCTTTTAAAAAATAATTACATAAAAAAGTTTTATATTATCAATTGATGCATCTGTTGATTTCATTATGTACTTAATTGACTAACCATTATCGATCATTTTTTCCTTTCAATTTATGTGCTAAAAAATAGAAAATGAAAAAATATTGTAAAACTTTCCATAAAATCTATAAAGTCAGTTTAAAAAATAGAGGTTAGAAGACTTTTTAAGTTTGAAAGAAGCAAATGGCAGCGATTCTTGCGAGGAAGACAAATAGAATCAATTCTTTAGATCTTATAAACTTCTCTAGATGTTAAAAATAAAATTTGACAGTCTTTTATATCATTTTTTATCAATTCGATTCGACAATTTTTCAAATAATCTTATATAAAAATCAATACAGTCTAAATAGAAAAAAAATTACATTTATTCGCTCCGAAGTTTTTTGTCCTTTTCTCCATTTCCCACCATATCACATGTCAGTCGTATGAATGAAACATTATTCATGAATACAACATGTTAACAGATAAGAAAAAACCTGTAGTTATGTATGATTAAATGTTTATCTACAGCAGAAAATTATAGAAAGTATGTTACAAATTTATTGTAAAGGAGTCTTGAAGATCCTCAATTAATTTTAAGAATAATTTTGTAATTTCTTTTTAATCTTATATATATTATGTAGGATTAAGTAGTTTATTTATTTAAACTTTCTTTAGTAACATTGAAAACTTTTTGTAAACGTTTCGTGAAGACCCACAATTAATCTGAAGAATGGATTTAAGATTCTGCTAAATCTTCACAAAATAACAAACAAACAAAAACCGCTAAACGTTTATATACAATATTCTGTATGCAAAAATTACAGAAGCATGTTACAAATTAATATAAAAGATTTTCATGAAGAGCATCAATTAATTGTAAGAATAGTTTTTTTAAATCTTCACGGAAGAAACAACGAGCAAGAATATTTAATCATGCTTAACAGATATTTATCCACAGCATTGTCTTACGTAGAAAATTATTGTAAAGGATCATCGTGAAGGCCACAATTACTTTGTGGCCTTCATGATGATCCTTTTTCAAGAATGGATTTGTAATTTTTTCTTAATCTTCCCGAAATGGACAGCAAATAAAAAAGACCGGTTATGTATGATTAAATGTTTACTTTTAGCATACCGTAAAAAGAAAATTATAAAAATTACGTTACAATTTACTGTAAAGGATATTCATAAAGAGCCTCAATTAATTTCAAAGATGAATTTGTACTTTTCTTAAATCTTCTTCACAGAACAGAGAGGATGAAAAACACTTAGCAGTTATTTAATTATAAAACTGACAGAATATAATTTCCTACTACGAATTTATGCATCAATCGACCGAAATTTTTATTATATCGTACCACACTGTACTAGTTTTTGGTGATATCTAAAGTCTCATTTATTGATTAACTGTCATCCCGTATAGGTGTACGAGTGTCAATTGATCCTGATAATAATTTTATATTTTATCTTAAATTTTAACAATTTCTACGTAAAGAGCTTCTATACAAAATATACACAGGAGAAAAAAAAAGATTATTTATGTGAATAAGTATTAGATATACAAAGTTAGATATAAAAATAGTTAGATATTTATTTGTATAACATCTGTATATATTTCAGTCAAGGCACGAATTTTGCTTAGTTAGGAGGGGAAAAAATGCTTTTAACCAAGTTTTATATATAAATTTAGTTACATGATATATTTAAAAATTTTTATAAATTAAAATAGTTTTAATAAATATATCTGTATAACAGGAAAAGCAAGATAAACAGGATACAAGCCCACTGTTGATTTGAATCATTGTCAAGTTTAATTGAACCGGTTATTTAGGTAGGGAAGTGGTCGTGTTTCTTAGAAAAGTGATAAATGCCTGATAATATTTTACTAAAGAAAATCGAGATAGAATATTTCTTTAATAAGCAAATGGCTAGAAGTACCATTTGCTAATTACAATTTTTGAATTTTAGTTTTTCTTTTTATTCTCCAAGGCTAAATTGATCGACTGCATGTTATAAAACTGATAAAAAGGGAAAAAAGGAAACATTAATTTCACTCGGTTACAACTATCGAAAATCGATTTATAACATTCGTTTCGTCTATTTGCTTTGATTGTTCCAATTTTTATTCCAAATCTTTCTATCAACAGATCTATTTTTAAATGGACAATCTTATCTTTTACGCCAAGAAAGTATTCGAGATTTTATCTTTTACAATACAATAAAAAATGCCCCTTGGGCGAACAATAATAAATCGTTTTTTATTGTTCAAAAGAATTGATGTTTGTTGTTGTTATATTTAAAAAAATTTTTGACATTGTTACATGTGAATCTAGTTGTATAAACAGATTCGTATTTTCCTTTTATATACACATATATTTACATAGATTAACACGTTTATAAGATTTCCTACATGGAAAGTTGGATTGAAAAACAAATTTTACGTCTTATTAAATTTCAGTTACTTCTTATTTAAAGCAAATATAACGTAATTAAATCATTAATAAATATAAATTTAATTATAAAATTATTAATTTATGCCTTTTATCGTAAGAAAATCATCGAGAATATACGATTTTTATAATATTTTCATCGAGTACTGTAACAGGATGAAAATCTTCATTTACATTTAATTTAACGCAATCTTTTGAAATGATAAATCATCAGGAAAATAAATTATATTATTCAGTATGTGTTTAAGGTTTAAAATTAAGTATACTTGCAAATATATTTGATCTTTAAGGTAGTTTGGATAAAATTTTTATCATAAATTAGAAGTTTATATTATTATATATAAAATAAGATTGTATCTATACTTCATCTATACTTGGTTTAATGCAATTTTATTAAATAAACCTTTTTAAAAAGTAAATTGCAATATTCAGCATGTGTTTAAAGTTTAAAATGAAGCATATTTACAAATATATCCGACATTTGATGCATTCCTTACAAAATTTTTATTGAATATTTATATTATTTTGATATATGCCACATTATAAAATAGCTTTAATTGTAATTATTTAAAGCAAACAAAACGTAATTTATATATTAGTAAATATAAATCCAGTTGTAAAATCAGCAATTTATGCCTTCTATTGAAAGAAAATCATGGAGAAAATGAGCATCAATGAACTGTTCCAGAACAAAAATCTTCATCTATATTTAGTTTAATGCAATCAACTGAATTGATAAATCCTTAGAAAAATAAATTACAGCATTCAGTATGTGTTTAACGTTTAAAATTAAGTATACTTACAAATATATTTGACATTTAACGCTCTCTCCGTATGAAATTTTTATCAAAAATTAGAAGTTTATATTATATAAAATTGGATTATTTTGACAAGCGGCACGTTATAAAACTAAATTAATAATAACATTACTAAAATCAATAGTTCTTATTCTATTCGAGATAAATTAAATTACATAGAACAATACTCTAAAGAAAAATATCACAGCTAACGAATCAATTAATTTATACCAATCGATAACTTAAAAATGCGAAGTATTAAGTTTACACGTTCTCGTTTTCCTTTAGATCATATTACATTGATAACATATCAGCCGGTAAACACACAATCACGTGATATACTTGATATTTAACAATTTTAACAAGTAAATAGCGTGCATCATATTAATACAGTAACACTCCATCTGAATCGAAACAGTTGTAGGGAAGTAAAGATTTTGAAACTCGATTCACGAATAATAAATTATATTCTTGTACATGTTAATACGTAAATAAATAGCTTAAAAAGTAATTTTTTCTAACTTAAAAACAAATTGCACCCTTAAGGATCAGATAAATGAAGCAACCAAGTAGCAAGAAATCAATAAAACCACACACACAATTGATATATATGCTATGCTTTAACACCTAATGACATATTTATGTTTATAAGGTCAACAGACACCGAAACGTCTGCTTATATTTATTACTACGAATCGATACATCATATTATTTTACTTTTAAGTACGAAATCTTGTTATTTATAGTACACTTATACCATATATCCTAGCTACAAATAGAAGGTTATTGATAGATACGCTGTCCAGAAAAATGTGATATTTGGTAAATTTAATAGTAAAAAATAATGAAATCTTCTTCAACACTTCATAATTTAAAGCTGTTAACAAAAGATTTTTAAAAGAGAAAGAAAGAAAGAATGGAAGAGATTAAAAAAGAAGAAGAAAAACAGAATTGAGAATTTCTGGTCAAAGAACTCACGAGAGACTATTTCAATCAAGTGGAATAACGTCTAGAGTTGATAAATAGAACATTTATATTAAAAGGAAGACCGTTTGTGAATTATTTCTGATGTGTGATGGCTTTATTTAAGAGAATCTCTCATGGAGAAAGATTTTTCTGATGCGTAGGGGATGAGAGAAGATGACTTATGCATGAATTTGGAATACCTCCAATAATGTTGAGAGGCAATCACATTGATGCAAACTTGAATCTTATATTTAAGTATTATATAAATTTATATATATATTATTCATAAAAATGTGCTTTTCAAATACAACTATAACCAAGGTAATCTATAAATTCAAATAACCCATATTTACATAACTTAGTATATATAATATTGCAATGCATGTAAAAATATTGATAATAGACTTCAAAAAATCATATTTTAAGTGAACCTATTTATTATAAATTTAAAACAAAACCTTTTTTTTATTAAATATATTAATGGAAATGTCAAAAATTTTCTTAAAATATCATAAAAATGATGACCTTTTAATTACTATTCAGATGGTTCTATAGTACAGTTAAAGTCACCTTCAGAATAGTTCTGTACAATAATTACTTTAAACTTTTCTTTTTTTTTTTTCTAAATCTGACTAATGAAAAAGAACTAATGGTATAAGATAAATAGGGTACTTCCAAATTTAGAACTTTGTATCAAGTAATTGTGATGCTTTACTGCAACTTCTTAGTAGGATGGTCAGGTTTTTAATGTATACTTTGTATACATTCAAGTGTGTGTTTATATATACACATATATATATATTTCAGGAAGAGAAAGCGAAAAATTATCCTTGCAAACTCTATTGATGTTATGACATCATTAATTATTCAGATGATCCTTTTAATCTCAATGGCTTTACTGTTGAAAGATGAAGGTGGATATTTAAGACAAGCGATTCTAGGATCCAAGCCAAGAGTTCTTTCCAAGTTTACTGATGAAAGTGGGCGATGACGTCAAAAATATATTACGTACCTCTGGGAAATCACTTTATTTATAACATTGTTTCATGTAAAATGTTTGATTTTCTTCCCCCTTAAATAAAAATCTTAAGCATTAGAAAAGATTTAAAGCAATTGTATTCTTCTTATTATTACTACTACTAAAATCTTTTCCACTGCAGAAAGTTAAAATAAATAAATAAATAAAAGATTGTATCGTATTTTTAAAGATTGATGTTGGATCAATTTATTAAATAAATGTACCAGTCAGTTTGGACAAAGCCTCATTACTCAAAAGGATATTTTTTTAAGAGAAAAATGATTTCAAATCCAGAAGTAAAGAACTACTTTTGCTTACAGAAAAACTGAAGAATATTTTACTTTATTAAATGTTTTAAAAGTAATTTATTAAATAATTTAATTATAAACCTTGTAAATCATAATTAAGCAAAACATTTTAGAATTTTCAAAAATTGAGCTTAAAATTAAATAATTTAAAGACATTTAATGTATTAGAAAATATTTATAATTCTTTCGACCTTTCTGAATTTAGTTTATTGGAACTCTTAGATAAAATTTACTAAATAATTTAATTATAAACTTCATAAAAACTCGACAAAACATAAATTTATCCTTCATAATTAATCAAGACATTTACAAATTTCCAAAGAAAAAAAAACTAAGATTGAAATTACATAGTTTATAGCCTAAAATGTACTCGTAAATATTTATAATTCCTTTCAACATCCTGGGTGTCACGTTTTAAGTTTAAAATCTTACAAAAATTGAGGATTAAACAGAAAATTATACAGCGTAATTAATCAAAACGTCTAAAAATGTTGAAAAAGAGCTTAAAATTAATAATCTGAAGACATTTATACGTTGAAATTCATTGAAAATGTTTATAATTCCTTTAGCCTTGTCGAATGTACTGTACGTTTTAAATTCTCATTTCATAATGTCTTACAACAGGAATTGTCTTATGTAGGAATTACATTAATAGAATCTAGATCAATGATAATGTTTACCAAATATAAAAATCACTATTCTCAATCAAAACTAAAAAAAGTAACTTTCCAATTTTCATTTCTTCTATTTGTTTTACTTTGTTAGAAATACCAGAAAGTTGAGCATATTAGAAAGACTACTCTTATTTGCAGTTAATTCTGTACACTTCGACAGATATGTCAAGATGTCAACAGTGCGTTGTCTGGTGAATAAACCGCTGTGATATCATCTTTTTACAGTGAAAAAAAAACTGACGTGACAATCACGTCACTACTAGCTTCAACTGTGCAAACATTAATTGCCTTTTGACACTAAAAATGTAATTATTGTAGTACTTTTTTAATAAATAATAATTGTAATTTAGAAAAAACAAGCAATTTAAAAAAGTTTTATTCAGACATCAGGAATTCAGATATTAATTTTCGTGTTGCAAATGAAAAAAAAGAAATGTGTTCTATATATGTAATTAACTTTTCCTTTTTTCCCCCTTTCTATAAACAGTTATCTGATTGAGTTGTTTAAAATGAAGATTAATTATCCACGCATTAGAGTGAAAGCGTATCGTGCTTCTACATGCGAGTCCGGGTTCGATTCTTAAATATTTTACACTTGTAATTAACTTTTACTTTTCGTTTTTTTTTTTTTAATTTAAATAATTATCTGATACGTTGTTTGTAATGAAGATTAATTACCTACATAATAGAAAGTGTATCGTACTTCCACGTGAGAGTCAGGGTTCGATTCTCGTGATTTTTCGCATTAAAAATTTAAATTATGGGAGAAACGTTTTTAATTTAGTTCACATTAATTTTACATATTTATTAGGAACATTTTTCTATAAATTTCAACAAGTAAACAATGGAAATAACACAGCAAAATGAAAGTGTATCCTGCTTTTACATAAGAGTCCCGGTTCGATTTCTATATATGTATTTTTCCCATAACATTTCAACTTTGAAAGGAATTAATAGAAAAATATCATTTATTAAGCTATTTTTAAACTATAATCAAATAAAATTATTTTTTAAAAGCTACTATACTTTTAAAATATTTTACATTAAGTTTATATATTTATTAAACGTATTTTAATATAAATTTTAACACAAGCGTTATAAAATTATTTAAAAATATAAAATAAATATTATTTTTTTTATAAAAAGAAATAATAGTTTTATTTTAAAAATAGATTTTGTTGAAATTCATAATTATCTAGGATCTTAAGATAATTTTACAAAATCCATTATATTTAATCGACCGCTTAGTAAAGAATTGAAGCGATTATATTTCCAAAAACAGAAAATACTTTTTTATTTTTCTTTATATTGGAGAAATGATCATTATAAAAACAATATAAAATATTAAATGACGATACGAAAGTAATTTTTATTTTTGCTAAAATCCCAGACGAAAGTAATAAAATTAGTTTATTAATAGCCTGTATCTAAAACATTTAAATATTTTAATGAAACAATAAATATCTGAACACTATTGTTAAGCAGATTAAAAAATAATAATAATATTAGAGATTAAAAAGTAGCATTTGCTAACGCCTCGCCTGTTTGTTCGTTTGTCTGTTCATCTTGGATATCTCAAAAACTACTTAAAGTAGATTCCTTAAACTTTCTGGATAATTTTACAGGCTCATATGGCACTCTCTCATCAAATTTGGTCGGAATCAGTTTAAAAATTCTAACAAAATTACCTTGTGCTAATACCGTGCATTTGTTAGTCCGTCTTGAATGTCTCAAAAACTATTTAAGATGGATTTTTTAAACTTTCAGAATAATCTTAGAGGCTCAAATGATACTCTTTCATCAAATCTGATTGGAAAAAGTATAGAAATTCAAACAAAAATAGGTTATGTTAACACTGTCTGTCCGGTGTCTATCTCTCTTAGGTACATCGAAAACTATTTAAAGTGGATTCTTTAAACTTTCAAAATAATTTTAGACGACCAAATTATGCTCTTATATCAACCAGAGTAAATATTCAAATAAAAATAGCTTATAGCTTATATCAACATTTTACTCGTCCGTCCGTTCGTCTGTTCATCTTGAATATCTCAAAAACTGTTTAAGATAAATTCTCTAAACTTTTAGAATAATTTTAGAGGACCAAATTGCGTCAAATTTAGATAAAATCGGTATAAAAACTCTAACAACTTCCATAAACATTATTTTAAAATCGCAAAAACATGTTTAATGATTTAATCATATTTCTGAATTTTTGCATTTTTTTTATTTAAAAAATTCCTACCAAACAATTACTTAGAAGATTAATTATAAATCAGATTTAAAGACAAATATATCTGTTTTCAGAGATAATCCCATCTTTCAATATTGAATAAAATCATATTTGCAGATTACAGAGTCAAATCAATTATCTTAAATCATAATAATAATCATCATTTCTCCAAGAATAGAACTTAACAGCTATTAAATTAAGTAAAGAGATTATTTTCCCATAAAAAAAGAATATTTTTTTCTTTTTATTTAAATAACAGTTATAGAAAAACAAGTAACGGAAACGAGTACGTTATTAATAATAACACCTTATATATAGGCTTTACACTATAATACACTTTACAACAATTTGTTTCTAATTTTAGAAGTAACAAATCAAATAAAATATTGCTTTTTATTGCTGAAACAATTTAAAATCTTTGTTTTTTTTAAACAGAAAACAGCGGATATGCGGGTGACTTATTGATTTTTATCAGCATTTTCTTCTACGGAACCATCATATATAAAAGACATATCAAGGATTATATTATGGAAAACAGGCTAAATAAAACTATTTTAACGGAAGACATTTTTATTGTTGCAATTTTAATCTTAAGAAGAACAGGAATAGGAAAGAAAAAATAAAAAAAACTACTTTTCTATTATTAAATTCAGAAAGGCTGTCAGGTACTAAAGGTCAAATGTTATCAAGACTCAACAATAATTGGATTTTTATATACATATATATATATAATATTTTCATTTTTTTACTAAAGTTTTGTATGCAAAAAAACCACTGAAGTGCAAAATTATATCAAGAATATTTTAAAAAATAATAATTTTAAAAAATTATTATTATTTTATTTAATTTTATATGGATTTCAATATCTTTCAAAATTGATTAGAGCATGAATTTGAAGATGTCAAATGGATAAACATAATTTAAAAATTTTCCAATGTACCTGTCGATAATTTACAGTAATTAATCTAAGATGCATACAGTTAATTAGTTATTAATAAATAAAATATTAACTAAAACCATACAAAAAGTAATTTATTATTATAACAACATTTTTATTCAACTTTAAAGTTTTAAATGCATAAAATTAATTATTTTTTATATTTAAAACTTTTAAAAAAAATAATTTAATGTAAAGAAATACTTTAAAATTAATTTATATTATAAACATGTTTAGAATTATTTATAATAAAAATTTATATTATTATATGGCCACATTTTAATAAGAAATCATTTCTATTTCGAAATTTAATAAATTTTCTTGCTTAATTAAATTCCAGAACGAACTCCTTTTTTTCCCTTAATTATTAAAAAAAATAAAATAAAAATAAGAAAGAAATTTCTATCTTTTTTAAAATCTTATTTTCAGCTTCAGGCTTTAATTTAACATTGAAAAAATAGAAGAAAAAAAAATTATATATTTTACAACTTTATTAATAGTATTTCTACTTCCAAAAAATAAGTTTAATAAACTAATTATTCATATATGTATGAGATATTATCGTTGCATCGATTAATTAGAAAAATTATGCATTTTTTATTATTTTATATTTTGAAATGCAGTGGAAACTCGATTATCCGAACTGATGGAACCAGTGGTCTTTTAGATAATCCAGAAACTTGTTTGTTTTTGTGTTTTGGGTATAGTTCATGAAACTAAATGCACAGTGATTTTAGTTTATAGTTTCATGAATTATAAATACTGTAATGCAATTAATGTACTTTATTTGAAAGTAAATTAATTTACTCAAAATTTAACGTAATGTTACGTATACGACCTAGTTTCGCGGCGCTACAATCGACATATGACGTAGTAATTTCCAGTTACATGGAGAGTTGTATTATATACTCTGTAGCATGTGCAATGCTACACATTCTAGTCTGTTTTTGTTTATTATTTTTTTCTGCAAGTCGTTTAGGATAATCGAGTTTCTATTGTATATAAGTAAGTCTACATGAATTTGAAAATCATTTAATAGAACGGTTTCATTTCTTGAATATATATTTATTTTAGTATTACATTATAAATAATAAAATAGGACATGAAACATAGCTTTTAGTCACATAAGATATATCCAAGTTTTCATCACCAATACATGATAATGATTGATCTTAAAAAATGATAAAATACAATATTAAATTTCATTAAATATTTATAAAACTTTTATTTCTTAAAACCGAATAAAGTAATTTTCTTATTTAAAAGTGCTTAAACCAATTTTATATTCGTAATAAATGTCTTGAAGTAGTGAAAGAAAAATCTACTTAATTCTCTTGCTTAAAATTCATCAATCTCTGGTATCACTTATTTCATAAAAACCGTATTTCCTCGATAACACCCCGATCTTCGAATAAGCTCCGGGGAATGAAGCTGCTGTTAAAAATAACCCCGGTTAAAAAGCATGGGAAACATTTTGAAGTACTATATAGGATAATGTAGCTTAGAGTGACAGTATTTTTCTTGTTTTTTTTTTCTTTTTTACTCTTTCCATCCAGTGAACAATAAGAGGACTTTTTCAAGCCCATAGCGAGGTTTGCTATTCCCACAATGGACAGCTGGGTGGTACAGAACGGACCTCGACATATCTGAAACAGACTACTCCCGAAAAATTCTTGGAACTTTTTGACCCACCTGGATTCGAATCGGGTCCCCATAGCGATACACTGGCGTCTAAACAACTCGTCCATCCGGCCAAGATGATAAATTTGAACCAGATATGATTCTGATAACGACATCGAAACGAATGAATAACAACGCATGCTGAATCGAGTTAACTATGAAAATAATAATTATTTCAAATGTTATAACTGTAACTTGTAAATTAAGATAATTAAGGTATTTCTATCGATTTTTACCACTCGTCTCCTGTTGCAAGGTAATAAACCTAGGCCTCGAAAAATCTCTTGGGATATGTACGTTTTAAGAATAAATCTCCGGGGTTTAATCGAAAAAATACGGTATTTTAGATTTGATATCTTTGAGAATTTATATATCATTTTAAAAGTAGAATGTTTATTTAGCAATCTACATGAACAATATTTAGTCAACTTCTCTTAGAGAGCAATGATATTAAATGCAATTCTCTTCTCTTACATCACATCTAACTTTTATTCAATGATCCAAGTGAATGATTTGTATTAAAAAGACCATACAAGATCATAAAAGACTTGATATTAAACTTTTATTTTCTGAAAATAAATATAGTAATTTTATATTTGAAAGGGCTTAAAATAAATACTCTTCAAGCAATAATAGAAAATTACTGCTTGAAGAGTTTCTTATTATTTACATGCTTTTAATCCATAAATCTCGCGTATAAATTCTCAAGATATATTTATAAAACATATCGTTTCTAAAATGAAAGATTGTTTATTAGCAATCTACATGAATAACATTTAATCAGCTTCTCATATAGCACAATGACATTAAATGCAATTCTCTTCTCTTCTACCACATCCAACATTTATTCAATAATCCAAGAGAATAATTTATCTTAAAAATTTTATACACGATCTTAAAAAAATGGATAAAATATTAAACTTTATTAAATATTCATATAAATTTTTATTTTCTCAAACTGAATAAAGTAATTTAATATTCAAAAATGTTTACAATAATTTCGTATTCTACCTATACTCTTCAAGCAGTAAAAGAAACTTCTTATTTGATTTGCATGCTTATAATCCATCAATCTTTTGTAACACATACATACATTTTTAAGGATATATCAATGATATGTTTATGAAATATATCACTCTGAAGATGAAAGATTGTTTATTTGGCAATCTACATGGATGACATTTGATGAGCTTCTCACATAGCACAATATTAAAATGCAATAAAAATTTAATATTTAGACATTAAAAATAAATAAGTTTAAAAAATTAATTTTTATGCATATTGATTAATATAATGAAAAAAATGGACAAATGGATATTGTAGTTTTATTAGAGTAAACTTATTTTCTCCAATTTTGCAAAGTTTGCAAATTTATTCCCATTTTTTCAAATATTATGCAAATTTTAATAACTTTTTATATTTCAAAACTGATCTCTCATCCTTCCTATAGAGTAATTCAAAGATTAAAATTCCATAAATATTTTGGAGAAAAATGAATTCAATCAATAAAATTTCAAAAAATAAATAAATAAAATTGAATGTCATTAAAATGCATCACTTGCAAGTAAGAACTAAAAAGAAAATAAATCACAAATTATTGTTATTTTTACAATAAAAATGTTGAAATTCTTCCATACAATATAGTAAAGAACAGAATTTTAAAAAATGTTTTATAAAAAAAGAAAGTAACTGATATCATTCAAAAGTCAATTGTTATTCTGTTAAAGGTCAACCTTTTAATATTCTCAAGACCACCCACAACTATTTTCACATTCTAATAATTAAAGAAATCAGAACAAAAGAGTTACTATACAGATTCCGTGCTTTAAATAGCTAACAATGATACACTTATGAGGGCATTTGTTTAGGAACAAGATATTGTACTTTCTAGAAGAGAAAATACACTATTTCTAGTGTAATATCAATTCCAAGAACAGCTATTCATTATTATAATAAGCAAAGAAAGAAACAATTGTAGCAATTAAATTTTGCTACAAGAAATATTATTATATACATACATACACATAATATAGACCTATACACCAACACCTAAAATATTATTTTACTAAATTTAATTTACAGTAACTAATTTAATATTTAAAAGTAAGATTAAATAAATAAAATAATTATAAAAAAGTATAAAAACTTAGCAACAATAAAATTCAGAATTTTCAGTACTCTAATTAAAATAATTTAATTAGGGTCAATGCTTACTAAATTACATGTAATTATCTAGAAACTGAATTTAAAATCATTATTAATAAAATTTACAAAATAATTCATCAGTTTTTATAATTTACTAGAACTTTTTTCCATTAATATTTTTAAAAGAATAAAATTAATTGCAGGTTTGGATTAATTTTTGAATTCTTTTTCATCATCTTTTTTTTATTACAAACCATGATTATACTGCAGTAATTTGAAAAATGATCATCTCTTTTAATTTAATTTCATGAATATAATTTTCAGAATTATCATTTATGTCTATACTTATTTATGAAGAAATATAATTACTAAAATTTCATCATTTCAATAATATTATACTTGTAAATCAGATATACTGTACACATCATTCTCATTTTTTTATCCATTATTTTCTTAGAACAAACCATACTTATTAAACAAACATACTTTTATTTGCAACAAATCGACATGAACATGCCACACAAAACGAACATGATATTAAGTTTATTTATTTGTATACTGCAACGCTATACGTGGACGATCCTCCCGGAAGAATTTTTTAAGGGAAACTGGCCCATATTTAAATGTTATAAACGTGATGAAAACCCGGAAAACTGCACATGGCGAGGCGCGAAACCACGATCGACTAACAACCAGTGTTGTGGTTTTATCCACTAGGCCACTGGCTGGCGCGGGATTAAGTTTAATATATAGCACCATTTTCACGTAGCCTATGTTGAAAATGTGCCTACGTGTACGACTATACTTTCTTCTTTGTTATAATTAAATTTATATATATGATTTATAAAATATTTAATAATTACATTGATTTATAGTTAATTCTAAGCTTAAACTTTTACGTTTAAATCTGCAAAACATTATCCAAAATAAAATTTATATTATGATCAACAAAAAATCGATTCCTTTTGTATCTCCAAAAAGTCTTTATAAACATGTCAGCTACGAGGTTTCTCGAATGATTATTATACAGGTAATCTATATCCTATAAATTTTTCAAGAAGCTTATCAAAAAGCAGCAACAATTTTATTTCACTATCAATATCTTTAAACTCTTAGATCCATTGTATTCAAAAGCAGGCAAAAAAACTGTAAATTGCTTCCTACATAGACTTTCAAAAAGTCATTTTTCATAGATACAACTTGTAGTAAACTAAACTTTAATAATGTAACTCAAAATCTTATATTTTCTTCTTGTTCTCAAATGAGTAACATTCTACTAAGATAGAGAACGGTGTGTTTATTTTCCTTCTGATCTCTCTTAAGGGAGATAAGCAGGAAAACAGGATGACCAACCATTATTTTTGCTTTGCGTTAATGATTTTCTTAACAATCTAGATAGTTTCCTTGACAATTTCCTTTCTAAAGCGTTGTAGAAGCTCCACACTTATCTTGTAGCTGTCTCCTACCGATCACAATGTCTTCAGCAAAAAGTTGATTACTTGCTAGCATTTCGATGTTCAAAGCAATGTTATAGTGCTATATATGCCCAAACTTCGATTAGTGGGCAAAATTTTGCATAACTTCTAAACAGACGGCCCAGAAATATTTTGTGTATTCAATATATAAAAAAGTAGGCCTATTTCTATCATTTGTAAGTAACGAGTTAAATATGCTCGCGCGATCAGCTTAACGTGTGCTGCGAGTCGGATATGACCTGGAGCCCGTAATTTGAGCACTACTGTTACAGTAAATATATTAAAATAAGAAACAAAAATGCTCATCTAATGTTATTGCGAAAGACGGAAGAGCTCTACATAAACATATTATAAAACATCGTCGTGTATTAATAGCCACACTTTCCACTGAATGGAACAGAGCTATCGGGAAACATCGAAGTCATAAGACATGTGACAGAACTATTCACAAGTTAAAATATAGTTTCTACAAAGCAAAGCCACTGGTCACACTTTGAAAAGAAAATAAATTAGCCTGGGCACAGGACCACAATAATTGAGAACTTCGACAATAGAATACAGTTATATAGAGCAATGAGTCAAAATTTGATCTTGTATTGGCAACGAGCGAAAGTGAGTTATCCGTACTTTCAAACGAATCATTTCACCCAGACCCACGTTTAACTCAAAGTCAAATTCCTGCTTTTCAAATGGTCTGGGGATGCATGTCTGGAAATGGCGTTGGACATCTTTGCTTCATTAAACGTACTGTCGATGCTTCAAAATATCAAGAAATACTGTAAGACTACTTGTTACCATCCACTCCTCATCTTCAGACTGACAACGGAGATTTCATCTTTCAGGAAGATGAGCATCATGCCACACAGCAGGCACCACCAAGCCTTAGCTAGATGAGAAAGTGGTCTGCAAGTAGTCCATATTTGTCTCCCATCGAAAATATGTGGGAAAATGAAACGAGAACTCCGAAAGTATCTATGCCTTACTAAAGAAATTCCAGCAAATCTGGGATTCTCCTACAGCAGAAGAATACCTTAATATTGTCAGCACAATATTGCCAGCAAGACTTGAAAATATTATCTAGAATAAAGATTATACTGCCAAATAGTAAAAAATCATAGAATATCTTGATAAATTATCAGTTGTGGCCTGTCAAACAGTATTCTCAAACTTCCAGCAGTGTATATTTTTATTTCATTGCTTGTATTGATTTTTTTCCTTTTTAAAATACACTTTTTACATACGTGTTCATATATACAACAATAAGACAATTTCGTCTCCATTCTGCACCTGAAATTAAGCAGTACAGTACAGTAGTTGGACTATTTTGATACAGAGATTGTATAACTTATTTATATTTTAACAATTCCTTTAACTGATATATTTTGATAAAATCATAAAATATACATTTTATATTATTTAATTTCATTAAGATAATATTATTTTATAGTGTTGCCTATTTTAAGAAGTAACTTTTTAAATAAAAATTGCAAACACACGATCTGACGCATCACTTTTAATTTTGCACTATCCTTGATTTTATTATAAGTACTAAACATCTTGACATTTAGCTTAAAAAATAACACTACTTTTTCTCATAAAAAAAGATCTTTAAAATTAAATATATCCTTCTGGGATTGAAAAACCAATTTTGCTTATTCAACAGATCGCAGTGATATAATTCAAAAAATATACAAGTCAAATGTAGAATTGCCTTTGTAAGGCTAACGAAAACATTTTCAATATTAAATTATAAATAATTTTTCCGCAGTAAAGAATATTTTTCAAGTAAAATGCTTTTATTTATAAGTTATATAAACAATTTATTTATTTATTTAGAATTATTATAAAATTATCTTATCTCCTGATCGTCAAAGCTCTTAATACAAATTTAATATTGTATAATATTCTTAAAATAAAAATGTTTTGGCGATTTGTAATCATAATTCTTAACTTCCTCGTCGTATTTTTTGCTCAATATCAAACACGAATTTAAATTTAATTAATTTTTTCTTGCTTTACACTTTGAATATTTCCTTCTTTATGTATTGTTGTTACTCGATTTTTTTTCGGTTTAGTTTTATAATTTACTAAAAATTCCGTCAAATTTTATTCATTTAATTTTCATTATTTAAATTTATACGCACTTTTATCTAAAAACGTATTTTTACACCTATAATTTTTCCCAGGTCTTCAAATACGATAACATTGGATTTCCTATCCCATCGAAAATATAAATATAACATACTTGTGATAAAATAAATCTAAATAATCATAATTTAAATAATAAAAAAGTTTGTTACAATAATTTGTTTTCTTATTGTAGCCTGTATATTTCTGATACGAGTTCTTTTATCTGAAAAATCTACTCCAATACATAAATTAAGAATTTGATACATGTAGATACATTACATTGAAAGAACCTCCCACTGTTATACTAAAACACATAAATATATACAGGTTAACCTCTTCAACTAAAAACTGTAATGGTTGTTGAAATATTCTGTCTGTACTCAATCATAAAGATGTTTGGAAAAGCTTTATGAACATTTTTATAAACCAAATTGACATGTGTCTGTCAGAAAGATCGACCCACGCTTAGAGTAGTTTAATCAATCAAATTGATGCATTTAAATCTTTTTCTTTTTTCTTTTTTTCAAAATCAGAACAATTTATTATCAGGAACTAATTCAAAAACTGGATAACTTTTTTAAATTTAATTTTACAAATTGATGTTTTTTAGTCACTACCTACAGTATATTCCAATTATAACAGATGTTGAGTTCTATTTGTTTACGGTTTTCATGCAATTACTATATAGCTTAAGTGTTAAATAGTAATCAGAATGTAAATTTCAATACATAAATTACAGTATTATAAGTTTAGCAAAAAAAAAAAAATATAGTAAAATCCAAATAGAAATTACATGTAACTGACTGCAGATAAGATCCGAAATAACTTTCTTTTATAAGCATATTTACTATTATAAATATTTAAGGTGACAAAATACATTTGTTAAAATTCTAAATTTTCACTGAAGATTTTAAGTTGAATCCAATCAGAAAAGTCCTGAATTTATTAGAAAATTAAGATTGAAAACGTTAAAAATCCTATTAAAATTCAGGATAATTACGCTCGGTAGCATATTAGGCGATTAGTTTGGGTACTTTATCGAAGATGGTGGATTCAGATTCCTATTAGAGACCACGGTTTTTTTCCTTATATAGACCTTGTCTTTTAGGAATATATAATCTACATCAACGGTTCGCCTTTATATATTAATTACACAAATATATTAATCAATATATAACTTAATATTTAATTAGACTATAGCTATTTAGTCCTAGTCATCATCACACAGCTAATACAAAAGGTTAATAAAAGTTTAATTTAGTAATATTTTATTGGTACTCTATTTTCTTATTTATTAAAATTAGAATCTGTCAATAAAGCATCATCAGAAACAGAACAGGAAGTTAAACAAAACTTCATCTTTAAAGATACAATAAAACATGTCAACTTATTGATAATACTAATTATAGAATGCTTTAATGATAAATCACTATTTCAATGCTATTATTTAAAGAATTTTTCAATAATAAAAGATTAATCGAGATAATAATTTAAAACCAATTGTAATATATCGCAATTCCATAACAGAATGTAAAGAAAAATTTTTTACAGATTATCGTAAATATAGAGGCACGAGTTATATAAACCAGGACAAAGAATATGACACAATCCGGAAAGCAAATGAACCAAGTGATATAAGTGAAAGAATGAGGTAATTTTGATAAATCTTATCTTCTAACTCTCTTTGATTCACATAAGTTATGATTTTCCTGCGCTTCTTCCAATAATTCTTATCTCCAATAAATCATATAACCCAAAGATAAAACTTAAACTATTAATCCAGTATGATATATTGTAAATATTTTCATAGAAATAATCAACAGTTTTCCTTATATTCATCAAAAGAAAATATGGGAGAAGATAATGTTGTACAGTTTAATTATCTTTCTAGCACTGGTATTTTAATAAGAAAAGTTATAAAATCTTTATTTTTTGTTTTGAAATAAATAAATTTAGACTATTTATAAATATAAATATATTTTATACATTTATATTTAAAATATTATTTATTTGAAAGCAAAATCTGACTCAAAAGATTAAGGAATTTATCATTTTCCTTTATCTTTACAGTTGTCAAATTTTCTACATCATATGAAATCCTCAATATAAAACAAGTATGAAATAACATACTTTTGGCAGATTATAGAATAAGCAGACTATTGCAGTTTATTATAACCAGAATTTTAAAATCAATAACGACAAGTGAATTAATTAGAAATTTTTCATTTAAAAAACATCATAGCTAATATTTAAGCCTATCTATAAATTATATTGTTTCAGCTTAATAAAAAAAAACTTGTCAGTAATAGCAGGCTTTGGAAGAACAAACTTCTAGTAATCAATTTGGAAAAATAAAATAAAATACAAACGGCACTTTAAAAGGATTTAGTTTCTTTGTACTAGTATTAAATTGAATTCCAAACTGAGATTATCCCTATGGAAGCTATCAAAGGTTTATATTGGTCGGATTGTCAATATTTTCTGTAAAAATGTAAATTTTAACTATAGAAGCAGTTTAACTTGTTCCTGATCAATCTAAAAATATATACAATATATAAAATTTTATCCATATATTTTAAAAAATTAAATTAAATAGTAAGAAGAAAAAAACTAATAACAAGTAATAGTAGTTGAAGTAGAAGAAGAAGGAAAAGAATAATAGTAAACTGAGTAAACAATAAAATTAAATTTTGTAAACAGTACTGTATTTTAATTGTTAAAAATACAGTATTGTTTTAAAGTTATTGATGAATTATATATATGTACATATATATTTAAATATATAAATAAATTATTATTAATTTCTACTATATATATATAAAAGTTTAATGGAAGATTTACACTAAGTATATAATAAACTAAAACAATTATGTTGGTAATCGAACTTGCTATCCTTAATACAAAATCCGAATGATATGAGATTAAAATAACTGATTCTTCCAAAATAGCATTAACTTATTTAAATTTGATTTACATGAGCCTATAATTAGATTTAAATTTAAAAAATCTTCTCCATTAACTATAAATAAAATAAATATTTAAATATAGCAAATATTAAAGAACTTTTACAAAATTATTTATGACTTCAAGTGGGAATTATGTGTCTTATTAAAAATATAATATTGACAATTAATCTCTATTTGGCAAATAAAACTTTGATATTTAGTTTAATAAAATACAAAGTTTTCTTAAGTTAAATTAAATATTACTTTAGTTAAAAAGGTAAAAAAAAAATTAAGTAAAAGCAAGTAAACAAAATTCTTCTTCATACAGGTTTTATACTATAAAGAATTACATTGAATGAGAGCAATTATAGTCTATAATAATGTTTCACTATTAAAGAAAGAAATAACTATAAATATTATTATAATTTCTCCTTTAACAGTGATATTAAATAGTAAACAATAATATGTTTTTTTTTTAATTAAAGAAAACAATATTCTTTACATTTTCTTTAACAAAATCTTATAAATCAAACATTAAGAACTGCAAATTTTTATATTGTATTCATATTATATATATGTAAATTTTAATTATTACATTATATTCCTTTCATAAAAAATTAAATGAGAAGAATTAAGAAAATGTTTATAATTCCTCCATTTATATTAATATTAAGTTATTATTGTTTATTACTATACAATAATATATATTTTAATTAATTGCAGTACAAGTTTTGTATTTTTACTCAAATAATAATACTAAAACATGCATGCTGTTTAATACCTTATGTAATTTGTTTTTATAAAAGCACTCTATGATATTTATTAAAAATTAATTTTTTAAATAAATATCATACACATGTTTAAGATTAATTTTATTAAATCCATTTTATTTACATTTTCATTTAAAAAATTCTTACAAATTAAACTGAAAGTTAATAAATAATTATATTTAAACTCTGATTGATATCAATGCCTTAATAGAATAAATTAAAGATATTTTATAAATACAATTTTTTTTGTACTAAATAACACACGTATACATAAATAAGTTAATTAAATCTTCATTTTACTAATTTTTTGTAATTATAACTTTATTCATTGTTATAATTATTTGTATTATATTAATTTGTATTACTAAATTAATGCATTTCTAGCATAAACAATAACATAATTGTTTTTGAAAATATATAAATGTTTAAAAAAAAGAATAAATACACTATATTATTTACATTATTAATAATAAATGTCAAAAAATATATATATATATGAATAAATATTATTTTATGTTCTCGCTATACTATTTTCTATTCGGATTTAAATAAGAATATTACTTTTTTATATGTTTAAAAATTTAATTCGAAATATTTGTCCAGAAATTTTTTTTGCTGAAAAGAAAGCTTTTAAAAATAAATTATTGTCGTAAAAATTAATGTATCGTAAATATAAACTAATGGGGGAAATTTAAAAAAGAAAATCGTCAAATTTTGGAAAAAAATCAGAAAATTTTTACATTAAAATTGAAAAAAAAAACAATGGAAATGTCAATAAGATAAATTTTGAAAACTAAAATATTTATGTTATTTTAAAAATTGATATATTGTAAGGATAAATCAAAAAATATGCTTAAAACCCGCAAAAATTCTTTTCAGAAAATATGAAAAATTATGACTATAATACTAATAATAATAATGAAAGATGAAAAAAAGATTAAAAATATTTTTGAAACTTTATAATTTACTAATTTACTTTATTTTTATACCTATTTTAAAATTATTTTTCGGTAATAAAAATATATTTTTTGAATATTTCTGTTTATTACACATTTATGTGCAAATATTTTTGAGATAATATGTTAGAAACTCTACTTTTATAAAATTTATTAATATATTTTTAAATAAAGAAATATTTGTTTTTAAAATTTTTATATATAAATAATCCTAAATTATTATTATTATTATTATTATTATTATATCGTAAAGCACAATTCTTTCTTTCTTATTATTATTATAAACTTATAACTAACTTTATTATTATTTTAAATTTATTAAAATAAAATATTTTTATTAAAAAATATAAAAAATGAGTAAAATCTTCTCTATTTTAAATTTAAAGAATTTGTAAAATAAATCACAGGAAATTTATTTTATTTTAATTTTTTTTTAAATGCATTCTAATATATATTTAACCAAAGAAAAATTTATATAAATTTATTAAAAATTTTTTAAATTTTAAATTTAAATTATGTAAAATTGTAATTAAAATATTCTAAAGATTTATAACTCGTAAATATAACAAATAAACGTTTCAAATTGATTTTTATATATATATACGAGCGTTTTAATTTTACAAAGTTATTAATTATCCAATTAATTTTAATATAAAATTAAATATTGCTGTAATATTTAAATGTAAAAAAAACAATTATTTATGATTCTATTATTAAATTTTAGAAAACTATATACTTAAACTAATGACATTTTAAAAGATTTAACAATAAATATAAATGTATATTACCCTATAATAAATTTAAAAGTAAGTAATTATAAATTAACATGTTAAGCACATTTTTAGAATTTTTAACGTTGTAATAATTATTTAAATGAATAAAAACATTGTTTCTAACCTTAAAAAGAATGAAAGAACAATCGTTTAGTTTTATAAGCGGTTATATTCCTTGAAAACACACTTATACTTACGTCCTATTTAACAAGTATGGTGACTATAGGAAGTAGTTTGATAGCAAAAATATATTTTTACCTTTAACACTTTTTGCCAACATCTTAACTTTTTTTTTTAATAATAAACGTACCGGGTATTTTATTTATAGACCATTACATACTATTAATACACAGTATAGTCAGCAGGATAAAAACCTTAATCACCATCCAATGGCTTCACTCCAAGTATAGGAAAATGGCAATAGTAAAAGGATAACTTTTAAAGGAGATTAAATATATATAAATATATAAGTTGGTCTACTTTTGGATATAATTATTCGATCGACAATACGTATCAAAATAGAATAATAGGAAAATTATGGATAAGATTAAAACTATCTTTGTTTAGTTTCAGTACATAGAAAACTTGAAGTACGAAGTTGTTGAAGGAGTTTAAAAAATTGCATAAATGTCATTTATCTCCATTAAAAATATGGATTTAGACTCTTAGATGCTGTGTTGATGTATTTAACTTGGGCGATGCTCCAAAATTAGCAGCTATCTACTGAGATTTCATCCTTTAAATAAAATATCACTTTCAATATGCCAACGAAAGAAATGTGTAACATAGGATATCCAATAAATCTGTTAAACGATAGAGTTACAAGTTTTTTCTATCTAAAATATAAATGCTCAACAATTACTAACATTCAGTAGTCATAGTTATTTGCGTTACATGAACTATATATGAGAAATATGTAACAAAGAAATAACTATGTAACAGAACATTTGTTGTACAGCAGTGTTAGTCACTTTAATGTGAATTATTTTCACGTATAAAAAAATTACGACTTTTCTTTACATAGAAATTTGTAATTCCTCCTTTAGAATTCATCATTATTTAAGTTTTATCAATACATTAAGCATCATCAATACACCTTATTTACTTAATATTTTATATACATTTAGGTTTATTTCATGTAAATTTTATTTAAAACACGATTTTCTGTATTAAAAAATTAACATAAAAAATTTAATACAAATTTTAGGAAATTTGAAAAAGGAAAATTCATCAAAATATGTCAAAATCGATAAATCATGCTCAATTTTAGTATTTATATTCTATAGATAAAAATGCATGACATTGATAATTTACGCAAAAATACTTGTTGGCATATTAAAACTTCAATATTCATCATTTTATCAACATTTTAGTTACTATAAATATAATTGCGGAACCAAACGATTTGGCACTCAATCTGTATTTTCATCCATTCCTTCAATATTAAAAGTTGCGCAAAAAAAGAACTTACAAATATATATATATATAAATTACTATTTGAAAAGTTAAAGCAGTTACATTACGTTTATAAATTAAGTTTTAAAATTTCTACAATTAATTTAATTATTTTTGTAAAGTATAACGTGAAAAGAGCCAGTAATACAGGGTTTAAAGAAAGATTAAGTTCTGGTTTATAACTTAAAAATGTATTATAAACTGAAATTTAATAATTTAAAGATGGATTTTTGAAAGAGAAAAAACGACCTGATGGTAAAAATTTTTCTAATGAAAAATAACTCAACAGCATACGAAGAAGATAGATAAACAGTAACCTAAAAAATGCATTGCTACTATCAATTTACAAGCAAATGTTTAACTGACATTTATCAATAATACTCTTATCTAAGTTGATATCCTTGATTCAAAATAACAATGACAACAATATAAAGATTGACTAACAGCAAAAAATTTTTTAAATACTTTAGTGTGCGTGTTCCGGTTTTTGGCAATGTTTAGTTCAAATGTATAGATGGCATTTAGCCAAAATTTGTCTGGAAAGAAAGGTTGAAATCTTTTTCTCCCTCTCTCTCTCTCTTGTAAAATTTTGGATCAATATTGAGAACGTTGTCCTGGCTTAGACGATTGGAATGACTGATAAATGATGCATAGTATTCATTTTAAGGAATGATTTGCTTAGAATTATTGAAGAAAAAGTCAAAATATAGTCATGACTTCTATAATGATAATGTAGATGAAATTCAAATTTCAAAATATCAATTTTTCATTTTGAAATATTTCTATATTTAAACTGTCGAAAAGCTACATCACATGCAATTTTGTTGAATAATGTTACAAAATAAAGGGAAAATAACTTCTTTTGAGAAGAATTCATCTACGACCAAAACAATAAATCTTTCAAAAAGAAAATTGATACTCTAAAAGTTAATTAATTAGGAATATATAGCCTATAAAATTACAATAAATGTAATAATGTTAAAATACAATTTATTTTCTTGTTAAATTAAATTTAGATCTATATATAAATAATTACGAAATAAATCGAATAACATTCAAAGTATAAATTTTGTATGAATTCCAAAGACACTAACTTAAATGTAGACCGAAAAATATATTTAATTTCTAGTGGGAACCGAACCCACGCTTTTCGATGACATTACAAAAAGGAAAAATATGTATCTCAGGTGGTTAGAAAATTTGGCATGTTACCGAAAAACATGCATTCGGTTCCTAGTGGAATAAAACATATTTTTCTGCGTGAATTATTATTATTTTTTCTTTAAGTGGGTAATTTGGATGTACAGCAACATCCGAAATGCTAAACTTTAGCATAATTTAGCACTCTAAGTATTCATTAAGAGATCAATTACTGGAATAATTAGAATTGAAACAATTACGAATATAATATAATGCGTAAACACTATAATTTCTACTATAAATTATTTTATTTATATGTAATATATTATATTACAATATACAAGATGTTCCGACAGTTCGTACTCATAGATATTTCATTTATTACTTACATTATTTTAATTTACAGACATTGAAAATGAACAACTAACACAAGAGAAATAAACGTATACAAAGGAGCTCGGTTTAATCATGCCATTAAATAAATGATGTATACAAATTATATATTTTTAGTTTATATCTATGGCTACGGCTTTTGATACACTCTATATAAAACTATTATAAGTATACATTAAAGTAAATTTCTTTATTAAAACTGGTTGCAAAATCTATTAATGGCCATTAAAAAAAACAATTTTAATCTAAATATAAAAGTTCATATAACTATCATGAGAATTATTGTAAAAAATTACAATAGAGAAAATCCAGTTCAAATTAAAAATGTATAACATAAATATAACTCAATAAGTCAAATTTAGTTTGATATTAAAATAACTCTTAATAAAATATATAAGAACTAGTATTTTATTGTTTTTTTATACAATAAACTATTTAAAAAGGAACAATTTAAACAATTTTAATAAGATTATAAGACAAAATAATTTAGAGTAATTTTAAACTAATTTAATGAATTGAAAGAAACTTTCTTGCAAGTACAGTATATCTTTATTGAAGTTTTATCTTCAAAAAAATAAAACAAAACTATCGATACAATGGCCACAAAAACATTTTTCGTCGTTGTTGATTTTTCTGGTTGATATAACAGTTTAAGACCTTAAATGATGTCCTTGGTACAAACCATTTGTTATCACGCTCCAAAAACGAACAAGTGACTATCTTCTAAATCAGTCGCCATATTAACGTAATAGGTAAAGTAAATACTTCATTATAGTAATTATTTATCAACACAAATACATAAGTTTTTCAATTAATGTAAGTAATTTTTTAAATATTTTCTTATAAACACGTTACACCATACTGAAATTAATCATCATCATCATCATCATCATCACCAACATCGCTTCATTTTCAATTTAAATTAGGTACATCATTAAGTTATTTATTTTTTGCCATTTTCATTTTGCTCCAGAGATGATTAAAACTAGTTTAAATCGAATTGACCATAGTTTATATTAAGAACATAATAATAATTTGGCAAGAACTTCATTTCCTCTTTAGAATTTCCATTACACCCACATCAATAAATTCTCTACTCCTTCATTTAAATATATTTGCTATACACATCAAAACATATTAATGGAACCAAGAAATTTTATTGACCATAATTCGAAAACAAATCCAAGAACTAAGTTAGTAAAATGAAATTGGATAAAGTGTGTATATAACATAATGAAATTTGTGAAATAGAAATATTATTAAAGAAAAATATTGTAGAAAGCAGAATATAATATTTATAAAATTTGATTCTACATTTAAAAAAATTAGAGTAATATCGATATTTTTTTCATTATTACTTAAATAATTTTTTAAAAAACTTATATAATATACATAGATAAATATCATAACAAAATATAAGGAAATGATAAGAACAGAGATAGAGTAATGGAAGTTATATTATATTTTTGTGATAAAATAGGAAAGCGTGCGTAAAATAACGAAAAAAGTTTAATATTTCAAGATAAAAGGGGAAAAAATGTATGAATGTACTGTACAAATATGCATATAAATTTTTATATATAATGTCATATATACTCTTAAACATAAATATGTATATATTAAAAAGTCAATATAAAATCAAATATATAGGCAAAGTAAGAAAACTCAAACTGTAAAAATATGTATATCTAGGATATAGGATACAGTAGAGATTTTCTTATATTGTAGAGGGAAAAAAAACTACAAAAATTCTAACAGTAGCATAAAGTAAACAAAATAAATGCCAAAACATCAACAAGACAAGTAAAAAATAAAAAAAGTGGACTACATAAAAGTAAGAACTTTTATGTAAGTCTACACTGCTAAGAAAGTGACAAGAAGAATAAATATCAAAATAAAAAATATGGACACACACACACACAAACATATATATATATATTTAATACGTTAAAATAATAAATAAAAGATAGGCCTATATACATATGAAAAATAAATAAATATATAAAATTTCTAATAATAATAATAATATTCAAGAATGTTTTCAATCCTTGAATTTCAATCGTCGCCCATACATTCATTATATTAAAGAAAACATTCCCCCACGAATGATTTGTATTGTTTAGCAGTTAAAGCATTGACGTTAGGAATTTTTAATCCTTAATTAATTACGTTCTTAAAGAAAAATGAATATTTATAAAGAACTGAAATGATTCGAAACATTTTAATATGGAAGCAAACTTAATTATCCAAAAACAAAAAATAAATTTTATTATTATTATTATTATTATTCGATTTTTCATAATTACAAGTTGTACAAAATATAAAAATTTCAGCAAAAATTTTAAAGTCTTTATTTTATTTTATTTTTTGAATTTCATGATAAAGCAAAAATATTTACGAATTTACAGTTTTAATTTATTTTTCCCTCTTAAAAAAAACAAGTATTTTGCAGTTTAAATAAAAATAATTAACAAATAATAGATAATTAAGATAATAAAATAAAATATAACGAATAGAAAAATAATAAATGTAATTATTAATAACAAATATAAATATAAGTTTAACGAATCACACGCTCAAAAAAATTATAAAATTATATAAAATAGAATAAATATATTCTAAATATAAAATCAAAGTTAGAAAAAGAAAATTAATGTACACTAACAAGCTAACGGTTCATAAATATTAACAAAAACATAATCATTAATAAAACACTTGCAATTAGTAAAATAATAGTAACTGTGATTTAATATTTTACATTGCTTGTTATAACTGTAACTAAGTTACTTAAAAAATTAAATAAATAAATGAAAATATTTAAAATTATGTTTTTTAAATATTACAAAATATATAAAATAGAATGAAAATACTTCTAAATAAAAATATAAAGGTTTGCAAATAATTATTTACGAGAATTATAATAAGCAAAATAACTGTAACTCAGCATATAATTGTACTGTACATTATATCCTACCATAGCATATAAGTTACAGTTATTACAAACTGAATTATTTAAAAAATAAAAGAAAGTTTTAAATATATTTATAAAGTAATTAATTTAACAACAACACAGTTTTTATAGTTAATTTAAAACAAATATAAATAACATGACTAGTTAAATGCAATTATATTAGAAATACCAATAGTCTGGATTAATTCCTGTAGTAGCGAGAGCAAAAAAATACCCTTTTACTACCAGCACTTAATTAGAGTTAATTTAATATATAGTTCAATGCTGTACTTCATAAAGGCTTGTCAGATATAATTAAATATTATCCGATATAATTAAATCGAACAAAAACTATAGGAAACAATATCACAATAATCCATATATTTGTAATGTTTAAATATATTACAATTGCGCGAATTTTGAATCGAATTCGAAAAACACTCGCTTCATAAAAAAAGTAATGGATTAAAAATAAGTAATATATTATAACACTTACAAATTCATTATTAAAGTTAAAGTAGAACAGTTCAAAAACCTTTCTTTTGTTACTATTTATAAATGGTTGTAACCCTATTTACACTCCGACAGCTAATCATACACTGCATCTATATATTGATACAAATGGCAACGACTTTACCTGTTTCGTCTTTGAGCCTATCTCTGTAGGTCAGTCACACCAAACATCCGAGTCCAGTATTCTCCTCAATATCTTCGAAAGGTTCCAAAAACTCACTCTTATAATCTAAAACTGAAGCATAATACTTTACACACAACATAAGCACATTTAACACGTTTATAATGCGTTACGATCGGTGTTAGTGATAGAAAGAACAGGATAGACTGTCTACTAGTGCAGTAGTTGCCTCCACACTGCTAGTGCTGTCTCGAGGTACTTGAAGTCTCGTACTAGATGTCGCTACTATCTGTGAGTTTCGGTGCTTGTGGACAGGTTTTTACAGTTGTTTTAACCAATGTTAATTACGTTTTCCAGCATTAATCATGTTTCGTTTCTCATTTTAAATACCCAACAAACTTGGCATACAGTAAAATATAATAAAGACAGTCAAGTTTTTGCAATTACAACGAAATATATACTGTGTATTGATTGTGACTTTTCATTCGATATTTTTATTACTGCAGTGCTTAAAATATTTTTTCTCTTTCTATATTTTAAGTATTAAAACATTTACATGAAGTAAATATAGTAAACAGCCGAGTTAACCAATTGCAATAAAATATACATATTAATTATATTTTATTCATTGAGGTATTTTTACTTGATGGTTTAGTTGTTACAGTATTTAAGATATTAAAAATGTATAATGAAATGTCAATCATGTTTCATAGCGCATTTCTTCTCTTTTAAACGTTGAAACAATTGCATATAGTAAATATAATAAAGAGAAATGTCAAATTAATTATGTAGAGTAAATAATTATATATTTATTAAGCACATTTTATCAAATTATAACATTTTTATTTAACTTTTTTTTTATTAAAATATTAAAAAGATGTGTTACAAAACATGATTAATGTTTCCTATATTATAAATAATGAAACACTAACATAAAGTAAATGTAAAGAAATCATACATAAATATTAATATATTTATATAGTTTTTTTTCCATTTATAAGATAAACTTTTAACTTTAAAATGTTTATATTTATTATTATTATAAGTTATATAATCAAAAGTTTTCTGTGAGAAGAACATACATTTATATATTTAACTTATAATTTATTAATATACATTGCATAATAAAATCTTTATTTAAGTTATTAAATATTTATCTTATAAATTATTTATTTATTTTCTGATAATTTTATAAATTACATTTAAGAATCCATCAAATTCTTACATAACTTCAACAGACATTTGCAGCGTTGAAACATTATAAACTCTTATTAAACTGTTAAATTAACAATTAATTAATATCGTATACTTTTAAATTCTTTCAATAAAAGACTCAAAACTTATAAAAAGATAAAAGTTTTTTTTTGTTTTTAATACAAAAATTACATGATTAATATTACATTTTTCCAATTTTAATCTTATACATTTGAAGTAACTAAACAACTAAATGAAGCTAATAATGTATTTATTTATAAGAATAATAAAATTCTTGACACAAAAATATTTTATAATTAAATATTTTTTAATTAATAAACATTAAAAATATAAATTTAATATGGGAATTATAAAATAATAGTTAAAACATTAATTTATTTCATAAATTTAATCACAAATTATCATAAATTTTATACAGAAATAAATATAATGAGTATATTTTTAATTTATTAAAAATAAAATTTATTAAAAAGAAGATTTAATTACATAAAAATCTTATTTAAAGCTTAGTAAAAACAATACGCTATTTTATTTTATAATAATAATAATACAGTATATTAATTTTATTACATTTAATAAAGTAATCACATAAAACCTTATTAAATTTTCCCGTATTAATCATACTTTTTCATGTTTAAAATGACAAAAATTAATACTGAATGAAAAATGCTTATAACAATAAACATTTTTTATTAAATAAGTATCCATTAAATTGTATAAACAATTGAATATTTGTGTATTTATTTAAAAAACATTCAATACTTTATAATAAATTTAATTGACCATAAATTAATTTTATTATAAAATTTTTAAAAATTATAGAAATAAAATTTAATAATGCATAAACATTTACAGTATATAATATAGAATATAAGCAATTTTATTACAAGCATATTCATTTTTATTATTTTAAATATTATTTTATTATATAATTATAATTTTAAAAAATATTTAAGTAATAAATCTAAAATAAAAAATAAATTTATTTTAAAAACTGAAATTAAAATATATTTTTAATTTCTGTAAATTGCCAATATTTTTCACTACTTCTAATGATAGTTTCTGATACAAAAATTCGTTCCATAAATATATTAGAATATAAAATATCAATAATAAAATAAAAATAAATAAAAACTTTAATTTCTTAAATGTATTTTTGCGTTTTTTTAATAAAATAAAACGTTTTTATATATCGATTAATAGTGTTTATACATAAAGTCTTCAACGAATAGAATGCGATCTACTGGTTGTTAAATATGGTTCCTGTTTATTACACAGATTTTAAGTAAGCTAAAATGGAATTAACGGTTTAAAAATTGTTTAGAAAAAGCATTTTACAGTAAATTTTAAGCATAAAGATTGACAGTAATTAAGAGCAGTTAAAATAAGACCAGTAGCTTCGATAGTTTTATTTATAAAAATATAATTATCAGTCGAAATCAATGGCCTGTGTAAAATTTTAAAATAAATCTACATCTGAGAATAACTGGATTTTCACCGGTTTAATGAGCAGAGTTTAACCTTTATTGATCAGTTTTATTCAGCATAATTTAATATTAATTCAACGAAATTAATAATTCGTTTTGTATTGAATTATAATAATAAAACTTTCGTTTGTTTAACTCTAAAAGCTTATACCTAAAAATATATATAAATGTTTAAAATAGTTTAAATTGTTAAAAGGTCAGCCACTTAGTTTCTCGAATAGTTTAAAAGTCGCGTGTTATGTCATCTATTGTGTAAGTTATTTTTGTATGAACAACGAAATTACGTGTGAATTATGGCAAGTAAAACAGATTCTCTATGTACATAAACATTCACAAATCACGAAATAAAGACGATGATCAGAAAGTAAATGCCAATCAACTTTTATAATGAATTGTAGCCAAAGTCACGACAAAGACAACGAAATGCACATGCATGTTCAAGTTTATTTTATTTATTTTTTTCTTTCTAAACACTTATCCAACAATAGCATTTCTGGCAATATTACAATGCTTAGTTGCTTATTTAGACATCACCAATATCATGACCTTGTCATTTATTTTCTACACTTATATTAAGTATCAAATTTTACATTTGTCATCATATTTTCATTAATTTCTTTACAATTACATAAATTAAATTAATTAAGCAATTATTTTAACGACTTTTCTGATAAATAAATAAAATAAAATTCAATTTTTCTATTAAATTCGATGGAAAAAAAAACCTACAAAACTAATAATAAAAGCTTCATTTTCTTAAAAATTATAACTTAAAAGCGTTATTTTAAATTATATTATTTGAAAATTTGATGTTTGAATAGTTATTTTCATAGAAATAATAAAATGTATAAATTATTTTATTACAGAAATAATCATAACAATTTAAAGTAGATATATTTTTATGATTACATTTTATAAATTATATTCAGTTAATTAAAAAAAAAATTAGAAAAAGAACAAATGTTTAAGTAAAACATTTTATGTAAATGAATTCACTTCATTACATAAAATATTTTACTTAAGTGAACAATTAATTATAATTTATTTTAGCATAAAAACATTCTAATTAACAATTGCATACTTTAAATGTCGTAAATTAAATCTTCATGTCATGTTTTTAAAGTTATTAATATAAATTATTATGTTTTAAAGCCTTTTTTTCACAAAATATTATTGTTAAAATTCAAATATATGAAATTTATAAAAATTCGAAGTTTTTTTTTTGTTGTTTTAAACCATTAATTTTCTTTATTACGCAATTCTAACAACAATATAATTATATTGCAAAGAATAAAAAGAAAAATTCCGTTATCAATTTATAATGATAATAGAAGTTTGTTTTTAAAATTGCATTATAATTATATTGTTTGTTATCATATTTAAACTATTATTAGAATTAGCACAATATCCGTTAACTATAATGATAAAAACAATCATAAATTGTTTGTCCCGATTTACTTTTTACTTTAGAATAAAAGTTAAACAGTATATTGTTAATTTACTTTTTAATTGCTGAAATTTACCTTAGAAATGGCTGAAACATAATAAATTTATATTAATTTTATATATAATTAAATAAAAAAAAACTTGTTTATAATTTTATTTTGCTTAATTACATTAAGTAACATTAATATCATTGATCAACTCACTAATATTAGTTAGTGTCCAGCTCACTAATTATGTACTAAAAATGATAATGAGCATTATGAAAACATTAAAACATTTATTAAATTTTATATTAAAGATTATACTTTAAAGATAATTGAATGAAAGTGAGGAAAATAACACACATTTAAAGTGAATTAAATGAGTGTTAATATTAGTACTGTGATGCTTCTACCGATACTGATGATAAATATTTTTAAAAAAATACTTCTATAATATTCACTGTGAAAACTGTAGTATATATAAGTTAAAAAATATGAAATCTAATTCTTTAGAACAATTAAAGAAAGGCACCAAATATAAAAATAAATTTTACTTTAATTCCTGGTTCGGGGTATTATCTAAGTCGTGCAATAAATATAACAAGATACAAGATAGAGTGTACATTGGTACATTGTACAGTCTGGAGTGCATCAACTGAAGCAGATCGTCTTACTTAAAAACGCAGACAGTTGATTTAGCCGTACCATCTCAAAGTACTATTTTAACGACGAACTTTATATGGAAACACCCAACTTAACTCGTTCTATTTCCTTAACTCTTTTACGCTTTTGAATCTGAAGACCTGATTTTTCGCGTGCCAAACCGTATTAAATGATACGAAATATAATAATACTTTATATAAGTCAAAGCATATCTCCGGTTTTATGAAAAATTTCATGTCTGGGAAGTAACATTCCTTAGTGTATATTATTTTCCCGATTAAGGTATCACTTAGAGACTATGGAATTACACGGGGTTGCAATTAATTATACCGTGTTTGAACTTAACATGACCTATTAATTTTGATTATTTATGTATAAAACGTTCAATTTTTCTTAATAAATTCATTAATTTACGCTATTTTTCTTTGTCATTTTTCCAACTAAAATGTCTCTAGAGACTATGAAATTATACAGAAATGCAATTAATTCTACGATGTTTATACTTAGCATAAATTATTAAATTTTAAAAATTTATGCATAAAACTAAAATTTTTTTCTCAATAAATCCATTTATTTACATTAGTTATTCATTTTACTTTATTTACTTTTGCATAATGACATATTCCATTGAGGTAATTGTACATTACGACAAACTTCAATTGACATTGTATTGAATTTTTCCTTTCTATTGTTTTATAAGTTTAGTTTATATATTTTTTTTTGCTATTATTAAACTATCTATTTTTAAACTAAAATAAAAAGTTTTATTTTCCTTCATTATCACGAACCATAAAATGGTCAAATAACACAAAATCAGAACGTGTGATAAGATCTATTAACAATAATTAAATTGTAAAAAAGATATTAAACTACATAATTTACATACAAAATCTGGTATAATTTTAAATATTTTAACCATATAAAATTTATTTAAAAAATAACTTAAAAAACAATAAGAAACAAACATTATATAAAGCCATAAATCTTATTATTTAAATTTAAAATAATATCCTTGTTTATCCTAAATTTAAAATAATTAACATTTAAATTTTTTAAAAATTATTTATTAATTGAGAAATAAACGCAATTAAAATTAATTAATTCTAATTAAGTACAAAGGAAATAAATTGAGTACATCAATTCCCGCCATCTGGCGTAACGGTTTTAAACTAAAATTGTACAAACTCGTCGAATTAATTAATAAAAAGTGTAACAAGCTGAATTACACTTAAGAATAATTTATGCTGATAAAACATCGCTTAAGAAAACTAAGCCAAGTGTACGCAATAAATTCAAACACTAGTTATATATATATATATATGCATAGCCTCTTTTTTTAAAAAGCTTCACATGCTTAAAACATAATGAGGTGTACATTTAACGCAAGGTTTTAGTTTGACAATGTTGGTCTGCTTTCCATGTTTGTCAGGCTGCTGTCAACTTGTCGCTAAGTTGACAGTTGAATTTACCGAAGTTAATTATAACTATGTATGCCTTGGCTGTTGCTTCTTCACTAACAAATAAAATCGAGTATAAATGCACAAGGAAGGTAATTAGTAGTTATTTCAAGTATTAAAACTACTTTCATCGAGTAATTTTAATTACTATATGCCGTAAATTGTCTTCTTTTTTATAGTTATTTATCGTTTTCTTCCTTTGAAACAGTCTTTTTTAATACATAATAAATGATTTCGGCAGCAATATCTAAAACAACTGAAACTTTAATAATATAGTTTAATGACACTTGATTATATATATATGATTATTTTTATGCTATTATATATATTATATCAATTCCTAATTATATAATAATAATAAATTTTCTTATAGAAATTTATAGTTTAAATATATAATTATTGCTTCTGTAAAGTGTTTTATGTATAATTTATAATATCTAGTTATAAATTTTTTACATAACATAATTACCTTCCCCAAAAAATAGATTATCAGCTGATTATAACAAGACATTCTAATTAAGAGAAATCGAAGCAGTTACCTTGACAATGAGTTGCCATGGCAAAGAGATAATGTTAAATTGTTTTCAATTTAGAAGATCCTAATTGATAAGTTTGTAAGCAAAAATCGTCTTCATGACATTTAACACAGCAATTTGAAGGATCTGACTTTATAGAAAGTATTTATCTATGAAGTGTGATATGTTATCACTATTGTTGTTGTCTGTTTCGTCACAGATAATCAGTATAATACGCAATTGTTATTCGTATTTATCAATTTCATTCTAAAGGAAGTTGTTATTAAAATAGTAAATATAACAATTTATTTTATTTATTTTTAAATTTAACTTATTGTTAAACATTATTACACGCATTAAAGACACAATAATCAAGATAAATATCAAGAACTATAACAGAAACTAGACTATTTGTTCAATGAACGATTTATGGTAACAAGTTTACATTTACCGATTTAAAATTCATAAAATTTCGTATAATTTTCGGTAAATGTGATAAATAATGATTGATGATTTTATAGCGGATAGCATTACAATCAATGCGATAATGACTGAAAATAAATCATTTCTAGACAATACCATTTACTGTTTTCCCATTAAAAATGTCAAGGATAATCAGAAGGAGTGATTTAAATCGTATCTGTAGATGAAACAGAAATTAACAGTCCTATAAATAGGAACCAATTAATATCGTGTAATTAAAAGGTTCTGATTATCATACTAATGTATTATCTAAAATTTCATACGCTTTAATCCCTCTAGACATCATTAATACATTAAACTCGAGCTTCAAACTAAATGTTGAAATTTAAGCCGTGTTTATGTATATATTTATGTATATATCTGCATAAAATTTGTTTAAGAGGATATATGTAGAGGGGCGGATTTGGGGTGCACAGGGCGCAGCTGCACCAATTCTGGGAGTCTTTTTCCAAGTAAAGCCGTGTACGTCAGATAGTAAAATATATTGTGAGGTAAATTTTTTCCTTTCTGCACTCTAAAAATTCCGGATCCACTATTTTATATACAGTATGAATATAAATATGTATATATATATATATATATATATTATGTTTGTGTGTAAAGTAATGTATACATATCCGCATATGTCTGCTTAAATAAAAGCCATATCCACATTTAATGTATATTATTACAAAGAACAAAATTTAAAAATTTAACATTTAAATTAATTCATATGTCACTGTGACCTTAAATTTAATTATAATTCAATTATGTAATTATTTCAATGATAAAAAATTGTATCATATTATTTACTTACTATTTATAATGTATTATGTGATCATAATTAATTTTTAACAATAAAAAGAGGATAATTACCTTTATTAATATTACACGTTACTTTCACTAGTTAATTTTTTATTATATAACAATACACTTATTATGTCATGTTAATGTAGTTATTTAAGCATATAACTTATTAATTTTAATATTTAGAAACAATTTTAACGTAATTTTTTATAATTTATGTCTTAAATAATTTAATTTATTTTAATTTTTATCCAATAAATAAATTTATAATTTGAGAGTGAAACTTTGAATAGTTTCTGAATAAAAACTTGATTAAATAATTAATATAAAATCTTCAAAATATTTTATACTTTTAATGGAAAATTAACATTCATATAATATATTATATCATATCTATATTAATTTATATCATTTTAATATAATTTTTTACGGAATATATAATGTATTATATCAATGTTGCTCGTTTTAAAGGTTTTAAACTTTAATTATTGCTTAAAAAGTAATAAATTGTTACAAATATCATTAGAATAATTTGTAATTTTTTAATAATTCTTCAAATATTTGGCTTTTTGGCTCATACGAGAAGAACAAGAAAAAGAATATAACGAAAAAGATTTTTTTTATATTTTAGTCTCACTCAAGAAATATAAAACATTACTCATATTTTACGGCCACTCATGAGAAATAAGAAAGAACCTGACAAATTTTGGAGCCCACCTAGAAGAATAAGAGAAGAAAAAGATTTTTCACACTACTCTTACCCAAGAAAAATGGGAGAGGACTGAAAAAATATATATATATATTCTTCAGATTTTAGTCTCACCGACAAGATTAAGAGAAGAGAAAAACTCTTAAACTTTTACTTTGGTAAAAGTGTTTTAATCAACAAGTTAAATGGTTAACATAAAAATTCAAGAAATTAAATAAATAAATTCTAATTACTAAAATACAATTTTTACAATTATATCTTCTTATACAATATTTTTTATTATAAACATGAATCTTTCATCATGTAATTCTTTTGACGGAACACGAAAACAAGTGTTGCATGATAAGTAAAAAAATAAATAAATAAAAAGAATTGAATTACAAAGAAGACTAAACAATACTGCACCCAACTATCAATCGATTCTCTTTTTTCTTCGATAAAATAAAGGCAGGACACATATAAATCGAATTTTATATATCTTTCGATTGCATGTCATCGAAAGTCTATAACTTAACTATAAAATCTAAAACTTGCTAAGTTAATTCAATAAAAAAAGTTTTTAAGTGTTAAACACCAGTCGTTATTGAATTGACAAGTTATATATTTTTTAATAGGGTTTTAATGTTATAAAAAATAAGTTTAAAAATATAAAATATATTAAAATGTATTAAATAATTTAATATGAATATTTTAAAATTAAATTTACAAAAAAAAATTTTTTTAGATTTAAATATAATAAAATAATTTTTTTTGTGCCATCTGTTGGAGAATTATTTAACTATAATTTATATATATATATGTTTTTTTCTATTATTATTAATCATAAGTTATGTTTAGTTTTATGTATAAAGGTAAAACTAAACATTATTTATTATCTTTTATCGTAAATGATAAATTATCCTATTTTCGGAGACATTTTATTTAAAAACAAGTTATTAATCACTTTAAAAAAACCGTAATAATTAATGAAGTGTTAAGAAGCAACACTGGGCTTCGGCATTTTCTAAAGAAATCTGTTTCCAATCTCTCTCTTTTTAGAGTAGTTACACATGTTTTTCTCAGAACTGCTTGATGATAGGTTTTTTTAATGACGGAAAAAATGATTTATTGCATCACACCTTAAATGAAGTTTGCTTCGTTAATATTTAAAATATTCATATCATTGGCAAGTATGCAAATAATATTAACTGAACAAAATTAATGGATAATTTTTGGGTCAATTTTCTACTTTTAATATTTGTTTTAAAATGCCAATATTTCATATTTTCGTAGTAAATTCCATTCTCTATTCAATCTATATTGTTAAGTAAACTATACTTTATCATTTCATAGACATCACATAGCTTTACAAATTGACGTTCAGTTGACTCATATCCTCTTTCCATTCGTGTACACATAACCGTATATCCTTACAAATAGGCCTATATATTAAAGTATCACATATGCTATATCGATTCATAATATATAATAATAAATTTATGAGGTATATGGTTTATTACTTCACGACATAAAATTTAAGTTTCGGCTAACTTTATCAGATTCTTTAATATGGCCGCATCTATGATGCCTGGTAATTATCCTCTTGCTCTACAAGTTCGGGTTCATCAGCTAAATGATAAAGAAAATTTAGAAACAACATTGTTTAGGTTAGAAAAAGATTGGACTCTTCATTTCACTCTTGGACCTTCATTGTTTGGGGAAGAAGTATCTATTTAAATAAATTATCCAAAAGATGCTCCATATAAATTTTAAAGAAATAAATATCAAAAACTCCCGTTAAGATCACAAATCATCAATAAATCTGATGACACAGCATTGTATACAGAAATCACCTTTGAATTGACCGGTTCCTTTCATTATTATTTTACATATGACAATAGTGCAACAAAAGGATCCAGTGGTTCTGGTTATTTAAATATAATAATAATATAATAAATTTATAAATTATCTATCCTTTTCTCTCGGTTATCACTACAAATTCATATTCAAGTATCATATATTCTCTTTCAATTCATATATAAGTAGTTACATCTCCTCATTAATTAATTCATCAGCTTGATTTCATGATATGCTTCTTATACTTTAATTAATATGAGATATATATGAGCTATGATTAAATATGTATAAGAATCATATTCAATTACTCTATTCAACTATATAATTTTACATAACTTATGTTTCTTATTTGTAATATTAATTACAGTATAAGGATTTTAAAAAATTGTTATTGGAAAAATACAGAGATTTTTTATAATAAAATATAATTATATTTTATATTATTTCAAATCGTCCATAAAAATTAATTAAATTCACAATTTGCTTCATTTCACTGGAAGAAGAAAATAAGAAATTTTTAAGAGAAACAACTTGAGAATAAATTGCTTCCTGTTTATAAACTTTACTTCCTGAGGAAGAAGGTGAGGATGCAATTTATATCAAATATGAAAGCATTCAGTCAATTGAATATTTACTCTTGGAAAATATTCCTTTTAAGAAGTTAATAAATATTTTTAATAATAATCATTGAAATAATTTATAAATAAACTTAAATATTCAATTCAAAATTAATATGAAAATTGTATTTTTAAATAAATATTTTAAAATTATTATCTAAATAGTTTAAATTTATTACACCAGATGGCAGAAAATAAGAATGCATTTTAAAATATCTATGATTTTCTTTTTAATGCATTTAAAATGTTTAAGATGATTTATATGATTATTATTATTATATAAACATTTTAAATAAATTTTTTTAAAATTTATTTATAAATAAACCTTTTAACGTTTATAAAACGGATATTCAACGTCATTCATAATGACGTTCTATTCTAGAACTTTGTTATCAATAAAGTTTATCAATAGTTTTTTGGGTCAAGAGTTTATATAATCAATTAATGTTATTATTAACATACATTTTGGGTTCTAGTATTTTCTTAATTTCACTTTTAAAATAGGAATTTGAAAATTTACTGTATAAGCATAAATTCAAGTATAAATATATTCATAAATTTGCTATTTTAAACAGAGAAATGTGATTTTAAATCGAAAAATTATTTCGAAAATTAATTTTATATTAATATAATGTTTTATTTAAAATATTTACTATTAAATTTTAATGATTTATAGTAAATTTCTGTATTATAAAATATTCAAAAAATGGCGGCGCTCAATAAATAAAATATTATGTAATTTAAAACGGGTTTTTCAAGCTGTTTTTAAGTTTTGGCCCATTTTTTACAATAAAGACATTGTAAAATTATATAAAAATACTTTAGCAATACTCTTGGAATCGTGATATTTTGGTGGAGAAACTATTATATAGCAAATACAGAACATAATTTTTTTACATAATCGTTAATACAAAAATAATTTTAAAATATTATATATAAAATAAATTAAATTACAATAATTTGACATTAAAATTTAAAATTGTTCAATAGGTTACTTGTTTATAAAATACAGAGAAAATATTGCTTTAATAAAAATTGGCAACTTGCCGACCGAAAAAAGAAATGTGGCGTCATCTTTTATCGAGAAATTCAACTACGTACTTATCTCCAATAATTTTAAATAAATGTGTACGTCATAAAAATTAAATATCGTATTGAATGACGTCATCAAAAAATCTGATGATAGAAAATATTGATTTTAATTTATTTCCTTATTAAAAAAGAAATACTTTTCGTTACAGTTAAAAATCAGTCTGTTTGACAGTTTACATAAAATTTTTTGATATATCTAATTTATTATTATTTTAATTGTTTATTATAATATTTTAAAAGATAAATAATTATATACATCGTTTTATTAAATTAAAATTTTAACATATTCTGGGTAAAAAACGCAAGAATAAAGGTAAATAAATTCAAATTTATTCCTTCATCTTTCCACTTTTTCAACCAAAATACCTTCTTAAAATGCATAAAAGACGTTATTTATCATTTATTTTGATTTATTTTCTGCATTTAAGAAGAATATTTATAAATATTCACTCGCAACATTAACTATAAATAGTCTTCTCGTAACATAATTCGTTCGTGATTTTTACTAAATCGCAAGAAATTGTATATATTTCAAATATTGTTTCATCAATTTATGAAATAAATAGTTACATAATTCAATTGTTTTCATCACAGTTTTCTTTTACTGGAGATTACAAACATTATACATCAGATAATAAATTTATGAAATATTATTCGTGTGCGAGTTTAAAATATGCATAAATAAATGACTCATTTTATTATATAATTATCTGTAAGTTTTAAAATATGCTTTTATACATCTGGAATTATGTGCACACACGAATATAGTCATGTTTTGTAGCTTCATCTGATACACCATGGCTTCATAGATCCTTAGATTTCAATTCTTTATTTCTATTTCTGTACGTACTTGAAGGCTATGGTATATCACATAAAGCTAGAAAACAGGAATCACCTGAAGGGACATACAGGAATGACAACACCTGAAGATACATATTCGTAATGTACACGCAATAACATGATCCTTCAGGTGGTCCATGTTTTACTACTTCACGTGATGAAGAATATATTGTAACGTGACGTACAAAATATATCGTAAAATGAGAACCATATTGTATACAATATTATCAGTATTTAAAAAATTCTCTTCATTAAATTAACTTATCATTTTATTCTAATATTTAATAATAACTTGTAAAGAATAATTTAATTCTTATAAAATAATTATCATAGTAAAGCTTTAGAGTATTCAAAATTGAATACTGTACTTCTTTTATAGAAAAGAAAGTAGAGGAATAAAGAAAAAGTACGTTCTTAATCTTTACAGCTTGTGTCCGTTGTCAAGATATTTGATAGTCGTGATATTAATCAGGATTAAGGAAAATCATTCTTGAGAGTTCTGAGAATCGTCAACTACTTCATTCTTGAGCGGTGTGAACTTCCAATTGAGAAATTTTGATATTATAAGATATTGTAATGCTTTTTTCTTAATTAAATGGTTAATTCTTCATTTAAAAAAAGCAACATACGTGTGAACATTTACTATTAGAATTTAAAAATAATTTTACTGCCATTCTTAAGAATCGTACTGAAATCTGTCAAGTAATGTACGTTGACCTCCATTTCGTCTGCTTAAAAATACTGAATAGATGCAATTTTGTATGGCTACAAGAAAAATTATTAGGAAAATCTACTCAAAATTACAATATTCCAGATACATTTTTGGCAGAATTCGCTTCTACTTACGATACTAATTATCTTATTGCATTTTGTACATCGTTGATATTATTTTTTGCTTTGTTTTTTTTAAATTTATGTATTTTTAATTTATATTTTTTTACCCCCGCGTTATGAGTTCTACCTTCGATACTACTTAAATAAATAAATATTATTTCAGATAAAATAAAATTCTATTGATACAGATGGATCACGAGAGATGCCATGTCGTTTATCATCACATACAACTGTAAGAAGAAGCTTGAATAACAAATGGGGATGAATAAGAAAGTCTTAAAGGAAATTGCATCTATCAAAATCTAAAGATTTCAATTGTCTAGTTTCCGAAAGATTTAGAAGGAAATAACAGAGATAAAAACAGATAGCAAAGTCAATTTTGATCCTAAAATAATCCTTTTTTTTATAACATGAAAAAATATTTATTCTTAGTAAATAAATAAATAAGCACATATAAAGAATCAAAAATAGAAATACATTATCTTCATTATTCTGGATCATTTAGATCAGGGGTGGCCAACTTTTGTGCACATAAGATCTACTTTTTATCGTAAAAATGTGTCACGATCGACTTGTTGTCATAGGCATAATCTAAGTGGGGAGGGGAAAGTGTGAAATACATACTATAGTTTATACACTGTTTCAGTAAAAGTGCACTCACTGCTTATGAGTCGAGTCATAACTGCATGCATACAGTTGCGTTCGGTTACAAATATAATACATTAAGTCAAGACATCGCTAGCGATCGACCAAAATTGGCTTGGCGATCGACCGGTCGATCGCGATCGACGTGTTGGCCACCCTGATTTAGATCATTCCGTTTCAAATTTTAACATCGAAAGCATTAATTTTGTGTACATTTTATTAAACATATTGATGTAAATTAATTTAACATCTTTGTATAATTAGAATTTAAAATAATACTGTATATTAATAAATTCCTATTTCTGAAACTTAATTCATTAATTTATATGATAGTATCGCAGCAAAATATTTGTATATACAATCAAGTGGGAAGTAATTTGCTGTATTCCTTAACGTAATCGGGATATATTTATTGCAATTAAAAGGATTTGTTGCATAAAATTTAAATCTGACAAAAGGCGAGCCTACACTTAAAATTAATACAATCAATTTGATTAATATAAATATAATGGTAAATTTTCTTTATCAGAAGCCGAAAGTGTTGAAATGAAATCCGATAAAACAAATAAACACAAATTTTAATCTTTGTGCATAAAATATTAAAGTTTGAGGTCCTCCATCAGGAATCTCTACGAAATGGTAAAAAAAGTTAAATTACAAATTACAGAATCACAAATTAAAATTTTCTTTAATTATATACGTATATTTAAATATATATATATTTTTTACTTATTTTGCATAAATAAAATAAGAAAAATATACAGGGTGGCCAAACCAGTTTTAACTTCTTAAAATATAGCAGCTCGATTAATTAATTTTTGGGCTATTTTAGTAAATTTTTAAATCATAAAACTGTAAGTAAAGAACTGGAAGATAATTCTAATATAATTTAAATGATAATTTTTAAATATTTATGTCTTTTTATAAACAAAAGAAAATTTTTTTGTTTAAATTAGAAAGCATAATTTTTTAATGAATGGTTTTTAGAGTATATTTATGTAAAATTTATGCTTTCAAAACTATCAGCTATATTTTAAAAAAAGTCAATAAAATATAAAAGTAGAATTCCTGATCTGTAAACTCAATTCATTATTATTCTAATTGAAGTTTACTGGATACAGGAAACATAATTAGGTTCTCAGCTCACGTTTCTTTACAATGAAATGACAGAATGGTATTCTATTGATAATGGAACGTTTAATAACAGGAAAAAGTGATAACTGCCTTTACGTGTAACTTTTATTCTTCTAAAGGATTATACTTAATTTTATCCCTTAACAATTTGGGTCCTTTAAAGCAATAGAAAGTTAAAAATATCAATAAAAGATCTCGCATAAACACTAAAAAGAACTATTATTGATTTTTGCATGAGAAGTTAAATAACTGAATGTTTTATTAATGAGAAAGCTGACTAATCGATTTCTTGGATAACTTTAATAACGTGTTGATAAAACAGTAAAAGCTCAGACGTGAGTTTGATAATACTTTTTGAACGTAAAAAAAAGTAAAACAAAAATATTATTTTATCATTTAAATTTTATTAAAGTTAAATTAATTGCCTTATTAACTTATTAGTTAATATTTATTCATGTAATAATCGATTATTCGTTAACTTTAGCTGATTTAATTCTCACGCTTTTTCATTAGTCACGAATATGTGTTTCTTTTAATCGGAATGATTTCTTGACTTCTTCACTTTAGGCATATTGTTAAACAGTTAAATGGTAATGTCCTAAAGAAAACATTTCAATATTATATTGAATATCTCTCCCCATATTTGAAATTATAATAATAATTTAAAATGTAAATTTCCAAATACATTCTTAATGTCTTTCTTGCTCTTAAAATTGTTGCATTTTATGAATATTGTTTTCCTGAAGAATCTTCTGTTCTCTATAATTTAGCATCAGATATTCAATTTGAAGCGAGTATGTTTTTAATATTATATTAATGTATTGTCTCGCTCTGAAAGTATAACAAGATTTGTAAAATTATTTTAAGAATAGCTCAAAATTATATGGAAAGATACAACAAAGATGATTAAAGTTTTGAGAGATTTCTTCTTTCGTTAGATTTTAAGAAAGTGAATATTGTAGTCCATTCTCATCTGCGATCCAAGAATAATTATTTATGCACTGTGTTTGGGTGATTCGTAATTCTAATTTAATTTCTTTCATCTCATTTGAAATTGAAATCATTAATTTTATCTTCATACCAATAAAACTGTTTCTTAGAACAATAACAATTAACATTAAGGATTTAAAATTGAAAAAAGGCAAGAGAAAACGTTTATATTTGTAATAAGATAATAGCGTTTAAAAGTAAAAGAGAGAAAACTACAATTATAATGTATTAATTTATTATTTAAATTTATTATTACAATAAAGAATCATCTTAAAACAATTGCAATAACATTAAACATCATAGATATAAAAAGCATCTCTGGATACAAAATATACAATGAATAAATAATTCATAACAATTGTTTTTGAAATTGTCGTCCTTTAAACGTAATTAATGCACGACCAGAAAATTTTACTTCTTTTTATTTGTATGATTTATTAAAATTAGATTATGCTTAATTAATTTAATGGTTTTGGCAAGCAATATTAAGATAGACACGGATATAGACTCAATATTGAGACTCGTCAAAGAAGTAATGTTTTTGAAGCCTCTGTAAATGTGAGTGTCAAATGGACCTACTAATTTCCTCCTTAATAGGTTCTGTGAGAGGTTTTGTAAGATGTCTCTTTGATAGAACCTCTTTACAAAAGTTCGTTGTAATGTAGATGTGACATTAGTTTATTATGGATCTTCTAAACACCCAAAAGCTATGTCGTGTGCTTATTATTTGTAGTTAAGCAGGTAGAGAAATAAATAAAAACTTTAAATTCTTAATATTCTTGCCGTATAAAAACTTTTAAAAAAGTTTTTTTCTTAAATATTATAAAAATTCTTCATCTTTTCCTTCGAAAACTACTCGTACCTTTCGCAAATCTTTCGCAATTTAAATCTGTGTCACACATTAATTAGGGATTAAAATAATCTACTTATGTTTTTCTAAATAAAATTACACAATACATTGTATTAGTGTACGATATTTAAAAACATTTAAAACTCAAGGCAATAAAAATAAATAAGAATTAAAAGATTTGTAAACAACAATTGTAACTTAACAATATATTTTTTCCTTTGTTACCTAATTTAAATATTCTCCTTAAATCACTTCTTGTAACTAATTTAATGATTTTAAATTATATTTACAAAGTGTAATTTTCAAAAATAATTTTCATATAAATATTTTAAGTTGTAATTAAGTTAATTACAAATTTACGATTTTGATTACAATCGTAGAAACGTTATTACATGTAATTAAATAAAATTAAAACAATTATGTGTCAAGTTTTACACTTAAATACTGAATAATTTGTAATATTTTATGATTTATTCGTTTTAAATCACATAATAATTTATTTTATTCTACAGTCTAATCTCCTGAAAATATGAGAATTTGATTAAATCTATATGCTCGAGTTGAGTTTGGATTTAAGTTCATTCGACAATAATTTAATAATAATATAAATGCAATGTTAGAAAATTTGAGAAATTCTTGCTTGATTTAATTCGCAAGGCTTATTAAATTCGAATTATGCTTAAGTAAACTAATAACTTTGGCTGGTAACATGAACATGGACATTGGCATCAATATTGAGACTCATTAAGAAACATTATTTTTGCAGAAATACGGATTACTGAAATATTTAAATTTTTAGAAAACGTCATCAAAATAGTTAATAACAATTTAAAAATTGAATTATAGATGTTAAATGAGTCTAAATGAAATCAGTTCGTACTTAAAATATAACACGAGCTTCTGAAGAAGAAAATTGCTACTTTTTTCAAACTTGTCAATGAATTTCATATACAACGTTATGAATCTTTCTATATTTATAAGAGAATTTGTATGATAAATAATCACTTATTCCGTTTAAAATACAATATTGATCTAAAATAAGGTAATAGAATGAGTTTAATTTCGAAATTTCTTAACAAATAGATATGTTGTAAGCCTTCATTCAAATGAAATCATACTTATCGTTATTTATTTATATAAATCTTTCAATAAAATCGAATTTTCGCAGTGGATTTTAGGCATGATTCTACCAAAATCTAAATTTATCTCTAAAACTAGTCTCTAAAATCTAATAATAATTCTTGATATGGTTTTGTTTTTGTTTAAAGGGCATCTCCGATTATGGTGTCCTTCAGTTCACAAGTAAATATTTCTGTTATATTATTCTTTTTAGAAAATAAATTCGGTTTGATTTATAAAGAAACCATTTATTTACGATAATATAATAATGTATTCTATTCTATATAAATGCTGTACTTTGCTTGCAACAGTCTACATTAGTTTACATAGATCTTCATTGCATTGCCATTGCACTGACCTCTGTAAAAAGTTTGAATTTTTTATATATTTTTTATCGTTTCACTTAAACAACTTTATCAACACAAAGCATTTATTTTGTAAGCCATTTTAATTTCGAATTTTTAATACATTGTCATCACGATGAAACTGCATTTTGTTATTTGTTAACGTATGTGAAGCATCAATCATTTTATATCCAGATTGACATTCAGAATAAAATATTAGAATTTACGATAAATATTTTCTTTGAAACTAGAATTATATAGAATTTTTGTTATCATTCTACCTATATAAATAGATCTTTTTTTATTTGTCAGAATGTGAGTTTCATAATACTTATCCAAAAATATTTTTGCAATTATAAACAAAATACCATATTTATAATAAAATTTTCCTATATAAATTATTTTAAAAACCAAATATTTTTCTTTATTTATCTTCATTTAATAGAAACATATGATTTTTCTATTTGTTCTCTTGTATACCCCATAGAAAGGTATACCTACCTTGTCTATGGGCTGCGGGTTATATACGCGAAAGCATCTTATTCACAGGATATTCGACATTCTTTTACATATTTGCGGCTTATACACGAGGATGGCCTATAGGCAAGGTTGTTATAAAAATAAAATAGCGAAAATATCTGAAAATTGCCATTCGTGTAGCTTCTTAATTAAGAAAATAATAATGCAAATATCTCTTATAATTTATCAATGAGAATTGATGTTTACATTTTAAAATCTGAATCTATTTTTCATATAATTTAATCAACATTTTAAAATTTTAATTTAAGAATTTAATAAAGTTATTTATAACTCTGATCCTATTTAATTTCCATTATTAAAATTATTCATTTTAAAAAAAACAAATATTTTTATCAGCAAAATGAATAGATTTCTTTTATCACAAACCCATTAACAGTTCTTTTATCAAGAAATTATCAAAAGTCATTTTACAAATAGAGAGATATTTATGTAAAACAAGGAAAGAATTATTATTGAAGAGGTATTAAATGAAAGTTTATACAAAAGAAACTCTGATACAGAGAAACTAATGAAAACACTTATGCATAATTGATATTTTTCAATTGAATAGTCATACAGTTTTAAAATTAAAATATTTTGTAAAATATACTAAACTTTTTTTTAAAAAAAAATAATTTTATATAATTATAAAGAATAATATATAAAAATAAAACAATTAAATTAATCAAGCTTCATTTAAAATCAGTTATATATTTTTACATATTTTTTTTCTTGTATTTATAATTAATTAATTATTAATTTGAAATGGAAAAAAAAATTCTTACATTATTTACACAATTTAAAATTGGAGTTTGACAGTTTTGTTTTCATATAAAATAATTAAAATTTTAATGAAATTAATTTTATTCCTTACTCTTTATTATTTTATAAATCTAATTTTAACACAATAACCTATTTGCTAATTTATACAAGACTTAAAAATTATTAAATTCTTTTAAAATAAAATATTTAATGTTTAAATTAAACAAAATAAAACTTATAAACTTGCATTTTTAAACATGATGTAAAATTATTCTATGAATAAAAATGATTTTATAAGAAAGAATTCATGATTTTTAATAAAATATTTAATAATTTATGAATAAAATGTAAAAAAAAATTGATAGAATATATAAAACTTCATTCAAAATTTATAAATTAAAACAAAACTAAATAAGCTTTACATATACAATTGTATATTAATTATACAAATTAGTAAAAATAAATGAAAATTGTTTATAAATTACTATTAATTTAATAATTATAAATTTGTTCTTTATTAAAGTTTATAAATTTTATAACTATTTTTTAAAAACAAATTCTTAATTGCAGCTCTTTCACATATTATATATTTCATTGGTTGATAGAGTAACATATTATGTATGATAAAGATAATAAGACCTATTTTAAATTAGAAGCAGTTAAAGTTTTTATTTTTATTATTTTTTAATTATATAGTACATAGTTCATAGTGTTAATAGGACATGCGAAAATAGATAAAAATAATATTTACTTACCCTGACACACTTTCTTTGGCCATTTTATACAAAACATGTTGACTCGATTACTTGAAAGCGAAACCTATTATAAGAATTTTTATAAAAATTTATAAAAATGACTTTTTAATAATTAATTTTTATTAAATTTTAATTATAAATTTTAAATATTTCTAATTAAATTTAGTAATTATTCATTACTTAAGTAATTAGTTTTCTACATTTTAATGAAAATTAAAGTAAATAATACACCAGAAATATTTAAATTTTATTACGAGTTGTTTTAGAGTTAATTAAAACTTTGAATCTAAACATAGGGCGTTTAAAATTAATTAAATTCATTTAATTTTTAAAAAATAATCTCAGTAGCTACTTTGTTTATTTATCAATAATTTTTATTTTCTAACGCAGTCTTCTCAATAGGATAATAACTTATCTTAACTTTAAATAAATGTGCAATAATCGTTTTAAAGGTAAACAAAGTAATGTCTGGGTTTTTATTATTTTATTATCGTCAGTAATTTAAGAAATAAATTATGTTGAAATAAGAAAAAATATATATATGCCTACTGTATCTCTTCATATTCTTTTTAATTTATGTTTATTTTAAGAAAATTTATTTATATTATTTATGTGTTTATATAAATTTGGGAACTGTCTCGGAGAATCCTGACAAGTGGCAGATTTTCCGTTAGGCTTGTTAGGCCCGAATCCTTAGGTGTATTTTTAGGGAAAAATTCAAAGTAATAATAATAATAATAAAATAATAAGAAAATAATTTTATGTAGAAACAATCCATAAAGGAATTAGGGCAAATTAAAAGCTTGCAAAGTAAGACATATCAGTTAAGTAGCATTAATATATGAATATATTTTGTATGAACAAATCAGGTTTTCGAAAGGTTACTAACCATGGGTTTTCAATAGTGTTCTTTGCCCTTTCGATATTTAAAAACCTATAAAAATACAGTTACTACAGAATTTAAATTATAAAATAGAATCATTCAGTGTATAAGTGATAATATTAGTCTGGGGTCGCTTGCATGTTTTAGGTGTTGTCAGGGGCAGTGGTGCCATATTTCTAAATGCGCTGCTGCAATACATGGCGTCTATAGAGCTTTTACTATGGTCAGAAGATCCATAACTGTTCTAGACGATTCTAAATACTAATATACACATATACGTATAAATATATAAATATCATTAATGAAAATGTTGATGTAAATAGTTTGAAAACATTTGATGTAGTATTGATACAACTGAAGTATTTAATTAATTATTTTTTTTATAGAATTAAGGTTTATTTACTAGATGTAAATATATACACTGTATATAATTTTAAAATAGTTAAATACACATTTAAATTCTATAATTAAGAATGTACAACGTTTTATACAAAAGATATTCGTTAATAAAAAGTGCACGAATCTTTCATGTACTTTTATAAAGTCATTTAAATTTTAAGGATATAAAATGAGTGTATAAATAATGTCGTTTCACGAAGATAAACTTATGATATTGGTTTTTTTAAATGGAAACAGTGTAAAACTGTTCATAAAAATAAATAAAATTAATTATTGATAAGAAAATCAATCTCTTGATCAGTAGAAATAATAAGCGAGAGAAGAGAATTTCTGTATAGAGAGTACAAGTTAATAAATTTTTATACAGTATTGATTAATAATTTAGGCTTTAGCTAAGGCCTTTTGCGTTTTTTAAAGGCCTCAGATAAGCACAAATATAAGCTTGTCGATTCTCGGGTCTTAGACTAGTAGGCTACTCGGAATCTTGCACAATATCAAGATTCTACAGTATTATATAAACTTGTAGAAAACGGCCTCGCTAAGGCTTGCTAAGGCCTTTAAACTGTCATAGTCTGTTATACGTGTCATATAAGAGCATTTATTAGAAAAAATTACGCAAATAATTAATGATTTATAAAAAGACATGCAATGTCTATTTCCATCTCAAGAAATGATTAATTGTATCAAAAATAGTATATAAGTTGTGTTAAATATATTAATTTTATTATAATGAGCAGATTTTAAAAACGAGAACACAAAACATTTTAATTTTATTTAAAAAATAAAAATTTTTAAAAATGTAAATAAAAAATTTTATTTTTATTTCTTAATTTATTTCCATAAATAATTTTGAAGGATAATCTAACAATCAACTGTAAATCACCTCCCTGTTATGTCTCTTGTTCTTAATTAAAGAAATATATATATATACATATATTAAATAAAATATTTTTCTATTTTAAGGCATTACATCATACTTAATTTAAATTGTAACAGGAAATATTTTAATTTAAATATATTTATTACTCATTGATTCATTTATTTTATCTTTAGATAATTTATAAATAATTTTAAAGTAGTTTAATGTACAGCATTTTAGTTTATTATTGATAAATTTAGTTAAATGATAATGAAACTAATTTATTAGGAATAGAATTAAACAGTATAAATGGATTAACTGATAACATTGCACTATACACATTGAATGTATATTATTCATAAATTATGAAATAAATAAGGGAGTAATACAATTATATTAACGTTAATTTACTTTAAACATTTTCAAATTAAGAACATTTAATTAATTATAAATAAAATGAATAAGTTTATATTAAAAATTTTTTCTGTTCTAATTTTTTAATATTTTTATTATGAGAAAATATCGGTTTGCAAAAGTCTGTATAATGGCCGAATTTATGCATGTTGTAAGGCCCTAAGATGCTATATACGGGTATAAAGGGCCCTTCGCCCTCTATCGAATAATAATGTTTAAAAGCAGGAGGGCCTAAACTGTAGAGTGCTTAGTTTATATGTAAATACGGTCATGTCTGTATGAATTATAGTTTGGTTTTAAATTTCATTGTATTTTTATTCAGTTATTTTCAATCTAATATGAAATTTCTAAATTAAGGATTTTGGTAATCTAAACTCTCTAAAACATGGACATTATAAAGCTAGATACAAACTATGCTGGACATTATAAAGCTGGATACATCAGTACATCTTTCTAATATGTACTGTGTATATATGCCAATGTGTCTGCAGATCTATGTACCTTAAATATCTTAAATATATGGATAAAACGTTAATGTGTGCTTGTAATAAGGTCAAACAGAACGAAATCAGTAGAACTATTTAGCACTGATCCTGGGATACAGAGAGCCTCTATTTTTTTTTTTTTAATATATATATGTGTGTGTGTTTGTGTGTACTTACCAGTGTATTTGTGTCTCTATGTGCTAGTAAAATAATAAATATATATAAAAAATTAATATATTTATTATAAGGCCCATACAGAGGGAGGTCAGCACTACCATTATATTCAGACTTTGGATACAACTGGGCCTCAAATTTTGTTAGTTTTATGAAAAAAATGATACGAAACGAATTTTATTATTTTTTACAATATAGAGATATATAGAGTAATATAATGCATAGACTAAGGATGAACTGAATGAGCATAAAATAAATATAGGTTATATACAATGCACTATTTAATTTTAATTTTATTTAATTTTTTAATTGTTTCCAAATGCGAGTTAGACCCAAAAACCCGCGTGGAGCACGACCTTGATTTTATGGCCTATGGTGAGAGTAGGACTCCATACTTGTGACTGGTTCGAGCCACATCATTCTCCCTTATAAACTGTTCATTATTTTAGGAATATTTAATAGAAACATAAAATACATTCATCAACATAAGATCTGTTGAACATATTTTACATTTAAATTTTATTAATACATAAATATAAAAAATAATTCAGATAAACATAAAATACTTAACAATTACAGGTTCAATAACTCTTTACGTCGAAAATATTCTTTGAAAGTATCAAGTAATTTGATCCTTTTAACTTCTACAACTCTTCAAGTTATTGATGCTTGAATACATAATTGATATAACGAAAATTCCAAATGACAAACTGAAATTCAAAAATTCTTATCGTTAAATATAAATAAAAATAATGACATCTGTAAGGAAACGTTGTTTAAAAATGTGCAAGCTCATTTCTTATTGTAATAATAAGAAACTAACCAAGGTTGGATATAAACTTATTACAGCCTTAAACTATCATATACAAGGCCCATCCCTCCATCAAATAATAATAATAATAAAAACATGAAACCCTAACTACAGTATAGTTAATCGGACTTACAAGAGCCCTAACTTTAGAGCTGTTACAAATCCCTATAACATGTAAAAAGCCATTCCTCTAAATAAACTAATAAATATAGAAATGTAAGACTATAAGCTGTGTTTACTTTTTGTGTAAATCCAGTCCCGAAATTAATAATAAATAAAACAAAGTAATAATGATCCATTTAAAGCCTGATACAATTGACATTGTGTAAATTACTTATCACAAAAATCAATTATCAAAAAACTAATTAATTGATTAAAGTAACCAATTATCATTGGTTAAACTAGTGGTTATTATAAAAAAGAAATTTGTAATATTATTTAATCTTATAAATATTAATATTGCGAAACTAAAATGATTATAATTTTTTTAATTTTAAATAATTCTTATTTTATTTTTTATTTTTTATTATAAATTTAAATCCAGACACGACGGTTGTCGTATCGAGTGGTACTCTGGTCAGTGTCGGTTCTCCATGTCAGAAGTGGCTGATTAAAATCCTCTAGGACTTACAATCTTAGTTGTAACATTGAAACAAACATCTGCTTTTGTTTCCCCAAACTTAAATTCCAAACAATTATGCATGATGGAAAAGTTCAAAGGAAAAACTACTCCAGGTGGTAACCCCAAAGGAAAATCCACCGTTGCCATAGGCAACACAACTGGGCCTGAGGATTCTGGGGAGCCCAAAACACCATGCGAAAACAAATTGGATTATCTTAAAAACCCTAAAATTAAACCTAAGACGACATATTTCTTTGGAACACTAAATGTTAACTCGATGCTTAAAGTGGGTAAATTAAAGCAATTAAGCCAAATGTTGGGAGAGGAAAATACCCTGATCCTGGCAATACAAGAAACAAGGTTCACAGATGTCAACATAACTGATTCAGAAAACTACAGGTATTTCAATGGGAAACCCGGTAAAAGGATAATGAGGAACACACCCCATCTTGGAATGGCATTCTGCGTACACAGAATAGTAAACACTAAATTTCAATCCCCATCTAGCAGACTATCACTTTTAACTTTTAAATGTGCAAACAAGTCGTACACGTTTATCAATTGTCATGCACCAATCAATGAAGATAACGGGAAAAATCCCACTAAAGTAGAGCAGTTCTGGGAACAATTGGAAGGTGAAATAAGCAAAATCCCTCACGAAAATGTCAAAATCCTTGTGGGTGATTTCAATGCGCAGGTAGGAAAAGAAAAATCTTTTCGGAGTATCTTAGGCAAGTATCCTGCACACAAAAGGACAAACGAAAATGGCCTAAGATTAATTGATCTCTGTAAAACTTTCAAACTCAAACTAATGTCAACAAATTTCAAAAAACTTCCAAGGAAACAGAATACATGGAGGTCCCCGAATCTGGAACTTAGATAATTTCAAATAGATCATCTGGCAATATCCAAATAGAATTAGAAAGAAATTTTGAATGTCAAAGTCAAAAAAGGAATTAATTTTGAAACAGACCACTACCTAACATAAATAAAAACCAGAATAATTCCCCGAAGAAAAACACTAAGAAAAACTCAAAAAATCGAGACAAGTGATAGAACAAAACTTCAGGAAGAGTCTTCCAGATTCAGACAAAAAACAGAGGGCATTAACAGTGGAAATTGGGAACAGATATCAACAAACATCATAAAAGCGGCTGAGGAAGTTGCTCCTCTAAGAAGATCTCGAAAACACAGATGGAGGAACGCAGAATGTGATGAAGCTTTAGATAATAGAATCCATGCCTGGAGAAAATGGTACTCAAATAAAACCCAGGAAAAGTATAAGAACTTCAAAGAAATTAGAAAGTCTACAGCTAAAATACTAAGGACTGCCAAGAGGATGTTTAACAGAAAACAATTAGAACTAATTGAAGAATCCTTTCAAAAGAAAAACACAACAGACTTTTATAAAACATTCAAAAATATCAATCTTCCAGTCTGTGTTTTAAAAAGGAGATTGGAGAATTAGCGCTGAGCAACTCCGAGACCTGCAAACAGTTGGCAAACTATTTTCGAAAACTTCTGAACTGTGGGGAGCTCCAAGAAAGGCTAAGTTTCCAACAACCGAAAACCCAAAATGTTAGCACTCCACCGCCTGATTTAGCAGAGATACAAAAAACAATCCAGAAACTAAAAAATCACAAAGCGTCTGGAGAAGATGGTATTGTAGCAGAAATGTGGAAGATTGCTGGTCCAAACCTAAGAAAAGCTCTGCTCAACATAATTCAAAAAATTTGGGAAACAGAAGAGATACCTGAAAGAGTGGAAATGTGCATTAATCCATCCACTACATAAGAAAGGAGACAGAACAGATACAAATAACTATAGAGGAACATCACTTCTCCCAGTAACGTACAAAATTTTATCAGATGTAATAAGAACCAGACTAGAAAAACAAGTTGACGAGCACTTAGGAGAATATCAGGGAGGTTTCATAGGAAGGTCATGCATAGAACAAATCTTCAATTTGAAATCTATAATTAGGCATTACACCATGACGAAATGCAACTATGTTGTCACTTTTGTAGATTTTATAAAAGCCTATTATTCCATTGATAGACCAATTGTTCTCTACACTTAATAAATTTGGTGTAGATGATAAACTGATAAATTTGATCAAACAGTCCCTTACAAATACTAAATCAAAAGTAAAATTCCTTGGAAAAATTTCTGAGCAATTCGAAATCAAAACTGGAGTTCGACAAGGAGATGGACTCTCACCCATACTCTTTAACTGCGTGCTAGAAAAGATGATTCAAGAATGGGAAAAAGCATTACAAGAAGCTGGGATAAATAACCAAATCAAATTAGGAACCAAACACAAAGGAGTAAAAATCAACAGCTTGGCTTTTGCAGATGATTTTGCGGCCTTTGCTAAGTATATAAATTCAGCCATCACTCAAATTAACCTCCTAGGAAAAATTGCGAAGAAAGCAGGCTTACAAATTTCTACGTCCAAAACTGAGTACATGACAAATATTTCAGGAGCCCCAAAATCACTAAAAACAGAATTTGGAGAAATTAACAAAGTATCAAAATTTAAATATCTTGGAGAAATTATTGAAACGAACGAGTTGTCTAAAGAAGCAAATTATGCCAGAACACGGAAGTTGGAAATTGCCTATCAACTTTCCAAAGACATTTACAATAAAAAAATCAATCTCCATCAACGCAAAAATTAAACATTATAACACAGTGATAAAACTCCAAGCACTTTATGCAGCAGAAGGCATTGTTACTCTAAAAATGGGGGAAATAGAAAATATGGAGGAAAAAGAGGAGGGAAATTCTGGGGCCGAAAATAGATGAACATGGTAACTACGTACTAAGGAGCAATAAAGAGCTCTATCAAAGAATCCCAAGACTCTCGGATGTAATTCGGAGAAGGTGAGTAAGTTTCTTTGGACACAAAAAGAATGGGGGGAAATAGGCTAACAAAACAAATTTTTACTTATTTCAACAACCAAAAGAATAAGAATCAATGGATCAATGGATCAATGATACCCAAAAAGACCTGGCAGTAATGGACGTATCTGAAGAAGATATTCAGAACAGGGAAAGGTTTAGAAATACCACGTAAAATAAAGAACTTCAAGGGTTTTCAAGTAAAGGAAGAACAGACGTGAATGAATCTTCACTCAGGAGCAAAGACAACAGCAGAGTGATAGAATGAAGAAGTATTGGGAAGAAAGGAAGAAGAACAAAGGAAACGGAAGAGGGAAAAGCAAGTCATAATTAGTTGTTTGTACGTGGTCCAAAGATGGCCGGAATCGACACAAGAATAATAATAAATTTAATTTATAAAAAATTATAATAAATCTATTTTATTTTTGTTAAGTTCGATATTCAATTTAACAAAATTGTAACACGTGTGTTTATGTTACATAGTGTTGATGTACAGTCCACAGCTCTGTCACACGTGTCAGGTGTGTTGTGTAACTATAGACTTGGGAATGCGGGGAGAGATTTTCCTGCCTAGAGAGGGAAAAATTGTGCTTTCCCTTTAGTGTGGCCGGGCAGTGCTGACCGGAGTGTGTAGCTGTGCTGACCAGAGTGTGTAGCTGTGCTGACCAGAGTGTGTGGCTGTGTGGCTGGCAAAGAACCAGTGTTGTGCCTTTATTAATTAATTGTCGGGTTCCTGAGTGTTACTCGCTTGTGGAGTGCCAGAGTGTTACTCACTAGTGTTGAAAATAAATTACAAATGGTTTTGTTGTTGTGTTATAAATAATTTGTGTACTGTGTTTAGAACGTGTAAACAGCAACATGTTAAAACATTTTACAATTTTATAGTAATCTTAAAATTGTTTTGAACATAATTAAAATAATTTAATTAAAATTAAACTCTGACGTTACATGTTAAAATATAACCATAATTAAATACTGTAGTATAAACGATTATTTATTTAGCGCTATTAAACTATCAACTTAGTAATGTAAAAATTTGAAAAATTATAATTTATTACAAATAATAATTTGTAAGTAAATAAACTGTAATAAAACAGCAATTCTCATACTCTATTTAATTTTATATTAATTTTAAAAAATTTTTACATAATTTTAATATTAATTGATTCCTTAACTTAAAAATAAAACTAACTAATTTATATTAGATAATAGTAAATAAAATTTAAAATATTAATCTAATTAAAATTAAAAGTACAAAAAAAAATACACTTAAAACTTGATAATTAAAATTATAAACCTCCTTTCTTAATTTCATTTTAAAAAAATTAAATTTCTTTATTATAATGTTCAAAATGTATTTAAAAACTGATAAATTTATAACAAAATTAAGTGTAATTTTCGTCATTCCATTTAACTTTTACTTTAAATACAATTAAAATCACAATTAAAACTGAAAGTAAAAAAAATCGTATTTAAATTATTAACCATAATTAAGAGAATAAATCAAATTTAAATTAAGATATGTAATATAACATTTAAAAATTTAATACAACATATAAAAGTAATAAAATATAAAACTAAAATTAAAAAAAAAAATGTAATTATTTAGAAGAAAGTTTCAATATAAAAAAAAGATGTAGGCGTTTATTTACTTTAATATTTTTTGTATACTTTCTAACTAATATAATAATAAAATAATATAAAGTAAAATAATAATTTAATAATTATAATATTAAAATACTGGAATGATGTTTATTTATATATACACAAAAAAAGGCTTTTAAATATACTTTAAAAATTTTTATACAATTTCTAACTAATACAATAATAATTATTAATATCCGTTTAGAAAGTAAGACCTTGAAATTAAAAAAAAATAAAATAAAATAAATTATATTGTGTATTATAAAACAAAAAATACTAGTGTTACGCAATACAAAAATGTACACTATACTTTCATATATATACAATGTTTTTTAATGTTAGGAATTATTTTCTATATTCTAAATTATATTTTAAATAGTAATTACTTATTAAAAGCAATATTCTCACCTTATTCTATCGAACAGTATAAAAATATACTTCACAAACTTTGTTAAATCAACTTTACACAATGATAAATCTATACAACTAGACGAACTTTAAACCTAAACTTAACAAAGATAATCGAGATACGAGTTATCTCATTGGTTCATTTAATTACAAAAACAAGTAAAATACTCCACGTTTCTACCACGTGATCAGTTCGACATTCGTATATATTACTTCATGTTTCGCTTTGATGATATTATCCAATTGTATCTTAACGCATTAATGATAAATGCCGTGTCATTCATAAACTATTGTTAAATGGTAAAAAAATAATATAAAAATATAAATATCTACAATATAGCTTAACTTTTTAAAATTATTCGTTTAAATGTAAATTTTAGTAATTTAATATGATTTAAATCATAATTTTGTATTTTATTGTTATTACTTGCACGTGTTATTAAATTTGAATAATAAAGGAAGAGTCAACGTGCTTCCATCTGTTAGATGTTTTTATAACTAAATTTAAAATTTTGTTAATTTTATTATTATTATTATTATTATTAATGTTATTTTTATATTTAAATTCTTTAAAAATATATACTCGCTGTATTATTATTTATTAATTTTTAAGTGAAATGCATAGTAACCAAAACAGAAATTAAAGAAGTGTATCAGTGTGTGTGTCTGTATTCAGGAATTTTCTCACAATATGACATGTATTCAATATAGTGGCCTTCTGCAGTAGTGATGTATGTGTTTCTATTCAATTCCAATGTGCCCAGGCTTTTGTGTAGTATGTGTGGTATGACACCTGTAGAGGAGAGAACGACAGGTACAATAAGCACCCTATCCATCCTCCACAGATGCCTTATTTCCTGGGCAAGTTCTGTGTACTTGCTAATTTTTTCAGTGCATGCGTTTTGTATATTGTGAGTGTTTGGAATGGATATGTCTATAATGTATGTGATTTTATTGTGTTTGTCAATGAGTGTGATGTCTGGTCTGTTGTGGTAAATTGTTTTATCTGTGATTATGGCTCTGTCGTAGTACATTTTGTGCGTGTTGTTTTCCAATACTGTCTGTGGAATGTATTTGTAGTATGGTTCGTGGATGTCTGCTAATTTGTGTTTCTTTGCAAGCTCTTGGTGTATTATATTTGCTACTTGATTATGTCTGTGTAAATAATCTGTCTGTGCCAAGAGCTTGCAACCAGAGGTGATGTGTTGTATAGTTTCTGGCATGATGTGACATTTTCTGCATGTGTCATTTGTGAGTGTTGCATCTTTGAGTATGTGTTTTCTGTAGTTTTTAGTATTTATGACCTGATCCTGTATGGCAATCATGAATCCTTCCGTCTCCCCAAAGAGGCATCCCCGAGCTAACCAGCTGTTTGACGCAGTTTTGTCAACAAAATCCTGGGCCAGATCGTAAGGATGCCTGCCATGGAGTGCCTTTCGAGCCCACGATTGCTTAATGGTGTCTATGCTTTTTATATGTTGTGTTGTGTCCATATGATGTGAGTGTAAGTTTAATGGTGTGTTATTCGAGTCTGCTAGAGTTACTGCTTTATGTAATTGTGATGTTTCTTGTTTTTTGTAGAAAAACTCTCGCAGTGACTGTATTTGTTTGTAGTGAAGGTTAACTATGTCAATCAGGCCACGTCCGCCATCTTTACGTGGAAGGGTTAATCTTTCTGTGGCGGATTTAGGATGATGTTGTTTATGCTTAGTAAGTGTTGTTCTTGTTTTCCTTTGGAGTTGCTCAAGATCAGTGTGAGTCCAATGTATAACTCCAAAAGAATATGTGAGTACTGGGATGACATATGTGTTTATTGCTTTAACTGTGTGTTTTGCATTTAATTGTGTTCTGAGAATAGCATTTAACCTACTTTGGTATTCTTTAATTAATCTTTGCTTTATTTGTGTATGTTCTGTTAGTTTGGCCTGTTGGAATCCTAAATACTTGTAGAACTCGCCCTCTTCCATGGATTCAATAATGTCTCCATTTCCAAGTGCAAAATCTTCTTTCTTCAGGATTCCTTTTTCTATGTGAAGTGTTTTGCATTTATCTAGGCCAAATTTCATTTGTATGTCCTTGGTGTATGAATGTGTGATTTGTAGGAGTTGATGAAGTTGTTTTTGTGTGGATGCATAAAGTTTTATGTCATCCATGTACATGAGATGTGACAGTGTAAACTGTGTTGTTTTTTCGTGTCTGATATTGTAACCATATTGCGTGTTGTTTAACATGTTGGATAATGGGTTCAGGGCTAAGCAGAACCAGAGAGGACTCAAGGAATCTCCTTGAAATATTCCTCGCCTAATAAAAATTTGGTTTGTTTGTATGGAAGTGTTACTAACCCTGAGATGTAGTGTTGTTCTCCAGTGCTGCATAGTGTTTTGAAAGAATGCAATGAGTGATGGATGTATTTTGTACATGTGTAGAATATGTAGCAGCCAACTGTGTGGAACACTGTCGAATGCTTTTCTGTAGTCTATATATGCCATGTGTATGTTTCTGTGTTGTCTGTGTGCTTGCCGTAGAATGACTGAATCTATGAGTAACTGTTCTTTGCATCCCCTGTGGTTTCTACGACAACCTTTTTGCTGTTCTGTTAGAATGTTGTGTTCTTCAACGTGTTTGTATATTTTGTTTGCGATACAGGATGTCAATAATTTGTAGAGTGTTGGAAGACATGTAATTGGTCTGTATTGTGTGGGGTCTGTGGTATTGTTGTTTTTAGGTTTCATGTAGGTGATGCCCTGGGTAAGAAAATTTGGCATGTCTTGTGGATTGATGATGATGTGTGTTAGATGTTTAGCTAGTTCCTGGTGCAGTGATGTAAACTTTTTGTACCAGAAATTGTGAATGTTGTCTACACCAGGTGTCTTCCAGTTGTGTGTTCTGTTAACAGTGTATTGGAAATCATGTATGTTTATTTCAACACAGGGCATAGTTGGTATGTTGTGCAAGTTTCTGTTCTCCTCCTCGATCCAGCCTGCATCAGCATTATGCGTGACAGCACTGGACCAAAGAGAAGACCAATATGTTGTGAGTTCTTCTTCTGTTGGTGTGCCACTGTGCTGTGTAACAGTGTTTGCTTTGTTATTGATTTGTCTGTAAAAGAGTTTTTCATTGTTTGTAAATAATTTATTTTGTTGTTTTCGTAGTGTACATGTTTTGTATCGTTTGAGTCTACGTGCTTTGGCAGCAAGTTTTTGTTTTAGTGTATCAATGTATTCTGTAATGTGTGTGTTGTGATGTTCATGTTTTGTGTGTGTTTTTATTTTCTTGAAAATGTTTTTGAGCTGTTTCCTTAATTTGGGTGTTATGTTGTTTTTAGCGTATTGTGTCAGCTTGCCTAATTGCTGTCTAATGTCATTTATTTGTATTTCTATTCTTCTCTGCCAGGCAGGCTTGTGATAGAATTTTGTTTTCTGTGTGTTTGTCTGTGATTGTACTTTCAGCCCATGGTGTGTCACTACTGTGACTGCTCCAGCATAAACTAATGTATGAATGTCTGCGAGTGTAGAAATTGAATGAATGTAGTGTGGTAGTAAGTGAGTGTTTACGTAATTTAGTGTTTTTCCTACTTCCTTTGACGTGTTGATTTTTGGTATTCGTGGTCGTTGTGTGGGATCTGTGCCTGTATATTTAGTGAGTGTTTCCTGAAATATATGTGAGAGTGTATTAACTAAATCCATGTCTATGTTATCAGTGATGGATGAGGAAATGTCTGTAGTATCATTAGTGGTAATTGTTGTATGTGTGTTATTATCAATGCTTGTTGCTGGATTATCCTGACAGGTTACATGATCTTCATTAATGTTAGATGTTTCTGTCTGTTGATGTATTTGATCAGCAACCTGTTGTTTGATAAGTTCAAGTGTTGTTTGTGGAATAAGGTTGTTGTGTATAATTGTTCTTTTTTGATCAACAACCCTTTGTTCGGTGACAGTGAGGTGAGGATACTGTTGTGTGAATCTATGGTGTAGTTGTTGTCTGTATGCTGTCATGTTTGTTTCGAGTTTTGTGATGGTGTAATAAGTACGGATGATAAACTCGTTCATTTCTACTGTCCATTTCATCCGTTGGCGTGGTTTTCCAGTCTTTGTGGTCTGTGGATGCATTGCCACAGAAACACCAAGGCTGGGTTGGTTCCTCACATCTGTTGAGGGCATTGCAGTAGCCATGCTTGGGCCGGTGCTGCTTTCGCCACCGGTAACCAAGGGAGACTGTGACCTATTTTTCGAACGTGAGCCTCTGCCTAACCCACGAACGCGGACCTTGTTAACCCGGGCGACGTCCGAGCCGGTATCACACTTTGATCTAGTTATTACCATGATGAATATCTCCACAGAATGTGGGCGTGGTCACTCTTAGCTTCATTTCTCCCCATAGACCTTACTGGCATGGGTGTCCCTACCAGGAGCTTATGCTCCAGCCTGCATTGCCCTATGGATCAGTAAAATTACTGGGCTCTCCCACCACGACCAGGTGGTGACCACGGGAGAGTTATTATTATTATTATTATTTATTATTATTATTATTATTAATGTTATTTTTATATTTAAATTCTTTAAAAATATATACTCGCTGTATTATTATTTATTAATTTTTAAGTGAAATTTATTAAAATTTATTTATAAATTTAATTTAAAATTTTTAAAAAATTAAAAAATATAAATATTAATTATTATTATTATTATTAATGTTATTTTTATATTTAAATTCTTTAAAAATATATACTCGCTGTATTATTATTTATTAATTTTTAAGTGAAATTTATTAAAATTTATTTATAAATTTAATTTAAAATTTTTAAAAAATTGAGATATGCAAATATAAAGTATTAAATAGCTTAACAGAAAATTTATTGTGCTTAAATTTAAATTTTTATTTGTTGGAGAACTTCAAGACAATTATATAAGAAAAAATTTTCATTTACTAATTCCCTTTTAAGACTTTCACAAAATAAGGAAAAATCTTCAAGAGGGATTAGAATAAAAAATTCAAGTGCTAATTATTATTTAAATTTGTATAATTTTCAGAGAGTACGCCAGTATTTTATAAATATAATCTTCTCTTTAATTCATTTCTTTAAAAAAAATTATAATATAAAAAAAATGAATAGAAGCCTCAAAATTCTTAATTAAAGCAATTCTAAATAACCAAAAAAATATATAAATTTCTTAATTACAATACCTTAACTGATCTCAGGAAATAGTTTTTCAATACTATATAATGCATCCCTCCCTATAATTTATAAATAATAATGATTTTCTTTTAAAAAAAACAATAAAAACAACTTCAAAATTTATAATTAAATCAATTTATTTACTTAAAATACATTTCTTATTTATAATATTTTAAATGAACTCATTTAATTGTTGAAGTAAGCAAAAAAGTAATTTGTATAATTTGTCATTTACAACATACCAATAGGAATTCCGGTGTACCTGTTTCTAACTATAAAGATTAACATCCAAATAGGCAAAGCTGTGTCACTAGCATGGTTTGTTTATACTCGTCCTTGGAATATGCATTGTATACGTCGATTGACCTTGAGTGCCTATAAAATATTCTTTTCTAGGTAATAAGGGCAAAAAAAAAATATTCCATTATTAGTATTATCTCATATTTCTTGTTAATTTTAGTACGGTTATATTTTCTTCTTTTGTACAGAAAATATTGTATTATCCACGAAGTTATGGTGTACTGTACACTCATCATTCAGATCTATATCTATACATTGTAGTTGCCAGTTGTATATCCGATCAATAAGTTATATGAAAAATAGGAACGAATAAATATCCTTGCTAAAGATTTATAGGTTTATATATTTATAAAAGTTTAATTTTATTTTACGAATAAAAAAATGTATCTTTTATAAATATTTAAATTTATTTTAAGGTATCTAATTGAATTTATGGCTACAATGAATGTAAAATATGTGTAATTAATTAAGCAAATTATTTTTGTATACATTATTTTGAATCTAAATATATTAATTAATCTTTATATTTTAGTCATTTTTAAGAATTTTAATATATTAAAAGTAAATTTTTAAGATTTGAGCATAGACAATGACGTCATTTGACTGTATACATACAGAATATAAAAGACAGGCCTTAGTCAATAGTACAACTGGGGAAAGGTGGGAAATGAATGAAGAGGAAGGCAGATCAACCTCCTAAGGGGCCAATTCTCATCTTAAGTTTCGGGCTTATTTGTTAAACAAACAAACAAAAAAATATAAAGACGAGATTAATTACATTTAGTATTTTTACAATATTCTGCAAAGAAAATTTTAATATATTATTTAGTGAATAATTAAAAACGTAGATAGTGCACTTTTACATTACTAGAGAATAAGTTTCTATCTCGTATACTCAGAAGCGGCCGTAGTAAATGAAGGATTCGATTAGAATCATCAAATCAAAATCAAACAAAAACTAAACATCCAAATAGTGAAACGAGTAATTACAGTGTATCATAGAAGAGCATCCGGTGGCACAGCAACATGAGGGAAACATACAGACACTCAACCTGATTAAACCTTCTTTCATTTATATGAAATTTCTTGAAAAATTCTCTTTTATTCCGATTTTGTTACGCAATTGGCTCCTAGAAAGTCTCGTTTCTGCGTTAGATACGTTTTTGGCTTATAGTACCCTCTTGAAACAGTTAGAAATGTGACGGTTCGGTTAGAATTTTTCGTTTTATCAGGTTTCTTGTTACTTGTTAAATCTATAGTTCGTACAAAATAAGAACAATAATTTCTTTGTTGTATTTTGCCTTTTCCTTACAGATACAGAATAAATATCGCTCCATTAGTAATGAGAAAAATAGAATTTTCACTCATTGAATATGAGTAACTCTTCAATAAACATCAGATATTCTTCATAATATCTTCCGTATTTGGTTTGGCATTATTAGTTATCAAATGCTAAATTATGAAAGTACTGTGGCAATATATAGGCTATGAAAAATCCTTGAAGATACAGTATATTTCCATTTATACCCTACATACACATTTCAATTGAAGAATTCATGTTCTATAGGAACACACTAGAAATTAGTAACTGTAAAATATGGATGCAACTACTGAACACTGCTAGTTGGTTGCGGGTTCGCCTCTCACCAATAAAGTTTTCCGGGTCCTCCCAAGTCCTCCCGGGAGGCACACGCCGTGGTAGATCGTCCATCTGTTACGTTACGTTGCCCTACCCATCAATTCAATTCAAAATTCAAAATGCAAAATATTTGGATGTTAGAATTCACAATTTAATGGAATTAACAACAATCTAATTCATTAAATGTTTTATTGAAGTTGAATAATTTTTATTAGAGTTTTGATTTTAAATTTAAATAAGTTTCATTGAGAAAGATCCTCTTAATATTAAGATTATGTTGTTCTTTAGACACGTTCGATTTATTTTGTGAAAGATAAGTAATTTTTATTATTAAAATTTTATGGTTTTGTAGGAACAATTTTAAATCACTTAATTCATCATAAGTGAAATTTGATTAGTTGTAGTACCTTTCTGAATATTCTCTAAAAGATTTTATAAATGAAATCTCTCAGATACTTTAAGCTATTTTCCAAATGAGAGTCATTTTAATACTATCATTTACTTTGCCAAACGAATTAAATATTCCAACTCTAATCTCTAAGGATTTTTAAATAATGCCTGAGATTTCAGTATGATCTGCACGTAATGGCGATTTATTTAACTTTCTCGATTTGAGTATTGCGTCCTTTTAAGCAATTGCTCTCAATTCTAAACTTGCGAGTCTTAACGAACGCATTTAGTTCTATAACTTTAATAGCTAAAAATAAGAAAAATTGTATTATAATGAAAAATTTTTAAATATAATTTTAGAATTCATTTAGAAAATTTTTAATAATAGTTAATTATCCATATTAACAATAGAGTCGTGTCGTCATTCTCCTTTCAGAGAAAAATGTTTGAATTGAAATAACGTGACTTCCGGTTTGCATCGGTAGTTCTTGTATAGTTAAGAGAGGCCCTACTACCTCTAAGGTTTCCATATCTAGTCTTGAATTTTATTTATCTAACACCGTTCTCGAGATTAAAGAAAGACAGACAGACGAACGGACGGACGATAATGAGAATTTATAGGTCAACAATTTTTTTCAAATTGCAGCCCAAAAACATATATTAAAAAGTTTATATTATACAGAACACAAGATGATCACAATGTTTTGTCAGTTTATTAAATTTTGAGTTAACTGAAATTTATTATTTTGCAAACAGAGGGTACAGTACATGTACAAGTATGTGTGAAACGAGTAATTACAGTGTATCATAGAAGAGCATCCGGTGGCACAGCAACATGAGGGAAACATACAGACACTCAACCTGATTAAACCTTCTTTCATTTATATGAAATTTCTTGCATCGTTCACCTAATTGTATATTTTCTATTAAAGACAATAAAAAAAAGCATTGTTTCAGCACATTCTATTTCTGATTGCATAATAATATCGGACAGACACAAAGGATCATTGACAAGGCATTGTGATCACCTTAAACATTCTGAAATTATAAATATTTATTTTTATATACTGTAAATACTTTTTATAATATTTAAAATGCTTTATTATTTTTAAGTAATTCTGTCAAAATATATAGGCCCTAATATTTCTAAGATTTTAATTATTTATTTTAAGATATTTTTGATAATATTTTGAAATAGATTCTAATAAAACTCTCCCTGTAATATCTGAATATTGCAGACATATAGTAGACTTAGATCTATATATTATTTTAATAATTATGTTTCATCATAAAAAATTCAATTAATCATCAAAAGAAGAGCAATCATCAAGTAAAAAAAGAAGAAAATATTTTTTGAATTTGGAAAAATATTTTCTTTTTTTTACTAATTACTCGAAATATAAATCATTTAAAATGTCGTGAATTTCTCTTTATATTGTGTTAGCTCTTTATAAGCTCTTTAAAAGTTAGTTAATTAATAAAACGCTTGAATGACGAATAATATCTGTTCTAAACAGATTTTATCTTTAAATTAACCATAAAATATATCTCAGTTAAATGGATTTTGAGACATCCTGTTGGCCATTATTGAGAAAAAAAATAGAATTTTACATAATAATAATTATTCTTTTTAAAAAATTACCTTTTCCATACTTAATTTTGATATATTTACTTAGTAAAACGCTTATTTATGTATTTTTTTCAAGTCTTTTCACATTCTATAAACTGATTGTTATGAAATTTTAATTAAGTATAAAACTGTATTACAATAAATAAAATATTCGAAGCACCAGTAAACTAACTACTAATAATTAATTATAATGTGTACCTAGCTGTCATGTAACTGTCATGTACTACTAAAATTATCTATGGATGTTAAAATATAATCAATAAACATGAAAATGAAATTGCTAAAATTAAATTTTTAAACGGAAAATTATTGATGTATTAGAATGACTTTTCACTCGAAAGTCAAAAAAAAATATTTCAAGATAAATTATTATTTTGTATAATATAAACAACCTTATCTGCTCAGTAGCCTACTGAAACCGCTCTCTTTTTTATTCTCCTTCTCACCTCTTACTCTCTTCCTTTCTTAACCGTAGACCCTCAAATAGATTCTACACCTCTATGATATTTAGCTTTATTGAAGAGAACGGCTCGCTTTACGACGATTCTCTAACCTAACGAACCTCGTCTCTCTCTCTTCCCAATTTCATTTTTATTACAGTGTTGCATTTTTGATTGGTTATTTCTATATAAAATTACATGTCAAAGCTATATTTTCAGGAATGTAATCTCAATATATAATAATGAACTTATCAAAAATAGGACGATTCGGTTTACGACGTGTTTACGAACGTTCCTGAAAAAATAACTGCCGTTTTGAGATAGCCATTATTGGAGTTGCTGTTCAACTGTATATTATTACGTTGTATAATGCTATTGGATTAGACATGGGTACACTTAGAAGAGATTGTATATTGAGGAACATTAAGGAAAAGGAAAAGAGAGAAAGGAGAGGAAAGAAAATCAATAATGTAAATAAGGTTTTTCCTAGCTTTAAGGTAAAAACCTATGCGAGACAATGGAAAGTATTCTGTACTAGATGCCTGAACACTGAAAAAAAAGAAGTAGAGTGAATCTAAAAAAAAATGAATTTATACATCCACAATTAAAATGGATTATTATACTTTATTGAATGTCAATATATATTATGTGTGTAATCTAATAAAATTATATTTACTATAGTAAAATTACACATAAATAATATTAACAACACAATTAAAATCACATAGATTGTTGTAAAATAACTTAAACAGATGTTACTTATATAATTTTTAGTTTATAAAACGTTTTAAAATCATTACTTATCACTTGAACATCATAACAAGGAATAAAGTAAATGTAACGGTTAAGATTTTACCCTTTCTAGTTTTTAACTTTACAATTTAAATTACTTTTTTAAATTACTCCTAGTTTTCCTGATAAAGAATAACTTATTAGAATAACTTTCTAATAAATTATTCTTTATCATGAAAACCAGAAGTAATTTCATCAAAAGTTGCATTATAACAAAGTTAAAGACATAAAATATAACTTACTGTTCTTGTTCTATAAATACATACCCTGTTAATAGTGACTATTTGCTACCGCAATATTGTTTTATTATAGCTTACATAAGATATATAGGCTATAATAGAAGACAATATAGAGGCTAAAGGCTTAATTATTATAGACTATAATAGGTATTATTGCCTTTGATAGTCTATAGTAATTACTATATTACGATTTAATTAACTCTGTTAAACTGCTTAAAGTGATTTAGGTATTATAACTTTGGTTAATTTAAAATGAACAAGATTCGTGTCCTTAAACAGCATTAAAGTATTAACTACATAAATAAATTTCAATTAAAAATAACTTAAAACTCAAATAATTTTACGCTTCTACATCTTTGAAATTTTCTTTACTAAATTTTAACTATCGGTGAGAAATATAATACATGATACAAGATATATATAACTAATTTAAAATTATAAATTATATGACATTGTAGATGTAGTTAATAAAACATGGAAATGAAAAAACGTTTTTACAGGAATCAAAATAAATGAATAAATGAATGACTCTCTGTAAGAGATATATTTGCATAATTGGTTAATTTAGAGAAAAATTCATGATTATCATTCTCTATGAAGAATACAAGAGGAATTCGTATAAAGTAATAAATTATCTGTCGAGAAAACTCCATGCTACTTATTTTACAATTTTAATATTGTTAAATGGTTATGAGAACAGAATCATGACAAGTACTTTGCATGATCATATTAAGAGAAAGTGAATGAACAATTATTATGTGAAATGTAGACTATAGAAAACCCAAATGATAGAGCAAGTAAAACAAATAAGGTATTTTCTTTACATTATATTTTACCAAGAATTTTGTAAAACATCGCTTAAAATAATGTCTTTCATTCCAATTTATGTTAACATTTATTAACAGAAAATGATGTCTAACAATTTTTTAAATTCATTAACAGGCTTTTGAATAATGTTAAAGGCAATCTATCTTTTTTATAAATATCCTTTGGCAGAATGTTCAACAGGCATAATATAGGCTATATTATTTGTTAGATAAAAGCTTTATTTGGTTCGGGATGTCTCATCGAAGACAAAGTAACAAATATTTAGTGTAGATACAGAAAGAAGTAGGTGCTTCTGTAACTTACAACGATATGTCAACACAAGATAATATCTGTAATGTCCAAACATGGTTTGCTCTAAGAAATACAATTATATCTAGTTGATTTAGATACTATCTTCTTTGGGACCATTCGGAAAGGAAGCATTGCACGTTTGTATGTACTGTACATAATTTCTACAAATCCTTCATACAAATCATTCGTCCTCTTTATACAAATTGTGCGATGTGAGAGGGTGGATAAAACATACTTTACAAGTTACGAAATATCACTATATAAGCTTAATATTTTCGCCAAAGCGTTTATCTGACCTTACAATAATAGCTTTTACTTCTGGAGATATCTAACAGTCTTATGAAATACCTCCTGCTATTTGAAGGGAATGGCGAGCTTGTCGATCTATTCTCCAACTCGATTAATAATTATATAATGTGCGATAAATGAAATTCATGACGAGTTAAGAAAGCTTAGGGACAGGAGACCCCGATCAACCATATAAGAACTTCCGAACGGTCTTAGATAGATGACGGGCACGATTCCATTGATAACGGAAAAGTATGGTGTACTGGGGCAAGTCACTACTAATTTGAGATGGAGAGCATATATTTTAAATTAAATAATTAAATAACTTAAACATATAATTAAAAATTGCAGACTGGCATTATGACGATATCACAATAAATAATTGCTCATTAGAGATATATATCTGCCGATTTCACTATTAATCAAAAGATCGAACGGAGAAAACAATTTAAAAAGCACAATTAGAAAATTTTTAAAAGAAATTGGTAAAAATAAAAGCTGTCCAAATGCTTTCTACTACATTGTTTTAGTCACGTTCCCCAGTTTTAGTTTTAGTCGTTATATAAGGGTAGTTTTAGTTTTAATTCTAAAACTACATTACTTTCTACCACAATCATCATAATTGTCTTTATAATCTACAGACTATTATGTGTTATTACTATAGAATATATTCGATGGTGTGTAATTTTGCAGACTATAAAATAATGTGAGAAGAATAAAGTGCAATAGAAATAATGCCAAAAAAGAAAAAGAAAAAGAAAAAAAGGAACAGATTATAAAATTGATTATGAATGGTTTAAGACTATAATGATGATGATAGAAAACAGTATAGGCCTACTACTATACATCACACAATATATACTTGTATAGTATATAGCATATATACTGAAGTTGTCTATCATCACCATCATATTATCATTATGTTAATACAGTTAAACCTCTGAACAACGACCACTGACGAAAACATAGAAAACGGTTGATATTTAGAGATAATTTTGTGTGCAATTTTGTTTTTAAAAAGTTCTTGAAAAAAGGCTGCTATTTAGAGGTATGGCTGTTACTGGAGGGAGGTTCGATTGTATCTAGTATCTATTGTATCATCATAATACAGTATACTAATATACACTACAAACCTCAGTAGTTTAGAAAAGCTTTCTATCAGCATCATCTTTAAATTTTTGTTTAGAATCGACTTGTCTTTTAGCATAATTTCTATCGTCATTTTATTTTTCTCCGTGTCTTTTTTCGTGTTTATTCCACGATCAATAGCTCGTGTATTGATTTAAAAAAAATAAACAAATTAATTAAAAATATCAAGAATCTGATGAAGAAACATTTAATATCAGAAATAATGAATCATTATTTATATAAAAATTTCAAATTATATTTTGGAGTTTTATAGAATCGTACACAAGTTATAGCAATGTTGCATTTTACATTAAATACTTTTTACAACAGATTTTATAAAGAAAGTTACGTTATTAAACTAATTTATATAATATAATATAATTTTAAATAGCAATTTTCATCAATTTTATCAAACAGAAATTAAATTAACCTATTTATACAAATGTTTAAAAGCGATTAATTATTAATTTAAATTTACACTAGATGGCGACACCAATTATATATTAACTCCATTTTCCTGTTTGAATCCCATTAATTGATTAATTGATTTAAATTAAATTAATTCATATCACGGCAACTATGAAATGACCTTATTTAAATATTGAAAAATAAAATTTTAAAGTTAAATCTAATTTTAATTGATTTGTTTAAAAAAATTAACGAATAAATCATGAAATTTTATAAATTAATCTACGTTACCATAGTTATTAATATTAATTAATGCTAATTTTAAAATTAAATACAGTAAAACCTCCGTAAACCAGAATTTCACGGTATCGAATTATTTTTTCATGTTGGGGCAGGTTTAAGACCTTTGGCATTGCTCAAAATTCAATCCTAAATATTTTATTGAGGCATTCCTGATTAATTGTCATGTTTAAGCTGCATAAGTGATGAATTTCTTCTTTATCTCGTGCATTGGCGTAATATAACGTAATGAAAAGCGAAATTTGTTCATGGTGTCCAACCCCTGAGGAGCGCCCAAATAAATTTCAATAGATTTGCAGTCCCTAGTTTATGTCACATCGTCACCTGAAAATGTATCGTACACATTTTTAACTCCTGTATCTAGATAAATAACGTCGTCGTTATTTAAATTTATAAGTTTTAATTTTGTTTAAAACCCTAATATTTATTTTATCGAGGACCTTCAAGATCTATGACGTGTCAATGATCTCATGATCTTGACTATTGAACCATCTCATAGGACAGTGAATGAAGATCGTCCAATTTTGCTAGTCTTCTTACTTCGAATTATTTGTGAATCATTGGTTTTATTTGCTCGTGTTATTCTGTTTTATCATTTTCCTTCTGTGAGATTTTTAAGATGTTATTGTGGGAAACGCGATCTTTACATGACCAAACCTCTTAGATGCTTCAGTTGTATTCTATTTTTATATTTTTCTATATACGAATCCACATTTTAAAGATTTTTTTCATTATTTTTATAATATTTATATAAGGTATCGCAGGAGCGACGAATTAGTACATTTAAACTAGTTAAATGCTATCTTTTACTTTATGCCTTAAATATACTCTTTCGTACGAAAGGATTTTACATTTAATTAAACACCAGAAACATCATTTAACAAAATAGTTGAAAAATGTGTACATTTTTAAGAAGAAATTTTAAAATTAGGTTATAAATAGAAAAAATATGAGCCGTAATTATATAATATTGGGCCTGATGGTCTACTACGATCTATGAATTGAAACCTTAATAGGCTGTCAATACTGTATTGGAGGAAGAAGATGAAGAATTATACAGAGAACGTTTTATAATACTAGAATAGAGAAATTTCAAAGGCTATTAAAAATAAGATTTATTATGTAATCGTTTCCAAATTCCTTTTTAATTTTCTACAAATAATAAGTATTATATATGACAAAATTAATTTTTTTCACACGTTTATATTGTAAACGTAATAAAAACATATTCAATTATATAAATTTTTAGTATATATCTTAATAGTTTAAATGCATTTACCATTAAAGTTAATAATGTTTTTTTTTAATTATTTATCTTAATAGATAAAAGTAGCTTATGCGTTAATAATAATTTGCTAAGTATTCGTCATCTGCAACGTGTAAGATCATAAATGTGTTTATTAAACATCTGTTATTCATTAAAAATTGAATTTCAAATAATATTTTTTAAAAAATTTAATGTATTAATTAGTAAAATAGTTTTAAATCTTTTTACAGAATTATCAAAGATTTAAGTGGAAGAAAGTAAATGAATATATATACAGTTATTTTCATATCGATGCCATACTACGTGTAGTTAAATATTTAAACATTTTTTGTGTTGTAAAGTATTTAACTATCAAAAGCTAATGGAAGCAATATCATTTCTAATTTTAGCTTTAACTTATATGATAACTTCATCTAATATTTGAATGGTTGATTTTGTTAATAAACGAATAATAAGTAACACACTTTGCTGCAAAAAAATCCACGCACTCTAAATTCGGCGTGCAATATACTCTAATTCTGCACGTGGAAAAGTAGTAGAAAAGTAAAAACAATCATTACACTATCGTAGAAGAAGGATACATCATTAAAGAACAGTTTCACCACAAATGTTGCATATTATTAAGTTGTAAATCTCTGACATTGGTCGGTTTGCATTAATTTTCAGACTGCGTTTGCTATTTTCTGATTTGTAACATTTGTGACGAAACTGTTCTTTAATGGTGTATCATAGCGCTGTGACGTGGAAATGGATTTATTTATTTTTTCCTCTACCATTCCACGTACAGAATTTATTTGAAGTTGCACACCGGCTTTAAGATCTGTCGATGTTTTGCAACAGAATACATAAAATGTAGCGTACGATTCAAACAAATGCTAAAAGAAAGCAAAATAAACTTTTAGTTTAATAATGAAAAGGCATGGATATTTATTTACAAATTTGGTAACTTTTATCACAATTTCTTTCTTTCTTTTATAATTTTAATACATAAAGATTGTTTAAAAGTAGTACAGTATGAAAATATCCATATACAATAAATGGTTATTGATTTCTTGAATTACTTTTCCTAATTGTTCTCATTTCAGAATTATTTTAAAAATAAAAGAAATCTGTGTAGAAAGAGCTCTAATTGTTCAGGTTTACCAAATCTTTACAGAAGAATTTTAGGAAAACATTTTTCTCCAATCCGTTTAATTATAATTGATATACTTTATACAAGTCTACAAGAAAAATTAATTTATTATAAACTGATTTAGAAACTGAATATGACTATTTACAAACATTTAAAATTTTCGAGTCCTTTCTTACATCCTTTTTCACTCCACCACAGAAGTAACAGCGTATTGGCTTGAATAAACTTCATTCGAACAACAGGTAAATTATAAAAAAATTTTTACACAAAGTTAAAATTGATCGAAACGCCGACCTTTTATTAGAGGATCCGGCGTTCTTTAAACTAAAACCATGGTTACAACATTTAAATCACAACTACCTTGTCCTTTAGCACAATATATTACTGGTTCAGGCCCTCTGGTGGTGGTTTCGGGTAATCAATAATTGAAGATATCCTTGGGTTGTTCATGTTATGTTACGTGTGCTTTCATGCAAATGAACTTTGATTACCCGAAACCACCACCAGAGGGCCTGAACCAGTAATATATTGTGCTAAAGGACAAGGTAGTTGTGATTATGTTGTAACCATGGTTTTAGTTTAAAGAACGCCGGATCCTCTAATAAAAGGTCGGCGTTTCGATCAATTTTAACTTTGTGTAAAAATTTTTTTATAATTTACCTGTTGTTCGAATGAAGTTTATTCAAGCCAATACGCTGTTACTTCTGTGGTGGAGTGAAAAAGGATGTAAGAAAGGACTCGAAAATTTTAAATTTTTGTAAATAGTCATATTCAGTTTCTAATTGAAGATATCCTTGGGTTGTTCATGTTATGTTACGTGTGCTTTCATAAACTGATTTATTTATTATATTTAAAAGGTTTATAAGCTACTAGCAGATATGCTCGGCGCTATTAGGAAAAAAAGCAATAAGGAAAAACATTAAAATTAACCCATGTTAAATGTTTTATTCTAACCTACCATTATTATCATTGTTACAAAATGTCAAGGGATGTTATCAATGAGAGAATGGGATGTTAAGTTTCACGGTAGTCTAATTTTCTGCAAGATTTAGTAGAGAACTTCTCTATGCATTCTTCATCTGTCTATTCTCTTAGAGGACAGACAAACGAACAGGATTTCTATTATATGTATATACATATATATAATAGAATATATGTGTATATATATAATATAATATATGTAGAATGTCAATTTTTATAATTAATGACAGTATAATCTTTTTATAAGTAGGTCTACAGGTTATATGATATTACGTATGCAATATTTTCACTATAGTGTATACTGTATATTATATCTTTGTCCAACTGTTTCATATATTTCAAAAAATACTGCTTTAAATAAATAAAGAAATTACTAATAAAAAATAATCAAAGATATCTAAACACATTATTTAAATATTTTATAATTAATTTTGTTTAAGAGCAAACGATCTCGTGGCATCATCAATTAAACTCTTCAAACAGAATTATGTATAGCTATCATAGATCAAAGACTATTGTATATAATTATCAGTTTAATCTAATTTTTGTCATAATAACTTTTTAAATTATAAGAAAAGAAGCGTACAATTACCTTCATTCGCCTCTCCTAAACTTGTAATGAATATTTTAAATACTACAATAACTGATAAAGTAACCTTATAAATATTCATGTAAATCTTTTCTTGACTCTTAATTAGTTGACTTATAAAATCTTTAAATAAAATCAAGTATTAAATTATATTTTTAATGAGTAAATATGAATTAAAATACAATTAATTTTATATAGTAATTAAATATTACGCAGTGTAAATTATTAAATTCAAGCGCATTTTTATATAATAAATGTATTTAAATTTCTTAAAAACACAGTTTAAACCTTTTTTTAAACTTTATAATAATAACAATAATAATAAAGAAATATTTGAAAAGTACGTTAATTATACGAAACGTCAAGAAATTTTATTGCTGACAGAAAAGTAGATTTTGTTTGGGTCACTTAACAGAATTATCGATTTAATAAATGTCAAAATGAATTTTAATATTTAAATAATGTAAACATTTTTAATTTGTGATAGAAATTCGTATAATTAACTAAAATTAGAAGTCAGTTTTAACTAAGCTTAATGTTAAGTCTGTGTAAGATATTAACATATGGCACGATATTAGTTTTCAAATGTAGACAAATCTAAATCTTTAAAAATGCAAATGTAATATTTTAGCAATGTACTTTACAAATTAGGTTAATCAAAATGAAAGTTGTTAGTTATTGCTGTAAATGTTTGGAAAGGAAAAAGTATTGGAAGTGATGGAGATTTAATTGAATATGCATCAGAATTGAATTGTAAATTTTTGGAATAATATAATACATTGAAGTTTAATAGTCGTAAAATAGATGATGTTTTAGATTTCTTAATATTTTTTTTTATTTTTCGAGTTCTTATTATGTCTTGTGCACACAAAAACTCTTAATATAACGAGTATTCTTGCAGTTCTTGTAGGATACCTGTAAGAATAACTGCACTGTTATACATAGTACACAAGAACTGCATAAACACAATAAACACTTAAAGAATATTAAGAATTCCTAACAAGAAGTGTTACACAAGAATAAAGTTGTACAAGACAAGTTATTAATATTGCATATTGTTCTACTGTGTGTTGTATTTTTTGTCTTTGAGAAAAACACACACAAGAAGAAGTGGAAGAATGTTTTAAAAAATCTGCATAATCATTACAATATATTTTACAATTTCTAAATTCTAATCGATTATATTTTTCCAAAAATTTATAATGTAATTCTAATGCATATTCAAACAACTTTTCATTACTTTCAATACTTTTTTTTTTCTTTTTAAACATTTAAATTAATGAATTTTCAACTTTCATTTTGATTAACTAATTTGAAACATATTTCTGAATGTAATATTCATACAATTGGATGAATATTATTGTGTTATATTTTTGTCAAGAACACACACTCGTCAAGACCTACAAGAATATTGTATTGCGCTGCATTTAGATTTTAGTTTATGAATGTTTATTTTGTACTTGTTCGGGATTGTTTTCTACCTTTATACTTGCTGCGGCGTGGATTTTATAGTTTTTATTAAAAAAAAAAAACGCAAACCTATTGAATTCTTAATGTTCTCAAATTATGTAATGTACTTAATGGATTTGTAAATTATTTTTGAATATTTAAAAATGTTTAAAAGTTTGCATATTAAAACAGGTTTCTTAATCAATTTAATGAAGTCTCATTCCATTTTGATATTCCAAAATACAATTATTATTAAGAGTTAGCAATAAAAACATGTATAATATAACATCTACACGACTATTTATGAAGATATTACAGGTATATATAATACTGTACGTTCATAAATAATCGTGCTTATGTTAGTACGTTTGTTTGCATGATATTACTTATAGTAAGTGTTGTAGGACAGTATGTTTGCTGTAAGTCAAAAACTCTTAAGATCACGTGTTCTTAAAATTTCCGGACAAACATACCATTATAGAATATTATCATAAAACCTTATAAATTAAACAAGAAATAAAATAAAAATACATATTTATTTGAAAAGTATGAAATTTTAAAGGATTATAATTCTAAGCAGATTTAAAATCAAGAGAGATAAAATACTGTATTGTTAAAACATTTTCATTTGTATAGAAGTTAATTGAATTCATTGTAATTTAGTAACACAACAATTAATTATTTTATTAATATCATCTTGTTTGTTACATACTCATAATAAGGTAGTGTCCTGAAATATTCCTAATTAATTTTTATAAAGTTTTAAAGGATTTTCATCTTATTTATTTATAAATAAAGTAATTTATAAGATTTGTTGTTTTCCTTTCTAAAATTGTAATTACTACAGACAATGCTGTTTATCATTTATCTTGAGTTGAATTTCGTATTGAATTATTGATCGATGTTTTCAAATTGTAAAGATTTTTATATAATATTTTTTAAAAATTTGTTTTACATTGTCTGCCACTAAATTAATTAGTTTTAAATTAAAATTAATTTTATATGAATGAATTTAATGTTTTCTATTGAAGATGAAATTAATAGTTTCTTTTATAATTATACTTTAGTTCTGAGTTATAATCTGAGTCGGATTTAAACTTAAACAGGTTACGGCTTAAACAGTTATTCTATTTAACGAAACTCTACGAAGCTAGTTTTATTGCAAAATTAGTTATGTTTCATGCTATGAAAATGAAGCATAAGGCCTCATTCTACCAGGCTAAAACTTAGATCCTCATACTAAGATACTACAGCTTAGTTTCGCAACATAAAGCAGGTCTACGAAGTTACAGCTTGATTTTATTCTATGAAGCTTAGGTTCTTTAACATATTATCAAGCTACAGCTTCGACCCTCACACTATAAGACCAATTTAGAACCTCAGCTTTTAAATTTATTTGTTTGATGAAACGTCCTCTTATATGTTATAGTTTAGGACTCTAATCTAAATCTGATAATAGTTATGATAACATTCAATCGTGATTTAAGATATTATATTTATTTATTTATTGTTTCATAACAATAACTTATATTTGGAAAAATATGTTTTAGTTAGATTCTCTCCGTTATGCTAATTTAATATATGTTACACAATCATTGATATAAACTATAAAAGTGATGAAAATTCGTTTACATTTCCTTTTCGGAAACTGTCAGAAGATATAATTGCTATTGCTCTAGAATTTATTAAATCAGAAATTGAGTTTTTGTTTGGAAACTGATATCAAATTTCCAAGAATTGCTCTTATAGATAGTTGCGTAATAGAAAAAATTAACGAAATAACTTAAAAACATCTCAATTATTTACTAAACTTTTATGTTTTCGAGCCAAAATCTCAGTTTATATTTAAAAAATTCTTATCTTATTTTTTAAATTTTCGTTTAAATATATGAAAATTGTCAAAATAATTAAGTTAAATGTAATTTATTTACGTACTAGCGGGTAAGGCCAGCTTTGCCCGGGCAAAAGAAAAAAAATAATAATAAATTGTAGTTATATAAATCAAATACTATAATATAACAAACACTAAACACATATATAAAACACTAAACATTAAAACGAAAACCATATAAATAGTTTGGTTATTTCAGCATGTCATTGCACGTTTATCGCGATACTCGGATGGTACGAAATGGCACATTTTCATTGGTCACGTAGACACCAATTGAAATTATTAAAAAAAAAAAAAAAAAATACGATATCTTAAATTTAAGATATCGTATTTTTTTCTAATGTTAGCACTAACAAACTGTTTCATTCACAACCGAATATCAAATGGTAATCTGCCAATGAGTGAAATAAACATCGGCATAGAAAAACTTCGAGTAAAAGTATTAAAATTGGTTTGGCATTTGGTTTTATCCACTCGGTTACTGGAGGGCTGCAATTTGAAAAAGAATGTAGACCTATAAATTTCCACTGTCGTCCGTCCGTTTCTGTCCTTCCTTAATCTCGAAAACGGAGATAAATAGATGAAAGTTGAGACCATACATGGAAATCATAAGAGAAGGACCAGATTAACTATATATAAACTTTTGATTTGTACCGCAAGTCACGTTATTTCTATTCAAAAGTTTTCTCCCAAACAGAGTTAGATACATAACCAGCACGACTCTATAGCAGGAAAAGTATAATGTACTGTACAGAAAGCAAAACACTACTACACTCCACGCATGTTACCTGTCGCAATACTGGCGTAATGATGCATCTATTTCATGCTATATCATTGTCGCAGTAATTCAGTGAATATAAAGTATATTTAGTTAATTATTTTGCGAGATTTTTTCCACTAGATGGCGCTACGTGTAAAGCTGACAGAAATTAATCGATATATATATAAATCCAATCGATAATTTGGAGTGAACTGTACGAAACTATCTAAGTTATTGGATGTAACTGCCGAGTTTCGTAGCAATTGGTCGAACTGCCTAGGAGTGTATAGCGAACAAACAAACAAACATACATACATACAAATAAGCAAACATCCTCATTTATATATATATAAATTGATCGATAAAATTTTTATAATGTAGATTGACAGTTTTATAAATTTAAAATTAAGAGCTACAGTTTTAAGTTTTCTATAATTAAAACATCATAGATAAGGCCCAGACTCAGTCTTAAGCAAACTACTTAATTGGCTAGCACGTAGATCTGATAGGTCTAAGTCTGTAAATACACTTACAGACTTAAATAAATACGTTTGTAAGTGTGTCATAAACAACACAGACATGTTTTTCCGTCAATATAGATATTAGCAGCTTCTCCAATAGATTCTAGTGATGAATGTAACAATAAATTATTAATTCTTTTTTCGGAGGGCCTGTTGTATATGTTGGTAGGGCCTGAAATTTCCTTAATCCGATACTGAATGGATACATAGTTTTCATATATTTTTAAATATCGTTTTCTTAAATATGAAAAATTGTTTTTAAATCTAATATAAAACTTAGGTCACTGTGTAGTTATTTATCTTATTTTTCTACTTAAAGTCAATATAAAAAGAATTTATATGTTCAATTCTATCTTTCAAAATATAAAGAATAACAATATAGATATAGATAAATAAGATATGAAAAATTTTTCTCAATCGATCTAACGATTACAAATGATAACAGATGCTGACTACTATTGTTTTTATGATTTAAACCAGTAGTATCGAATATGACTTGACTAAGATTTACTGTGTTTGTAACTTTGTTATTTTTCAAATAAATTATACTGTTTTGATGACTATTGTTTTAAATCTAATTTTACAAATATTAAAATTAAAACATGAAAAAATATGCAATTTAAAAAATGTTCTAATTTTCAAACATTTAAAGAATTAATTGTTAACAAATAAATCAAAGTAGAGCATGAGAGTGACGAGAAGCCTAAGCCTATCACAAATATCGATCCACTCAATGGCGCAACTAATGGTCTACTAGCCTTTTTATTTAGGCCTGAAAATAAATAACATTGTTTATTTGTACTCGGTAACTTAATATCAAAATTAATTATTTATAATATAAAAAAAATTAGAATTTATATGCAACATAGAGCAAATTTTTCAGATATTTGAACTTAACAGTGCATTATGTAAGGAACATGAATCAATTAAGTAGTTTATTTACAGATGTAAGACTTACATATCTGTAAAATTTCTTAAATTACACATACATGTTTATGACTATAAATGTTTTCTCACATAAAATTACATTATAAGACTTGTGTCGATTAGTTAGGAGTTAATAATTTTGAACCAATACTTTGTAATCAATATAAAAACATAAAGTAATATACTTCTTAGACCGCATTCAGGCATAGGAGAGAAGCATCAGCTTGGCGCTTCCAATAAAGTTAATTTTGACAAAAAAAATTTTTAATTCAATTATTATGTAAAAATTGCAATGATTAATACCAGAATCATGTATAATACTTGAGCTCGAATGCAAGAAGAAATCGGAGTCCCCTTACTTATTTCAATTAAGAGTATTTTTTTCAATTCTAGTATCTTTATAGGGCCCCGAGAAGTATAAATAAAATTCATATCTTTGAAATTAATTTTACAGTAAAGATGAGAAGCTTTTATAAGTTAAACAGTGGAGTTAGTTTTGAAAATAAGTACTGTTTGAAATCAACATTGAATCTGATATTAAATTAAACGGTGGCTGCTATGTAAAGACTTCAAAATTGGACGTTTATTGCTTTGTCAACAAACTAGCTACATTAAAATGCCATAATTTTGTTTAAGTACGATGGAACTAGGTGAGAAGTAAGCAAACATTCGAGATAAAAGAATGTAATTGCAGAGAAGTAGAGTTAAAACACTATAAGAGTTGTTTATTGATCAAAACATCTTACAAGAGATATTGGTTAATCAAAAAATACTACAAAAGCTATTGATCAGTCAAAACAAAGTGTTCCTATCTTAAGTATTAATGTGTGTAATACAAAATTCCATTTTTTATATCTGCAAAATTTTTTCTATGACTTATTAAAAGTGTTAAATTGAAAGATAACCATAACTAGAAAATTCTAGAGATACCATATGAACATGAAATGAGTATCATAAAGTAATGAGCTCATTCAACAGTTACAGATGTAGTTACAAAAATTTTTCTCAAACATATTTCTAGCTGAGCGCAATAATTTTTAATCTTCAATTCTAGTCTCATTTGGAAACGATATACGAACCAAATATATATATTTTACATCAGTGTTAAAGAAGTAGAGGAAGTTCGCCCAGTAATAGACAAAGTTATTTCTGTCCAGGTCATTTTAATGGAATATAGGTACCGATTATCTCTATGACGATTCAAATGAGGCATGCAAGCCAACAAGTTCTGAGTTGTAGCCAGTGCATTCTAGAAGAATATTGGTATGAAAGTGTATTTCGTGTTGCGTCTAAACGTTTAAAGTTTTGCCCTTTGTTCCGGCATTTCCAGGAAATAAATTAACAAATTATTACATCTACTACGTCTCTTATTATGTGACCTACACAAGTATGATAAGAAATAAGAAATTAAAAATAGCGTTATTACGGAATGACAATTTTTCAGTACCGATCAGTATGGATTCACTCAGTACCGGGCAAAGACAAAATACATTTTATTAAGAAAAAGCTACATCAGTGGCTTTCGTTTTCCTTTCTATTCTTATGATGTCAACTTCAAGTGATTTTCAGAAAATATTTGAACAAATCTCGTAATATTAGATAAAGGAAGCAGGTCGTTAATGAGAAGTGAAAACAGCTAAATTCTAATATCAACTCCATATAAAAAAGGTTAGAAGAAAGTTCACAAAATTAAAGCACAATACGAGAAAGGAAAAATGAGAAGACTGCAAAGAAAGAGGGAAGTCCGTGTGAAAAAGAAAAGAGTTTGATGGATTTTATGCAAGAGTCAAATTTTAGGCTCATATTGAATGTAGAGGTCAAAAGAATATAGTCTTTAGCATATGATACCAAAGCACGTAGATTTTTTGTGTCTAAGGAACTTGGTGTTTTGTTACTGTATTGTATTTCCACTTTGTTTTTGAGAAATAATAATAATTAATTTGGCGACTGAACTACATTCGGAGCAGTTTTAAGAATTTTTCATTTAAATTTCTCGCTATTCATTCGAATATTTAGCACACAACTGACTTGTAATATCCGTCCAGTACTGGGAAGCATTATTTTGTCTGAATTTCGTAATATTTTTAATTTAAATTTCAAAAATGCATACTGTTAAATTTTTGCAGTTTTATTCTGTATAATATTAAAATATATAATTAACTGATATATTCTGGAACTATATTTAACAGTAAAATATGTCCCAAGAAAGATTGTAGCTTGAGGATGGCCCATTAAACTAGGTTGAAAATGTTTGCTAAATAAAAGCGAATCCCAGCATCCAAAAATGTGCTCATAGATTTATTTAGATAATGTTTAACTATAATCTAATAGTATTACTTTTATGATTTCTCCATTACTTTTTTACGAATTTCAAAGAAGTCTTAGGTACTGGGCAAACTTTCCCTATAGAAAATATATCAGCAAAGATGGAATGTATATATTGCACTGTTGGATTTTAAAAAAAACCCTGTAATCTAGTTAAAATGAACACAATTTATTCTTATGAGAACGAACGTTATCAACTGTTTTAACAGCAATCTTCAGGTTATGGAATATTCCATAAAATAAAATTTAAAAACAAAATTTAAATAAAATGGAACTCGTTAAATACCACAGATTACGTGCCAGATAGAGACTCCCATAGGCTCTATGGAGGTCGGTCGTAGGATCATAGTGCTCTCGTCGGTAATAGGCGGAATCAGGCCTTTCTATTAAACGCGTTCACTCCATTCAAAATTACTATTGTATTGATCAAACATTCTATTTTTATAATTAATTCTAATAATTTTTAAACATTAAATTAGCCTTCAAATTCAATAGTATTAAACTGATGCATTTAAAAAAATCTGATAAATAATCGTATTTTTCTAAATAATTCACAATTTTGTTATTTTTTTACACAGTGTAATCATTTTGATTTTGTAATGGTCAATAGTAAAACAGTATCCTTAATTAATTCGAAAATTATATATAAGAAAGCTACAGAACCTATTATTTTCTATTAATAGACTATAAGTAGAAGATATAGGTAATACAAATGATATTTACTTTAACTTTAATAAAACTAAGCATCCTATTCACCCGTATCCTATTATCACATAAATTATCAAAAAGTCAATTATAACCATGTAATTTAATTTTACCAAATCTTGAAATCCTAAAATATATTTTTTAATTATAAATAATAAATGTTCATTACAATTTCAAAAGGATATTTTTAAAATCAAGATGGCGGATTTCAAGTTAAAGTCAATATCGTTAGTATTAACAATATCTTCTACTTACATCATATTAACAGAAAGTATGTACTGTATCTACCTTATATACTTGAAAACTTATTCGTTTATTAATCATAAAAATAAAGACAAAGAATTTATTTTTAGTCAGGTATTATCATCTGAGGATCACTAACTCTCAAAACAAATGAATGGTTCTGCCTGTTACCGGTGAGGGCGCTACGAACTTTTCAACATTCGACTATCTGATCTATAATCTGTGTTAAATACGCGCTGATGGTCGCATGAGTAAAAGAAAGTTAAAGAAAAACAAATTGAAATAAAAATAAAAATAAAATACAAAACAATGTAACGAATTAAATAATTGTTTTGTATTTTATTTTTATTTCAATTTATTTTTCTTTAACTTTCTTTTAAGCACGCGACCATCAACGCGTATTTAACGAGTTCTATTTTATTTAAATTTTGTTTTTGAATTTTATTCTTCGATATCAAGGTATATAGAGATAAGGTAGCGCAACTCGCTCTAGCGAGAAAAATGCCACTGCGCATGACGTCACCATCGAGAAACTTGATTTACTCTGTAACATGTTGCTGTTTATGTCAGAAACGCAATCTTAGAGAAACGAATGCACCGCAAAACTCAAACAATGGTTAATAAACTTGTACGATTGTTAATATGGTGCTATTCAAAATCAAATTAATTAATTAAATTACGCCTGTAAACTTATTCTACATAACACGCCGCAATTCACTCGTATGAGAAAACTAATTAGAGAAAAAGTATTCTATAAGCAATTAAATCGTTACTTTACCTCATGGCTACTCTTCAGGCAAATAAACATGAAAAAAATATGAAAAATAAAAAATAGGCAAATAAACATGAAACAATAAAAAATAAATGTTTTTCCGTGATATTTCCCGAGTAAAGAATAAAATTTTTTTTGTTATAAATATGTTTCTTATATAAAACTAAAGTTTAAAAAAAATAATACTAATGCTTCACAAGTAACAAAATACATTTTTGCTTTTTTATTCAATACAAAATGAATGTAGGTATTACAATAGATCTAGATATCTTTTTTTTTTGTATCATCTGTTTCTGCTTCAATATCTGGTTCTGTTTCTCCTTCTGGACCACATTCATATATCATATCTTCTTCTGCAATTTGAGCAGCTCTGTTATTAGATTGGCAAATTAATGGTGATAAGTCCATTCCTGCCATATCCTTTCCTTCTTGCTCTGTTCTACTTTCTAATTCATCTTGATTGGAAGAAAAAGGCTCACTCTTTTCAGCTTTTTCTGAAGAATTCTCACTAATTTCAGAATTTCTTCCAATTCCATTTGCTTGAGAAATTGAAATTGGTTCAATTTTTGCACGTTTATTGTAAGTTCGTTTTCTTACTGCTCCTGTGGCAGTGGCCACAGAAGGCACAACTTCAGTTTCTTCTTTAGGCTGAGAAAATGCATAAGTTAGATGCTCTTCATGCATTTCTTTTGAAGGAAACTGACCAGATAATGTTAACTGTGTTGATATACTTTCAGAATTATCAATAAAAGCATCTGACTGTTCTCTTTTAACTGCTTGAATAAATCTATCCTTATTCTTTATAGGATTATCTTCTTGACTGGAAGACATATGTTGACTACTTGATAAAGCTTGCTGAGAATCTAATCTTAAGTGTTTCAATTTCTTCAGAAAATCTAACAAAAATTCTGGTTGACCATCAGCTTGAGATATTATTTTTTGAGACTTCTGCATAAACTGATTCTTGCATTGTACTAGTATTCACAACATTTTTTGATTCAACTTCTCTAGCTCTTGTATTGGAAGATGATGGTATTGCAGAATTACTAATATCTGAAAAAATTGATATATTTGCACTAGCAATTGGACGATCATCAATTTTAGGGATTCTTGAATTGAGGATGTCAAAAGTATCGTTTACAAGTTTTACAAAATCAGAAATTTCCTGGTCATCAGGTAGAAGGAAAGATATTGCTTGAGCGACACGATTAGAAAATAACTGGCAAGCTAGATTAACTTTTTGACGTTCTCTTCCATGCACATCCACATGAGCTTGTGTCAGTTTTGGACATAGCTTCATTTCCCCATTATCCAAGGATAATATTTTCAGAAAAACATCTTTATTCACATGTTTTCCTCCTGGTAAAATAATGCCTTCATCTAGTACATGATTCCTCAAAAGTTTAATCAAATGTGGCACATCTGAATAGACCCATATGTGCTTTCCTGGATGTGTAGGATTTTCAAAGCATGTATTTTCATGGTCAACTTTGAGATAGTTCCATACCTTTGAATTTTTTCCTCCCCGATCACACACAACAGCAACAACTATAAATCCTGCACTCTGAACTTTAGTTATTATTTCTTTTAATAATTCACCTGTCATAGCGGTATCAAAGTCATAATAAACAGGCTGTTTCCAATTCCCACACAGAGCACGAGCCATTACTACCTGTACCTGACTGTGAGGTCCAAAAACTTTGTCCATCTCTTGGTCATAACAGAGTCTGGAGTCAACATTCATTTCATCAAAGCTTAGAATGCAGAGAGATTCTATAACTGTGAGACTTTCAGATTTCATCTTCATTATTTGCAAAACATCATGCAGTACTCCTGGATAGCAATGAAAAGATGAAGAAACCCATCTCCTTAAAGTAGAAAGTGCAGGTAAATGGATTCCAAGGCTTTTTCTCATATACATATAACACTTCTTAGACAAAGAACGCAGGGTCAGTGCTTTTGCTATATCTTCTTTTGTCCAATGTGGCTTCATTTTTTGTGTTATAAGACAATCTATTTGTGTTTTGGTAAATATTTTTTTCAAAATATTATTTATTTTCTCATTCACTTCTTCATGTTTTTTACTTTCTAATAATTTTAATTTTTGATTTTTCTCAGTAAGAGCCAAATGTAATAATTTATTTTTTCTTTTCAGAGTAAATATTTCCCTCTTCAAGTGATCAATTTTAGCATTTGCTAAATCCAGTTTTTTTGCTAATTTCACTTCCAGAGAAGGCTCACTTATAGGTTCAGTTTCAGTACCTATGTCAATTTTATTCTTTTTTGGTGAAAGATGGGACAGTCTGTTCAGTGCACGTTTCCGATTTTCTCGCTGTGTATATCTTATTGTTCTGTCATGCATTTTCTCTACTATCTCTGATGTACATGGGACATCCGAAGATCTAACAGGAGCTAGATTTAAAGATGGCACAGCATCAGGTTTTAAGCGTCTCTTGGAAGGTATATTTAAGAGTTCTGCCTTTAGATCTCTCTCATAGTCGTCTTTAAGGAAGTGTGCACTGCAAACTGTTGCATTTTCAACATTGACTTTGTCCTCTCGTTTGCAGGCATGAATCCACTTACTTCTAAGAGTAGGATGCTTTGGGAAAGAATGATAAATTACATTACTTCCTTTAGTCTTTTGATTGTAATTTTCACACACTGCCACGCAACAGTTTGGCATTATTCAACTTGATCAATGAACAATAACTAAAAAATTCACACGTCAACACACTACTACTTAACAGATACTTTAAAAATATTAAATTTCACCTTATACTTGTATTCCGAACACCCATCAAAACTTGATTTCAAATGTAAACAAACAAAGATCACCACGGTATGTCGAAAGCTCACGTGTTTCTCGGAGCGTGTTTCTCGATGGTGACGTCATGTGCACAACGATTAAAAGAGAAACCTACTGCGCACGCAAAATGAGCACCCCCTGCTTCGATATAGTCTATAACCTGAAAATAGCTTTTGAAAACAGTAAAAAACGTTTGTTCTCATAATAAATTGGGTTTATTTTAACCGGATTACAGATGTGTGTTGCTGCTTTTATCAATGTCCTCTTTGTACACTTGTTTCTTTTTAATCAAAGAATTGTGTATGAAAAGTTGTAAAAATAAAACTGTTTTTATCTTTATAGAAATTAGAGATTTTGTTATTTTTACAGTTTATTGTAAAATGATTGAAAAATAAGCATGGAAGTAATAGAATAGTAAGATCTATGAAGACAAATCTCAATACAATACAAGATCTTATTCTAGTATTTTTTAAATTAAAATTATGTGAAAAAATAATCATAATCCTGTTGTCTATTGGATGGAAAACTAAGTATATATCTAGATGTTGACAAGATAATTTGATTTCTTTCCTAGTGTAAGGTTCTACATCTGAGTATGATCAATATATGTAGGCCTATGTCTAACAACAACGAATAGATTGGAAGATTATATCAAAAATCTTTATTTTAAAAATATAAAAGTGGACTTTTCCTATTAATAGCGAAATTAAAGATAATAACTAATACAAAAACAAAAGAGATAGTACAAATTGGACTCTCATACTACGACTTAAGCGGTACTAGAAGCTTATCGTAAAGCGACGATCTCAAGTTCGTAACTTCAGTGGCATAAATTGAGATTACGTGCCTGAACTGAACTCTTGTGTTAATTTTATAATAATACACACACACGCACGATTAACATAATTTAATGTACTTAAATAAGACATTTGTACAATAATAAAATGAAATAAAAATACATAAATAATTATAATATTTATTTATTAGAATATTTAAATACCGTAAAAGAAAAATAAGTTCCCAATTTTAATTTTATCTTATTAATTTTATATTTTATTTATGGCTAATTTTAGTTTTGTACAAATTTTATTTGTTTTTAATTTTAGTTTCATTTAATATTTACTCGTGTTTAAATTTAGATCTTCATCCAATATTTATTAGAATTTAATTTTGATTTTTTAATTATTTTTCTTATGACTTTTAAATATTTAAATATATTTTTCATTTACATTTCATTTAATAATAAATATTTAGAATAATATTTATATATAAAAATATATATTTTTTGTATGAAAAAAGTTATCCAAAATAATTTAATTATATTTCATAAGCACAAATTTATTAAATAAAAATAAAGGAGAAATGAACCACTTTGTCTAATTAAACAATTTTCCAAGTTTAATAGATTCATAATTTTATATTATTAAATGTCTTTCCTTTCGAAACCGTATTGTATTTTCTATTTTCATATACAATTGTAAAGTAAAAATTATATATAAAAATAGCTTTATTTATACAATTTTTATTAATAATTTTGGAAAGAACTACTGTTATGTTTAATAAGTATATTAAAATAATTATATTATAAAAATTCATTTAAAAAATTATGAAATTAAGACACAGATACACAAACACAAGTATACAGGATGATCCAAAAGTCAGTTAATTATGCTTTTGGCAAGAAAATAAGTGTTTCAAAGCGTTGTATTTTGTGTATTAAACAAGAAGGATTTTATTTTAAACAATTTTAGCAAACTTTCTAATTAATAAATTATTTTAATAACGGCGATTTAGTTTTTATAACAATTAACTGGCATTTGGGCTATCCTACATGTAAGGTATACTTTTGTAAAAAAAAAAAAAAAACTACTTAATAAAAGAATAAATTTGGAATTTAGTTCACAGAAAGCTGTATTTTCTGTAAATAAACTATTTTATTATTTATCTGTAAAGATTTCTTTAAAGATCTCTGCATGATATTGATGTCCAATTTTCACTCTATTGACATAAATTGAAGAATTTCCGGATCGAAATGCTTTCCTTTCTCTTATGCTTTTTGTTCAGTAATCAAAAGAACATCATCTCATTCATCAACCTTTTTTTTTAACCGTTTAATCAATATAACATCATCTCATTCTTCATCTACTCAAACATAAACTGTTTAGTACCCGAGGTGATTTCCAAGTGCATCACATATCAAGATATTAAATCAATGATGTCAAGGATCCTGCATTAAAGTTTAATTTTCAGTAAGTAACGTACATCTTATCTCATGTGTTATTCTCATCTAGAATGTAGCATCTAAAATTAAATTAAATTAGATAATATTGTAGTAAGTGTCATATGCAGGAGATGAATAAATCAAGAAATCATAATGTCATAATAGATTCTAATAAAGTATAATTCAAAGTATTTAATATAATTTAATTCAGAAATTTACAAGAAATATGTTCAATTTTCATGGATCTTTTCGAGTAATGAATATTGACTAATAAAATATTTATTATACACGCATTTAAAGTTAATAAAACTTTTATATTAATTTCATGGTTATAAATTTTATAAAATACTTTAAACTAAATTATTAAAACAGTAAAACAAAATAATGTAATGTTTCTATATTACATTAACGCGTCGTCATGTAAATTACTCCTTAACTACAGTTATTATGTCAGTTAAAGTTTAAATATGAATTCAGAATAACAAAATTAATAAATTGTTATTAAATAAATATTATAAAGATAATTAAATTCGTAAGTAAATATTTAACAAAATTTAATATATCAATAGTAGTTTAAAATTTAAAAATTTATATTATAATTTAATAAAATTATACAGTTTATTTCAATGTTCATCAAACTTTTTTACATGCCGCAAATTTGCTATTTAATAATTATTTTGCCACTTAATTATTTTTTACTTCTAATTATCCGATAATAGCATAATGTGTGGATTAATTGATTCACTTTTTCTGTTTTATACAGGGTGGTTATAATTAAAGTTGCCCTACTCAGACCTGTCTAGAGCCCGTTCTCGTGGACGTATTTTGATGAAACTTGGTATATGTGTTATATGGACAATGGGGAAAAGGAAAATGCAAAACAAATATTTAGTTCGAATTTTTACCACTAGGTGAAAAAATGGCGCGTGAAGAACAAGAAACACTAAATGGAAACACGCAAAAGGTTTTTATTCACATTTGCTCAATGTGCAATTCATTTGCATCAGTTATATGTTCAAAACGCCTTACAATACTGTAAGGCGTTTTGAACACGTGACTGATGCAAATGGTTGCATTGTAAGGTGTTTTGAACCTGTAATTGATGCAAATGGATTGCACATTGAACAAATGTTGTGAATAAAAACCTTTTGCGTGTTTCCATTTAGTGTTTCTTGTTCTTCACGCGCCATTTTTTCACCTAGTGGTAAAAATTCGAACTAAATATTTGTTTTGCATTTTCCTTTTCCCCATTGTCCATATAACACATATACCAAGTTTCATCAAAATACGTCCACGAGAACGGGCTCTAGACAGGTCTGCAACTTTAATTATAACCACCGTGTATCATATTTTATTATTTTGTAATTTTTTTTCGCTAAATATGCTTTTGGTACCACTAGTTTACTCCACAATATGATGGTTTTAGACTTAAACAACTTACTCTTTTGGTTGGGCTCACACCTTTAGAGGTCTCAGAGAAATACATACTCGTCGATATTCAGTCTGAGTCTAAGACCTGGGGTCCAATTTCAGAGGCCCTAGGATCAAGTCTAAGATAGGATCTCAAATCTTGAATAATATCAATTATCGTCAAGTATATTATATAAAAGAGACCTTGTGATTCCATGCTTATTTAGAGCCTCAATTAACTAAAAAAATTGCCGTTAAAATGTGAACTTTAGGTTTATTAATTATTTTAGACATTTTTTAATTTGTATATGACTTTATCACGATAATTTTCTTTACAGCAAACGTTTTTATTGAATGATGCTATATTTACTATATTGTTTTATATTACTTATTCGAAAATTATATCTATTTAAAGGATGTTTTCGCTTTAAAAAATGTTTAAAATTTTAAAGTGTTTCTTAATGTTTTTTAATCAAAAATGTGCTGATAGAGAAATTGTTTCTATGAAATATTTTATTGATAAAAATTGTTTCTGCTATAAATGTTTGAAATAAACAATCGGAAAGAACTATCAAAAATACCATTGAACTGTCAACATCAGTGATATTTATTATTCCATTACCAGCCAAGTGAATTGCATTTTGTTAAATCTTGTACAGTACATATTGTATAGCGATTTAACATTGATATAGACAAATTTATGACAAAAACATTTATTCTTAAGAATGAAAAATAATGCAAGAAACATAATTTAGTTTAAAAAATATACAGCAAGTGATAAAAACAGCTAAAGAACAATTGTTAAACGATGAATTGTAGTTATATCAATAATTTATGATTTGTTGGAATTAACAGTCAAATTTCATGAAAATAAAAGAGTGATTTATTTTCTAATGTTTTCAAGATGATATATCAAATTATTAAAGAGAACATGAAGGCAAATTTTATATACTTTAGACCTTTCAAACATAGAGAGAGCGGTCACATAGCTTGTTGAGGCCTTCTAGTAGGAGCTATGTAATTACTCTTTATTATTACATTGAAAATAGATCGTAAAAAATTGTATTATTTCGTTTAAATAATAAAATTTTATTTAAAAGATCTTTTTGATATACAAGAAGTACAGTGGAGTGAATAACTTGTAACAAATATTTTTGAGGCTCTTGTAAATGTGAGGTCTGGACCAAATCCTACAGGCCGACGACAGGAGCCGGAGAAATAGTCCTGAAGCTCAGTCCTGTACTGTACAAGAGCCTTCAGAGTTTGTATAAGTTAATAATATTTTAATTATGGAATCCACAGAATCTATTTATGTAATTTCAAGTACAGTACATAAAAAGAGAATAAATAAATGTATAAACCGAGCGAATCACATCATAAGAGATAGAGAGGCCCTAATGCTGTGATCGCTTTTTATGGCTCTGCCCCTCTAAGAGACTTAGTATTTAACACATAAATGACTCTGGTTGTATTTAATTCACTGTGGCTCCAATTAGCATACAAGAAGTCCTTTCCCCTTCACCATATAATAATAAATTTAAATCACGAGCCTTGTTTAGTTTACGTATAAATCCTCTCTTAAAATGAATTTCAATTTAACACAATTTTCAAATAAACTAGATTATAAATTATAATATTTCTATTTATTTTAACTATTATATAAAAGAATATGTCTTTAACTTGTTATATCTGTAGCCAATATATAGAAATAAATAAATTTTATAGCCTTAATTTTGAATTGCGGCCAATAGAATGGAAAAGTATTAGTTATGGTCAACCAGAACTCAAATCTTTCCCGATTTTAACTTAAATCATGCGTCTAATGGAGATAATGTGTAGTTGCTATAGATAAATGGATCATAATTTCAAGTTTATAAAGAATAAAAGTTTCTTTTGAGTTAAAAATAGAGTGAAAAATAAAAAAAATATATTTTTAACCTTTTGTATCTAAAGTATAAATTTTAAAACAAACTACTTCAAACACGTTTTATTTTTTCGTTAAAAATATATTTAAAAATTTATATTTTAAAATGACTTTTATAACAGGAGATAAAATTAGCTTTATTTTTAATTTATAAAATTACTCATTAATATCACAAAGCACTCAGCAAAATATACATATGCATACACTTAACACCTTATTCTTGCCGAGAAATATAAATTTATTTAAAACAAACAAACGTTTTCAGCCTGATTCACAGGCCATCTTCAGGTTTAGAATACATTTGAATTAAAAATTCTATCATTGGAACACAAAATTCAAATTCAAAATTAATAAGATACATTTAAACAAAAAATTAAATAGACAACATAAATACCAATAAAACTAAAACATAAAATATATAAACATGCAAGAAACGAATATATAAGTATTAATAAATGCAATACTAAGACATTCAATAAAACCGCTATAACTATTGGTTAGAGCCCTTATTAAACTTCCTAACCATGAACTTCCACGCAGAGGGTAGACTTTCTGCGTCCCTCGCATTTAGACAGCCTTCTTGTAATCTACTCCTATAAATCTGCAACTTTTCTGCTGTCAATGCCAAAGATGGAGAAGATAAAGGGTTTATGATGGTCGCCTCATTCCATTTAACTATAGCTCCTGGCGCTTGCGCCATTTGGGACAAAATTGTTGCATTAGACCTCTTTCTGATGTTATAACTATGCTCCTTGATTCTAAGCCCTAAACTTCTAGTGGTTACTCCAATGTAGTCTTTTTTAACGCCCAATTGCATGTTCTCATACGGAATTTTATAAACTCCTGCTTTCTCTTCTGATTTTATACCATCTTTATCATTCCTGAGGATTTTGTATAAATTAGGCGCCCTTTTTAAAAGCATTCTCGAACCTTTTTTGTGTGCAATCTCCTTCATGACTGCATTCATACTTTCATTATACGTAAATTTTACGCTTCTATTGGGAGCATTTTTAAAAAACCTTTTTTCGATGTTGGCTTCATATTTCCTAATTATTCCCAGAATCGTACTTTTTTGGTAACCTAGGGCCTTGGCTACGTCTATTATTCTATTTATTTCTTTCCTCCTGTCTTGTACTCTTTCACAATACAAAAAAGCTCTTCTTATTAAAGCTCTGAAAGCCGCAATTTTATATTTATACGGATCCTTGGATTGGGAGGGAATATACAAAGGGCTGTGTGATGGTTTAATAAAAACGTTAGTGGACAGGTGGCCTTTTTTGAATGTAATATCAATGTCGAGAAAATGCAGATTCAAGGAACTCTTCTGTTCCAATCTTAAAGTAAGGCCATCACTGTTATCGTTGATCTTATCCAAAAAATCCTTGATTCTGCTGTTATTTCTCCATAATATAAATAAGTCATCAACGTATCTGCTAAAATACATGATATCATCCTTAAAATCATGAAAAACTCTTCTTTCCAGCCTTCGAACCACCAATTCACATAGGATCCCTGAAAGCGGGCTTCCCATAGGGACCCCTCTTCTCTGTCTGTAGACCTGTCCATTAAAAGCGAAGCAAGATTCACGGCAGACCAAACTAGCCAAACTCTCTACTTCTTCAGTATAATTAAGCAATTCTGAGTTATTACAGTATAAGAAGTCCAATAGCGCCTCCTCACACGATTCTATCCTAACCGACGGATACATGCTCTCATAGTCGAAAACAGTTGCAACTTCATCCTCCATTAACGCTATATTCTGCAGATCTTTAACCACTTTCATAGGATCACGTGCAACTAGAGTATTTGTGTCCAGCTGCGAAGATAAATACTCATGCAACTTCTTCTCTAACACAAACGTGGGACCTCTGCATTTCTCTACCACAGGTCTTATTTCTTTACCGGTTTTATGCACCTTAGCGAAAGCAAATAACCTAGGTGTTCCAGGCCTAGGGTTCCTACACTTCCTGAGAAAAGGCAAAGCCTTGGAAAGTTTAGAGACCTCTAGTTTTCTGACCTTTCTATCCAAGCTTCCAATAAAATTGCTGTTAAACCGGTAAAGAAATAAGACCTGTGGTAGAGAAATGCAGAGGTCCCACGTTTGTGTTAGAGAAGAAGTTGCATGAGTATTTATCTTCGCAGCTGGACACAAATACTCTAGTTGCACGTGATCCTATGAAAGTGGTTAAGGATCTGCAGAATATAGCGTTAATGGAGGATGAAGTTGCAACTGTTTTCGACTATGAGAGCATGTATCCGTCGGTTAGGATAGAATCGTGTGAGGAGGCGCTATTGGACTTCTTATACTGTAATAACTCAGAATTGCTTAATTATACTGAAGAAGTAGAGAGTTTGGCTAGTTTGGTCTGCCGTGAATCTTGCTTCGCTTTTAATGGACAGGTCTACAGACAGAGAAGAGGGGTCCCTATGGGAAGCCCGCTTTCAGGGATCCTATGTGAATTGGTGGTTCGAAGGCTGGAAAGAAGAGTTTTTCATGATTTTAAGGATGATATCATGTATTTTAGCAGATACGTTGATGACTTATTTATATTATGGAGAAATAACAGCAGAATCAAGGATTTTTTGGATAAGATCAACGATAACAGTGATGGCCTTACTTTAAGATTGGAACAGAAGAGTTCCTTGAATCTGCATTTTCTCGACATTGATATTACATTCAAAAAAGGCCACCTGTCCACTAACGTTTTTATTAAACCATCACACAGCCCTTTGTATATTCCCTCCCAATCCAAGGATCCGTATAAATATAAAATTGCGGCTTTCAGAGCTTTAATAAGAAGAGCTTTTTTGTATTGTGAAAGAGTACAAGACAGGAGGAAAGAAATAAATAGAATAATAGACGTAGCCAAGGCCCTAGGTTACCAAAAAAGTACGATTCTGGGAATAATTAGGAAATATGAAGCCAACATCGAAAAAAGGTTTTTTAAAAATGCTCCCAATAGAAGCGTAAAATTTACGTATAATGAAAGTATGAATGCAGTCATGAAGGAGATTGCACACAAAAAAGGTTCGAGAATGCTTTTAAAAAGGGCGCCTAATTTATACAAAATCCTCAGGAATGATAAAGATGGTATAAAATCAGAAGAGAAAGCAGGAGTTTATAAAATTCCGTATGAGAACATGCAATTGGGCGTTAAAAAAGACTACATTGGAGTAACCACTAGAAGTTTAGGGCTTAGGATCAAGGAGCATAGTTATAACATCAGAAAGAGGTCTAATGCAACAATTTTGTCCCAAATGGCGCAAGCGCCAGGAGCTATAGTTAAATGGAATGAGGCGACCATCATAAACCCTTTATCTTCTCCATCTTTGGCATTGACAGCAGAAAAGTTGCAGATTTATAGGAGTAGATTACAAGAAGGCTGTCTAAATGCGAGGGACGCAGAAAGTCTACCCTCTGCGTGGAAGTTCATGGTTAGGAAGTTTAATAAGGGCTCTAACCAATAGTTATAGCGGTTTTATTGAATGTCTTAGTATTGCATTTATTAATACTTATATATTCGTTTCTTGCATGTTTATATATTTTTATGTTTTAGTTTTATTGGTATTTATGTTGTCTATTTAATTTTTTGTTTAAATGTTTCTTATTAATTTTGAATTTGAATTTTGTGTTCCAATGATAGAATTTTTAATTCAAATGTATTCTAAACCTGAAGATGGCCTGTGAATCAGGCTGAAAACGTTTGTTTGTTTTAAATAAATTTATATTTCTCGGCAAGAATAAGGTGTTAAGTGTATGCATATTACTCATTAAATTATTTTTTTTTAAATTAAATATTTACAATGAAATGGTGAAAGAATGTTCACGAAGAAAGGAAATAATTATTTAATAAGATTAATTTATTATTTATTATATGTGTTATCATATGTGTTCTCTTCACAATAATGAATTTTTAGGCTAGATTTATTCGTTCCTTCATCATTAATTCATGTTTAAAATAAGTTAATTCATTCTGTAATTTATTATTGTAAAGAATAAATATAAATCATGTAGATGTTAATTTTTAAATTAATTGTTATTTTGAGGAAAAGGAACTGATATTCTTATAGCTTAGGTCTTTATGACCTCAGAAAGTCTGAATCTGGTCTTAATTAGAGTCAAATGAGGAGGCTTTTACCATTCAAATAACAATTAGTTTAATCTGATAAATGAGTGGTTAATTGTTTGAAAATGTTTTTAGCTATAATTTAATAAATAAAATTAATATTATTGAATCATCTTATGTAACGCAATACATTAGATTTAAGTGTATATTATTTGTTAATTTAAATACTGTGTAGTGTTATTTTGCGCATTCATTGTTTTTTAAAGCTCTTTCCGCTCTGTGAGCACTAAGAGGGCCTTTTTAGCAAACATTTTCTGTTCCTGGAGAAAACTTAGGAACCAGTAGTGGTTCCTATCTTTATAAATTAATGTTATTTTTACTAACGAAGCATAAATACTGCTCTTTAGTAATAAATAAACATTTTACACATTTCATTTGTTCAAAAATAAATAAATAAATAAATATAATAATAAGAAGAAAACATCAAAAAGGGTCCTCATACAAGTTCTTGACGGTCCTGGATATATAGATCAGATATTTAATTAGATAAAACAGTAGTAATACTCGATATGATAAACACCCGACATAGTGAATAATTCGTTCGTCCTTGCTATTCATTATATGTATAGCAAAGGATTTACAAAGTAAATGCTCAGTTGTTTAAGAGTTTTCTGTATATAATGTATGTAGGCCTATATATATATTATTACATAGTAATGTATGTATATATTATATATACATTACTATCTTACATATTAATTAATAATTTCATAGAATTAAAATGTCAAATAAGACAAGAAAAAACTGTATTTTTTATAAATTATTGCATTTTTTAAATATAAAATTTATCAATAACAAACCCTTATTTTAATCTTTTATTTAAATATATTAAGTAATTCAGCATTTATGATTCACTTCAATTCTTTAATTTTAAGAGAATCATATTACATTGTATATCCCTTTCCTGAATCTAATCTAACATGTAATATCAATATGTTTTGGAAAGAATCCAAAATTTTTTCATTATTTTTTATTGACCGTTTTGTTGTTTAATATGCTTAGATTTATAACAAATAGGCCCCATTTCATATTCATATTCATATTGATCCTAAAGGTCAAACATCAAACATCATCCTAACTTATCCATTTTCCTTTTTCTTGTATTGAAGTGACTTGTTATCGAAAAGTGTATTGTAAAAGAATTGATAGGTCTTTATTTCTTTTTTATTCTATATTTTTATCTTTTCTAAAGAGAAAATAAATATATTTTTCTTCCATTTATGTTTAAATAACTTTATATACATATAATAAAACGTCTTTTACTTTTTAAATTTTATTTATTTTCCTACAAATTTATCAAAATTTTTAATTAAAAAACTTAATTTTAATTAAAATATTCTTATTTGTAAACGTTTAACCGTTGATTCTTTAAAATTTAAGCTAGATCATTTCATTATAATCAATTTTTAACAGGAAATAGCTGCTCTTATAAGAATCTTGTAAATATTTTAATACATTTTCTCGTACTATTTTTAAATATTAGTTTAACTTAATAAAGAAGAAAATTCCCGCTAGTAAACATTAAGAAATGTATAGATTTATACGAGATTTCTATAAAAATAGTTGTTTACTGTCGAAAGATATTAGAATCATTATTAGATTTACACAAGCTAGCTTACTTTTAAATTAACTTGATAGAAGGGAAAGACATAGTTTTGGAGCTAAGGCCTCAACAAGTATAAATTCGGCATTGATTCGAATTAAAAGATATGGCTTAAACTATGATAGATGTATGATTAAATGTTTTAAATTTTTTTTAGTTATTTACGTTTTAAAGATATTTAATATACAAGACAACTCTTATCTGGGGTGATTCTAGTTACTATTTATCAAGTTGAAACAGATTATTAGTATTTTCGGGCCATATTATATAATGCAATATACTGGATTTTAACATAGGCTATATCATTTGTTAGTTTAAATATAGCTTTATGTTTCGAGTATCATTTTGGAGCTGATCTATGTAATAATATATATATATATATCATACTAATGAGTTTATTGTATATTCTTGCATGTAATGAATATATTTATGATATTATTAATACAGTTAACGCCTATTATGCTGCGATGCATTATAAAATTAAATACTACAACTATAAACTTCGCTGAATTTGTTAGTAATTCGCTAACATGAATTATTATTTTATTATTCACGCATTTTATCACGCTTATGTACAAGATTTGAATATGTTTTATTTATATGTATTTACATAAACTATAATACATATAAGCATTATCACATTACGTGATTAATTGGTTCTAAGAAATCGTCGTGTAAAGTGAAATCGCGAAAAATAGTTGACACATGTACGTGGATAAAATAGCAATTCGTTCTTAAAATGAACATTATTTATCTAATATTTAAAAGAAAACGTATTTATTTATTATCCCAGTATATATTTATTATTAATATATGCAAAGACCCGAAAGAGTTAAGATGGAGTCCAAGTCAGTCACAAATATGGATTCTTATTCATGTCTTAAATCCATAAAATGTATAAATAAAAAAATAAAAACAGATTTTTTTACTACTTAACAAAATAAATTTTAATTTCTATCACTTTTTTAGCGTAATTTTTTACATAAAGACTAGATTTTGGGATTTTTTGTCTATGCTTGGGCCAAATCTGTCTAAGCCTACTGATTTATTAGAATAATAATAATATATATTACTTAGTAAAATCAAAATTTTTCATGGCTTATTATTAGAAATGTTAATTTATACTGTTTTTACATCATGTTTTTCACATAAAATACTAAATTTTGAGCCCCTTCTGTGTCTAGAGCTCTGTTCAAATCGCCCACCTAACATTCCCTTTATAGATTTTTATAAACGAATAGATTTTTTATTAATTATATTGTTTAAAAATTCACAGGAAGAAGCATTACAGTTATTTTTATAATAAAATATTAATAAATTAGAAAATGAATTATAAAGAACTCAATAGTAGACATTAAATATTAAATGTATTAGTTATAAATATCCTATTAATGAATTATATACAAACATTTTACTTTTATTTAATTACTAAAGAAATAAAATTAATATTTAAAAAGGATTTTTGTCTTGTAGTAGAAGAATTTACCTTCGGAGATGAAAGAATTTTCTCTCTCTCTTTTTTTTTTTTTTTTTTTTTTTTTTTTTACTCAGTCAGGTCTAGATTTTATGGTATCTACCCGAAGAAGAGGAATAAATTTTAGGAAAGGATAATAATAAATGAAAGAAAACATTAATGTGGGCATTATTTTATGTAAATATTCTTTGAATTTTAAGTATTATACGCATTTTCCTACTGTAATATCAGTCGAATTTACTAGAAGAATCGAGCAATGCTGTAAAGAGGGAAGATATATTATTAGATGTGCTTTAGAATACTCGATTGTATTTTAGCAAAAATAAAAATAAAAAAAAAACAAAAAAAGGAAGAATGATTGATGCATGTCTTAACTGAATATGGAAGATATTTGAGAATATACATTAGAAATAAAGATATAAAAATGTTATTCGGAAGTTTTGCTTTTTGAATCTGTCATTTCAATTTTTGGAAAATTAATCATTTCTATATTAAATTAAAATATGTCAAAAATATAAATCTATTACTTTAAATACATCAATAAATAATCGTTTTTTTATTTTCATAAAAATAGTCAACTGTTTCCCAATCCATCAAGATTTTTTCCTGGATTTTAAAAAAGTTGAGCTTATATTATAAAATACCTTTTAGTTTAAATTGTTTTTCTTTATTATTATTTTTTTATTATAAAATAATAAAGTTATAGGAAAATTATGTGAAACATTTGCTAGGATTTTAGCTAGTTTTAACGCAATAAAATGTCTACTTATTAAACTGTGTTGTAAACATTCCTTTTCACTAGGCAAGACTGAGTTACTTTGTGATAATGCTTTTTGTTTTTTGATCCAGATTCATAAATATAAGCTACGAGTGAGGCCTAAATAGTCCTCAGATTTAGGAGGGCCTCAAAAAACGTTAAAATATTATTTATTTCATTGAGTTTCTTGTTTATTAAGAGAAGTGTTTTCTTTTTTTGTCAAATTTTATTATTTAAAAATACAATACACTTTCTTAACATTGTTTTGTTCTTTTTAATATGTTGAGGGCCTCAATCAAATAAGTAACTTGAGCCTCTTTCCACTTCTAAGAGGTCCTCGTTGTAAAGTTATATTCTAATTTAATAAATGTTATGTTATGTTGGTGAAATATTATTTGAAACAGGTAGTCGGTAGCCATTGGTAGACGAAAATGAATTTAAAAATAATATATTTAAATAGTAAAATTTGAATTTGAAATCTGATTGTCTGTATAATATCCCATTATAAGTAGTACATAAACTACCGCTCACGAAGAGGGCCAGGAATAGATTTACCAGATTAAAAATTATGAGTGGAGTTCTAAAAAAAAAACATTCAATATTGTGGATATGTTTAAATAGATGGAAAGCATTTTACCTTATTCAATCTATTTGTAACTATTAATATGCAATAAAATAAAATAAATGCGTTGAATTAATTTAATTCGAATTGCTTAACATCATATTAAGTTTTGTCATGAATATTACATAAAATAAACTTAACAAGCTTTACCTAATTACCTAATTGCAATTACTAAGTTAAATTTCTATTTAGTTTATATTTATTTTGTGATTATAAATTAAATAGAAGCTTCAAGGAAGTGGAGAATAAACTTTTGGTATTCGCCATATGACTTTTTGTGTTCGCTTAGACATATTCTAAAAAATGCGTATTATAATTACGTCACAAATAAAAACAGAAGATTGTGACGTTTTCTGGAAAAAGAAAAGAAAAATAAGCTTATCGTTAAAGATAATATCTTGTCGATAAGGGAAAGACGGCTTAAATGACTTATTCATGTTGAAAGAGCCTACAGTAAACTAAGTCTTATAGGTCGTTACTTTCGGATCTAGGCAGAAAGGCAAAAGTTGGATTGATATTGTCAAAACAATCTAATGACACCTTAAATGATCCGCTAACTAGATATAAGGACAGAAAAACTAGAAGTAGCTATGCTAAAACAATGTAACAGATAAGAAAAATATATTGTAAATATCTGAATATTCAGTTTGTTAGTCAAAAGTTATTGATATATAATTTACTACAGTATGAATAATTAACTTCCAGAAGACTAGAAGAATAGGGAATCTTTAGGGATTCTCAATCGGATTAGGTAGATGAAAGGAAAGAGAAAGATATTAAAATTAATTTATAAAATAGTGTAAATAATTTAATTAATTTATTAAATTTTATAAAGTATTAAAATCTTATTATTACAGAAAAAAATACGTATTTTATTATAAAAGTTGTAAGAATGAATCATAAGTTATGTAACATTAAATAAAACGAAAACGAACAAACAGTTCTTGAATAATTGTATACAGAAAAACCAAACTAATCTATATTCAAAAAATTTACATTTTTATATTACTTCCATTTGTAATGTACATATTAATGATAAAGAGAGAGCATTTTTCTTTTGAACAAAATAAAAATATTTGAGAATAAAATTAATATTCGTACACTTGGGAAATGAAGATTTATTATCATAGTTATTACAAAAGTGACAAATGTTTTTAATGTTAATAGAATGTTATATCTAGTAAACAGGTTTGATTAAATGAATAATTACGATAGCTTTGTTATACCAAGTTTAATTTTGTGACTGAATATATCTGAACAGAAAGGAAGTACATAAATATCCGAATATTCAGTTTGTCAGTCAAGTTCTTGATATATAATTTACTGCAACATGAGTGATTATTACGGAAATCCTTTATAAAATTAAGCAAATTGCATCTGAAATCCGGATTTCAAGAACATATTGTTCATTTTTATTTTAATAATTCATTTATGCAAAGAATCACATGCATTATTAAACAAAATTTTCCAAAAAAAACGAAGAAAAGGTTGTTGTCTATCGTTATGAGGTTGAAATCATTGTGAAAATCTTAACAGATTTGATTAAAATTTATAGCTTACAGAGCATTAAAAGTTAAGTAAAATTTTTATTTTTTAGAATATAAATATACTGAATAAGTTAATTTGAATAAATTCGTTTATTTTTAGATCTATTCAATGTTTTATTTAATATTAAACAAATAACGCTCAAGCAAATGCGAACCCAGGGAGTGGCGAATGAAGCAATCGCCTCCTGACATTTTTATTACTAACACCAGCTTTTATTATGAATATATAGTTTTTGAATTCATTTCCGTTAGAAAATGAACATGAGTATCAAGTGGATGCTAGAAGTTTAATTTTCAGGTTGATCTAAAGCGGTGATTTTAAACCTTTTCCACATGTTACACGTCTGTAATTCTTAAAATGCACTCTCTCACCCCCAAAGACATTATAAAGTTTTTACTTAAAGAGTAGAATTACCCTACGTTTTTCCATGAAAGCGTCCAAAGGGAGGATCCGGAGAAGGTTATTCCCCCTCCTGAGATTTGCTTTATTATTTTATTTTTATCATTGCTTATTTAAATAACAATGAAATTTTGCAAGAGTATATTTATTTTTTTAATATTTATTTAAGTCGTTACATAGAAGTAACTGTAGTTTTTACGTGGTGAGGTTGTTTCTACGGTTTTTCTTTAAGCAATAGGCAAACGTTGTACTAAATGGAAGACTCCATAATTGTAGAGTAGTTGGAGTTTTTCTTTGTTTTTAACATGTCTTTATTATTCACTCTCGGTTGAAGGTAGTGCAAGCAAAAACAAACCTGTTTAAGGAACATGATTCTAGTGCATCAATTGATTGATTAGTTGATCTTAATTATATATATTTGGTCTTTATGACACAAAACCCCGTGGGAACTCTGTTCTTACGTATATTTTAGCCTGTTTAGATACAACTAAGCGATTAAGAAGCAAATTTTCCCTGTGCCCATTTATTAATATAAAAAAGAATTAGGAATTACAACAGAAATAATACATAATTATACATTTAAATTTGAACATTAATACATTTTTATTAAGATTTTATTTCAAAAAAAGACAAAGAAAAAATTATTCTTGGAAGCACTTTCAGGTGTGCATGCATTCGAGCTTAAGGACCACTAGTCTAAAGAAATAAAACATCATGATAAAAGATGGTAATAAAAGTTCCTATAATGATTATAACATATAATTAATATTTTTTTTATTACCTAAAGATTGCATCTTCCTGAGATTTTCGTGAGAAATTGCTTCCACTTCTACCCTGAACAATTCAGTTTATAAACAAGTAACTGCCCAAAGAAATAAATCAAGACAAAACAGAAAGAAAAATGTATTTTGGACTGAGAATAGAATTTGAACCCACATCCTTCGGAACGTGCTGAATCTTATAACCGATTGGGCTATAAGAAACATTTGTCTTATTTAAAAACGATGTTTTTCCTAAACTTTCTCAGGCATGTTTCAAAATAGTTATTCCTAAATTCTAATAAATGCGCTATTTTTCTGATAAAATATAATTTTAAAAAGATAAAATACGAATAACTCTCGGATAGCGTAAAACTGCAATTAGTAGTGTAAAAACCTAAACTTTTGCGTAAGGTTAGAGGTCTTATACGTATACGAATATAAGATGGCCCAGATGTTAACCGATATATATATATATATATATATATATACATTAAGATTATTGTAGAACTCTTAAAACTGATTTAAAACAGTTTTATTTTATATTCATGATCCATTCTCTTCCATAATATGCAGCTCTTTCAAACTGATTTTAAGCTGGCTATCTGCACGAGCGATTTAGTGTATAATCACGTGACTTCCACGCGAATCGTACCATTGATATCCACTACGCTTCCCCTTTATCAAAAATTTCAGATAAATTGCGAAGTTGATCCACCGAGCCGTTTTCTAGAAAATGACACCGAACTGTCTAATTTTACGTGTTACTGATTAATTCGCGAAATGGAAAAGTGTATCCTGCACGAGCGTGTAAATCACGCATTTTAGATGCTCTTTTTTTCGGTTGTGCGTGAGCGGTGCCATTTTGCCACGCGTTTACATCGCTGGCAAAATGATCATGTGGGTACCCAGCTTTAGCATAAAATATGGTATATGTCGATTGATTGACTTTTAGGTCATCCTGCATACGCTAGTCGATATTCAGTTTTGATCTAAGTACTAGATAGGATCGTAGAGTCATATAATATTAAACATCGTCTTACGTAGGCTTCATATTATATAAACTCTGATAAAAAGAGTCTCATAAGTTCCTATTTGGCTAAGCCTTTAAGGCCTCGGGGAAACTAAAACTGCCATTGGTTGGACATAAATTAAACACTTAAGATTTCTGGGTGAGAGACGAAAAATCGAAAGAAGTTAAACCAAACCAATGAGAAATTATGTATTTGACTCCTTTTTTACTGCCAGAAAGAATAGAAACTCAGACAATTTAGAGAACTTAGGCTATAATACTTCATAGTACTAATATATTTATTACTTTTAAAATATTTTTCTCAAAATTCTTAAATTTAAATTAGAACCACCGAATTCGCTCCACCTTTTTCTCCTTTGTTTATATTAAACTAAACAATATATCAATAAGATGGTTCCTATATGAAACTGTCTATTTCTGCCATCTATCGTCATTTAACGAAACTAAAGCATTCGCTCAAATGAACTGGACATATCAAGCGTTAGTCTGTTTATCCGATTCTTAAAAACTTAATTAAAAAACAAGTATAGTATATATTTAAACACCATTTAAGAAAATCAAACACAATAAATAAATTAAAAATCTCTTTAATTTTTGATAAATAAACATTTTTGCAAATTAGTTTGTAAACTTAACTGGGTTGATTAATCTAAAGTTAAGTATATATAACGTATCGATTACATGGTCATATGAAAAATCCATTTTGAAGGATAATTGTGATCTATTTATCTTTAGTAATAAGAAAATAATGATAACGACTAAAACAAACAAAACAATTAAGTAAATAAAATAAGTTTAAAATTTCCATTTATTTTAAATTTCGACGTCAATGATTTAAAATTAAAGTGTCTGTTAAATGTGTACATTTAAACTGCAATTAAACTACTTATGTAAATGTTTGTAACCCCATGAGGAACCTTGTTGATGTTCGCTACAAGTTGAATCATTTTTATTATATTTTTAAGCATTTCTCTTTGAATTTAAATTGAAATAAATTGTGGAAATGGTAAAAATATTTTAATAATATTTAAAATTTTAAAGTATAAGAGAGAAACCTGATTAAAAATATGGAAAATTAAAGTTGTAAATGTGTTTTTCATTAAGTAGTCTTGTATTTAATAAGCAATGTTGAAAGCTTGTTTTAGATTTATTACATAAAGAATCGGTATAAAATTCTATTTTAAACGTTTAAAAATGTGTAAATAGCACGATAAATAAGCTATAAGTAGCATAAGAATGATAAAAGAACATAAATTTATATATGAATATATGTTTTAATTGCTTTCTTTAATAAGCGGTTATATTACTTAATGGTTATTTATTATATCTTATAATTAATAAACTATAAGTAGCATAAGACTGCACAAACAGACTAATATTATTATATAATACCCAATTGTTTGTTTAATAAACAATTTTCAATGACTAGGGGTTATTTATTAAGCTTTATAATAAATATTAGGGATGGATCTAGGGAACGGCGAAGGAACGATTGCCTCTTGAAACTTTTTATGGCTAACAGAAGTTTTCATTATTATTTTATAATTTGTTCCGTTATCGTTGACAAATCCTGTCAACTGCACCATTAATAATGTAAGCTATTTATTAAACTCAAGAAAGATCAGAGCATTCCCTTTGCTCTCTGAACGATCGTATTGCACTTTCTTCTATATTTTCCAAATTCATGTTTTAAAAAAATATATTTTTTCCGTTTTTTAAATACATTATGAGCTTATAAATAAAAACCCTTTCGATTTTAATATTTTCCAGTTTTCTTACAATTTTAAACTGTAAGTTTGCTTAGCTCACTCTAAGTATTTATTAAAGCAAAAATACTTTATTGCACGACTTAAAATCAGCATCTTCTAAGATTTATACCTGGATCCACTTCTGATAAATATATACATATATATAAACAGCACGACAAATAAGATATAAATAGATAAGTGAGTATAAACAGATAAAAATATATATATATATATATAAATAGCACAATAAATAATTTAAAGTGCATTAATATAAACAGAAGATAACATCATAATATGTTTATGGTGTTATTTTCTGCTCCTAAAGTTATAAAAATATTTACACATTTTTATTTCTTTAAGTTCCATAAAAATTTTATGGTACTCTTTTTTAAAAAATGAATATTACATTAACAGAATTTAATTCAATAATTCTTCTCTACTTTGGCGATTTAATAATAATTTTATTTTTCAATCATTCCTCTGATTAGAAAAAGCAAATATCAAATTTAAGTTCGTATTTTAAAAATCTTACAGAATTTTAATTAGCACGTTAAAAAGTATTTTTATATATTTTTATTTGTTAATTATAGAAAATAGTATAAAACTAAACTCAGAATATTTAATATTTATTTATTTATCTATAATTAAGTTTTACTAATTAATTTAATTATTTGATAATAAAATATATTGAAATGTCTATTAAATAATTTAATAAATTTTTGGAGAAATGTTGCTTTATAAAATGAATAAAAATAGATGGAAATCATTGAATTTGTAATGTAAATTTTATTAGATTAAATTCTGTTTAAAAATAATTCATTTTGATGCATTAATTATGTTGCATACTTGTCTAGTGTACTAAGTGATAGCATTTATCATAAGAGAATATTAAGAATATTCAATATCTAGATACACATCTTTAACAAACTTACTCATTTATCATAATATCGGGATATTATTTTAAATTTAATATCAAAAACGTTCATTTATTCAATGAGATATAGCTCTTTCTCAGTTATAATCTGTCAAAGTGATGTTGTTTAAATATAATTTTTATTTATTAACAGATAAATAGATTTAATTCTTTTAAGTCACTGTGCTTATTATTTTAAATAGAATATGTTAACATTTAAAAATTAAAAATAATTATTTTTTTAATATTTCCCTTTCTTATTTATTTCTATATTTAGAAATTGAATATTATACTTTAAAATTATTTACTGCTAATTATGCTTATTTCTTTACTTTTTGACTGTTTAATTACAAATTAATTATCACAACTCTTCCTATTTACTTAATTTAGCTTCTTTTCAGTCACTCATTATTCACATTATATAAAACATGATAATTCTTGCTGAGGTTCATAACCTTTTCCGTAATTATAAGTAATGTTAAGGTCTTTTATCATATTAAAAGATTCTAACATTCTCTACAAATATGTTTTTTAGTCTTTGGTTGTAAAATACTGAATGGTTTAAGCATTACATAACTCAAATTATCAAATAAATTAAACGATAATTCTCCTAAAATAACTTGAATTTTAATTAAATACGATTATTATAATATTTAAGATCCAGATTACGTTTCACGAATAATCTTAAAGCTTAGCAAATTTATAAAAATTCATGTGAAAACATTAGGAAATAGCAAGAAATTTATTGAAACATCAATTACAAGGAGGATCTCAGAATAAATCTATTTTCCTATAATGTATTGCATAGAATTAAAGGATATAGTTGTAATATATAATTATAATTTATTGTGGAGCAAAAATTTCATTTTGGGATCCTTCTTGTAACTGACGTTCAATAAATTTCTTACTGTTTTCTAATGTATTTGCATGCATAATTTTTCTATAAATACAATGAAAATTTATATTTAGTTCTATTGATTTGACAAAACATTCTAAAAATCTTTAGAAATAGAAAGCTTTTGTCCTGAAACATGATATCTTTAGTACAACAAAAGTTTTATATAAAATGCAAATCATTAGAAAAATAGAAGAGATTTTGTATTTATTTTGATGTCAAATTTTTTATTTAATATTTTCATACAAACATATTAATTAAATTGCAAACAAGCTTTTACAATAAATGTATATGAACTTTTTCTGGTAATAAACTAATAATTCTTAAGAACAAAAATTTTGTGAAGGAGATAAAGTCCAATAGAATTAACGTCATAAAAACCTATTTTTATAAAATATAAAAATAAAAAAGCATTTGTATAATATAGAGACAATTCAGAAGTAGATTCAAATATAATGAGCGAGTTAGTAAAACATTTTATTTGAATAAATATACTTTTCATCAAAGGAGTTTAAACGAATAAATTAATAATCAATAAATATTAAATTAGAAAATAAATTAGTAACTAACAATATTATGCATAAAACCATTCAACATATGTTTCAGGAAATTGATTTATAATTCTAATAGTAAAAATGAATGATAGGTAAGAAAGTATTGAGAGAAATAAATGGAGGTAGTCGATTGCATCAGTACGTCAACGTAATACTGTATTACACCTGATTACACCAGGGGAAAAAAATCTTTACTTGGGAAGTACTCGAGGAAAACTTCCTGAATCAATCGTTAGATTAGTTTGGGCATTTAAATAGGACGGATAATTCGTGTTTATCAAAGTAATCGTTTGTAGAAAGAATACAGAGAGTATATTCTTTAATGTACAATACACTCTCTATTATCTAGGATAAATGAGTAAAAATGTCATCCCAGTTAATCCGGGACCGTTTAAATCTTGTACCCAGTAAACAGGTGAATGTTCAAAGAAACCCAAAGAGAACAACGCATGCCACTACCTCACGTAGTTACTCGTAATAAATTGGACGCTTCAGCAAATTTCCTTCCCCTTCTCTCCTTCTAGCCAAAAGTCTGCAAAGCGGATGAGTCATAAAGAGATTTTTAATGACAATAATTTATCCAAAGGTGTTTTTGTTACCCCTGTTAATCCTCATTTCGGTTAATGCAATCCTAGATAATCGAGAATCTACTGTATGCGAAATAATTTTATAAAATAATGCACAACATAAATATTCTTTATGTATTCAAGATAACTCCATAATTATAAATAAATATTTAATGCGGTATTTTTAAACATATGCACGATAATAGAATATAAGAACATCTCCGAAAATATTATCAAAATAGGAAAGAAAATTCATTAAATCGAATGAGATCTGAATTCTAAAAATGACAACAAATAGAAATATGTAGTAAATTATTGTTTATTGATTGATGATTATGATCGCTTCGGCAGAAAAACTAAGAACATGTGCCAAGTTAATAGATAAAACAAACAAGAACCGTCTTATTAGCCTACAACACATAGGAAGAACAAATATAAAAATTAACTGAATAGGCCTATATAGATTACGAATATGTATAAATAAACTCAAACTAAACAGTAGAGTATCTAAAGCTAATAAATATATTAGGATATGATTGTTTTTTGATAGACCGTCATTATTTGATAGACAGCAATGATTGATTGTCTATCAACAATCAAATGTTTGCTATTTATCAATTTTGATAGACAACAACTGACAAATGATAAACAATAAAACACTCATATTTGTTGTTTTCTATAATTTGTTCATTAAAATAAAATTAATTTATACGTCAAGCTATATCAACATCACAATTTAAGAATTTTTTAACTTGAATAACTAGTGTCATTACACCCTTTAATATTCCAGATCCACAAGTGGGTTGATGTTGATTTACTTTGATTTTCGAATTACAGTATTATTTTTTAATAGATAGCTTAATACTAAAAGTTATGTCATAATAGACGAGCTAGATCCACAGTGCAAAAATTTTACAACTAATTAATTGTAAAATATTCGCCATACTGTTGATTTCAAATATAGTGCGGGATCAACAAATAACAATTTCAAATAAAATCATATTAATATCTTTAAAATAAGCTAAATAAATATTTCAATACTAAGATGGGCTGGACGTATACTTGTTGGGCTCTAAGCTATAACTAAGCCTTAAGCTGCAACTTATTTAGCTTATATGCAAATTCGCCTCCTGCACATGGAAGTATCTTCCACACGAATTAATCTGACAAGCTTTGATTGCATAGCGGAGTATAGGTCTTCACTATGTGTTCTGTGGTGACATGCCTCTCGACACGTGCCTTTCTTGAACTCCCTATGGATGTCTATGATTACATACATTGAATTTGTTAATTATTAAATCTTAATTTCGCAGATAACACATTGTATGTTTATCCTATTCTATATAAAACAGGTCTGCGGTATTTGATAATGATGGGGATTAGAATATTGAATCATCGCATCGATCTATTATAATAATTGATTTAAATTAAATTATTGCTTATAAAAATTAACTATTAGATTTAGCTCAATGAGGTACAATTAAAATTTACATAAATATTAAAATTGGACATGTTTATCACACTTTTTTAAAAAATTAAACAAGACTTTTTTAGAGTCTACGTAACACGCACTAAGTAAATGTTTTGAGCATTTATTTTTAAAATATTAAAAATAATATTTTAAATAAGCACTTTTTATTTGTTTAAAAAATTAAATTATTCATTAATTTACTATTAAAATTTACTGTTCGACTTTAATTAAAAGCTCACAGATTAGATTCCACAAAATCATAATTACAAATAAATTTTAAATTAAATTTAGCGTAGTTAATAAAACTTTCAAGTTCGTTAATAAAATTGATTATTAAAATTCAAGTAATTAAATTTTACGTAATTTACATATTTAAATTCAAATATATATAAACAAAATTTGACAAATGTATAAAAATATTAAACTATAAATTAAAAATAAATTAATCTTCATCATTTTTTATTAGAAATTTTTTAAAATCGTTTTGAAGAATTATAACAAAAGTTTAATGTTAATAAAATAAAAATAAATAAACATTAAAAGATATATTTTTAAATTGAAAATGTGTTTTAATGTGAATGTTATGAACACTTAAGTGATTCTTTGTCATTTTCTTTCATCTATGTTACAATTTAGGAAATATTTTTGATATTTTGAGTGTAAAATATGAAATTAAATAGAAACTTGTCTATATTTTTGAAATTTTAAAGCTTAAAATTCATTTTAATGTGGATGTTGTAAACAGTTAAATGATACTTCAACAAGTTTTTCATCTATATTATAATTTATAGAGTATTTTTTGATATTTTTACATCATTATAACATATGCTTTTCTTTAGATATCAGTTTAGTACTTACTAAATTGAAAATTCTTTCAACATTTGAATTTCTTTTCGAACTACAAATACAAATATATAAATAACAAACTATACACGATTTATATATTGTATAGAGAGTTTCGTAAAATACGTAGGTTACAGAATATTTCCTGCAGCGTGATAAATTTATTTACCCAGGAAACATGTTTGCACAAATAACTCTTATATAAGATGTATTTTTCATATATCTGATACAAAATGAAAGAATATTTTCTGTAACTCTGATTTTTAGTAATAAATTTATTAATTCAATGATTTTAATACCGAGTTAAATATAAGAAATCAATAACAATGGTTCAATAAATATTATTCATTTTACAAATTATTATTGAACAAGTTTATGTTGAAGCAAATTGAAGCTTATTTTCAAGAAGTGGCTCATAGTTTTATTGCGTGAAAGACTTAAAAACGTAAAAGTTTCATCTGCTTTGCCTCCTCAGGGGAAGATGGAGATGAAAATGTAACTTCAATTTCTTCGGTAGTAGAGGGTTTAGGTGAAAATTTTGTAATAACAGTGTATTTCTACAAACAGTATAGTACATTAAAATTATGTATAATATTATTATGTTTTATAAATAATAAATGTATAAACTATTTGAGTTCACCTGTACAACAGATTTTTAATGTTATTAATGGCTATCAGAAGGCGCCCACAGTAAGAAAAACAATTCAAATATTTTATTAATCATGAATGAATTTTAATGGAAGTTGCCAAAAATGAGATAAACCTTTATAAATTTTAGCTATATTGACCAAAAATTTAGGAAATAGCTTTTTTTCTCTATTGGAAATTGAAATTTTCTAGATCTAAGGAGCAATCTCTAGACCTGGGAACGTGGATCGAAATTCTAGACAAGCACTGACCTGAGAGGCTTCTTCTGTACAAGTTTATAGGCCTATAACATAAAGTCTGTATCACACGACATTGTCAAGATCTAGAATCGTAGTAAATACTAAATTCCAAATAGTGGATCAAAATTAATTGTCGAAAGCATGCAAGCATACTTGTGCGTATTTAAAATCCATAAACATGCGCAAATATGGTACATGTTTATCAAATACTTATGCATAAGAAATCTAAACTAAGGGAAGATTGTAATCTTTAAAATATATTTAAATTAACTAATTTTTGGGCTACTCTGTTTACATGGCACATTTTTCAGCTGCTCTTATGTGTTTCTATATGAGTTTTAATCACCGGGGTCAATGGTTAATTCAAAGATTGTAGAAACTAAATGGCTAATAAATTTTTCTATTAAGATTATTGAAATATTCAAAAAGAAAATCTGATTTTTCTAATAAGAAATTCAATTATTATAATTCTCAAAATGCATGGAAATTTTTTGATTGAGGATTTTGGAGTATTTCTTTTGAAAGTTCAATAGATTTAAAATATATTTAAATAAATTCAGTTCGTTTATTTAAATATCTTCAGATATTTTTAGAAATTTACAATACGTAAGTCGTCTCTAGAATTACCAAATTAGACATATTCTCTATACAACTAGAAAATAGAATAAATTTAATTTAATTATTAAACATCAATTGATTTAATTATAGATCGATAGATACGTCAAACTGAATTATAATAGGAAAATATTGTCTGTTAAGACAATGTAACATCACTGATAAATTAGTGTTAATGTTGAATTTAGTATTTATTTATTCTATCATATGACAAAGTTTATCATCATCATTTTAATTTACTTGGTGATTATCATGAAGAAGAAAGAGTCTAATTTAATCGATATATTTAAACGAGACAAAGAAAAACTAAAATAATTTGAAAACCTAAATGCCAATAATAGATCTATAAAGTAAAATATATGAAAGATAAATTATAACAAAATCTATATTATTTGTATTGCAGTTGTTTTCAATTTATTATTGTGATAAATATATCTAAAACAACAAAATTGCACGAATTACTACAAGAATAATGTGCAATTGTTGACAATAAAGTTACGCACTAAGAAGGAGTTGGAATCAAATTATACTTTATTAGTGCGAATATTATGACGATGGTAATAGATGATTTCAATATTACAGCAAGGAATAATTTCTTGTGGAAAAACAGTATAGTCTTTATTATTATTTAGGACTTCCACTTGCCTGGATACATGCAGCGATACGGCGCATACAGCATCATATGCTATCCGGCGAAAGATTTGACCACAGATGTTGCGAACTTCCACTTCAGATTTCGATCTTCTGGTATCAACTAGTCTGGTACTCGTAAAAGCCAGAAGAAGCCTTTGGTGTACAGGACCAGGTTGGACGCCAACTTCGAGTTTTTGCTAGATGGGAGACAAATCTGAAGACTGGATAGGCCGAGGAAGTGTGAAGCAACGACATACAATCCTGGGAAACCCTAGATATGTGCGGCCAAGCATTATCTTGTTGGAAAATGACTGTTTGCAATTCTGTTCTGTGGATACATTTTCTGAGCGTATCGTTGCGCTCTGTACATGCCTTTCCATTACAGCATTAATGCAAACGAAGCTGGTAATGTTGGAGTGCTAATGGCATGATGCCTAGCGGTCGCCTTACATGCAAATTTACTTTTTCTAATTGCCTGTCGAAAGCATGGGAAGAGACAGCGTTCTGTAGCGAGGTTTTCAGCCATCTGTATATGCCTTTGCAGCTGTTCATGCTTGTCTCACGATTAGACTATTATCTCTTCTGGAGCTTCCAGCGCCTGACCGCCATGTATGCATGTCTGTCTTGACGTATTCACTACCCCAACAAGTTCTCACAATCAGAAGGGAAACGTCTAGATCAAACTGTAAGGAATTCAGCAAAACAGCCGTTCTGCTTCACTCAGCCCGATGATTAGATCTTTCTGAAACTCCGTTAGCCATGCTACTCCGTTACAAAGTACTGACTGGCCTGGCATACGAAGACCTCCAAACAGCAAGTACTGTACACTGAAAATCCGGAACATATTTATCCTTTACGAGCCTTTTTATAGGATACTGCAATGGCGATTTTAATGCACTCTGGTAGCATTACTGGGAGTGTAATCGGATCATGACTGAAATCCTTTACATAACTGTCTGAGATATAATTGTATGCCGAATTTTACAATCTATATATATAATCGAGACGATCTATATATATAATCGAGATAATAATAATAATAATAATCAGCGCAGAGCCCAAACGGTTAGGAGTTGAAAGTTGAAATTTCGTACACAGTTAGGGTACGTCAAGAGAACGCACACTAAGAAGGGATTTTTCGAAATTCCTCCCCACGGGGGAGAGGGACAGGATTAAGGCTTAACACTTCCATCAACAATGGAAGTGTTAAGTAACAATGGAAGGTCTAAGTAACAATGGAAGTGCTAAGTAACAATGAAAGTGCTAATTAACAATGGAAGTGTCAACAATGGAAATGTTATGTAACAATGGAATTGTTAAGAGAAAGCGACGTGCAAGACGCAGCGCAGTTTTTTTGTTTTTGCGGGAAATCAAACATATTTTTATATGTTTGATTTCCCGCAAAAACGAAAAAAACTGCGTCTGCGAAAAAACTGCGAATTTTTAGACCCATCTAAAAATTCTCTAATTAGTCTGGAAACGGGGACGCAATTAGTAAGATTGACTATAACGTTATAATCTTATTTTTCGCTATAGTTACTTTTGCCCGAGCAACGCCGGGCCTACCTGCTAGTAATTGGATAATTATTTCTAGTGCGTAACTCATTGACAAAAATGAGTATATCATTCTTGTGGTAGTTTGTGCAATGTTAATTTCATATACGATATTTATTGAAAATATTTTTTCAGAGAGATTAGATTCAATTCTGTGGATTTATACCCTTTACAGACTGTTTTAACATACAACAAACGTTACGGTTTATATTAAAATATTATACTTATTTCGTAAAGATTAAAAACTTTACTTCAATGATATTAAATTCAGTGGAGTTAAAATGAGCAATATTAAAAAATTTTTGAGTGTTTCACTGATTGAACAAGACACTTCTTTATTCTTACTAAAACATATCATACAGCATTTAAAAAATAATTAATTTTTATATTTATATTATAAGAAATACGTCATATTTAGAGAGAACTTTATTAGGCTTCAAAATTAATTATTACTTTACGCCAAGAATAATAATTTATCCTGGGCGTTTATGATTTAATTCTTTTGGTAAAAATTCAGTTTCTTGTGTTACTACAAGAATAATGTGCAATTGTTGACAATAAAGTTAATAAAGTAAGTAAGTTTAGATTCTTAATCATTTTTACAATTTATAAAAACCGATATTATTCCTGTTAATTCTGTCTAAAAACAAATTTTATTAAAATATGGGGACTGCTTTCAATTTTCTAAAGTTTGATAAAAATTAATAGATTTCTTCTAACATTTAATGAACCTTTTGCTATTTGCATTATGCACACTTTTCGACTATGTAATTGTCATAACGAGGAAATATTGATCTCGATCAATGCTGTGATTGAAAAAGAATTATAAATGGTTATATTATTAATAGTAGCACATTTGACAGCTGCAGAGAAATAATTTCTATCTGCAACATTAACAATTTTCATTATTTTCACCTTTGTTATAAATTCTTTTTGTCTATTCATATGTAAATTACATAAGTCATAATAAATTTTTAACTTAATAAAATATCCACTATAACAAATATTAGTTTATATTATATTACGAAAATAAAAGGAGCGAAAATGACAGAAAGGCATTATCACAAAAGGTTTTTAAAATTTCGATCTAAATCCATTTTGTTATGAGTTATGCACTGCGCATGGAAACTACTAAAATTTATTCCGAAAAATATCAATGAAATCATCACTACAATCAACTTCAATTTCATACACTGCCTTATTTTACCTTTGCAATATAAATTATAATTCTTCCTCATTTAAAAAGGCTTTCTGTGATTAAGAACGAGAATTTTGAAATTTCTTTGGATCGGCTAATATCTACTTCTCCTAAATCTCCTTTAAGTTGATCTATTCTTCGTATTTCTGTTGTTAAAAATGCGTTGTTCAGTCGTTATAAGAAGACGCCAATGCCATGCCTGCATTCTTATTTCATCCCTGAGATTCATTCTATTTTCTAATATCATTTCTCAGTTTTATATGCAAATGATAATCTCAATTTGTAACTAAATCCCTATTATGCAAATCGAACTTCTAAATCTCTGCTTCTACTTCTATTAAATAATTTTCTAAATCTGCATCTAAATCTCTTCTAAATAAGAATAAAATTAAGATCTCATGAACATTTTCTGCATATTTAAAGGCTGTCTCAATTTAACAATGATAGAAAAATTTTTAAAATTCGTGCCCAATGAGGATGATTTTAACTTGTGCTAAGTTCTAGACAATCGTAGACTTAAAAATCCACAAGTTTATATAATATAAAATTCGCATCAAACGATACTTCGTATTGTGCAAAGTGTGGAATCCTAGTTAGCACTGGATTCCGAGTACTAAAACAAAGCGGTATCGATAGTTATGTCATGTGAATAAATTTTTACAATAGGGTAATCATTGGATACTACATTATTTTTATTTCGGCGTTTTAATGTTTGTTGGCATCACCGACAATACTCTATAGAAAAGCCAAGGTTGCCTGTACCCAATACCATCAATTTCCGTCTTTTAAAAATTTCTTATCTAAACACATCAAGCAAGAAACTTAATACTTCAGAAAATTAGTTTAAATAGTTGTAATTTTTGCTTTTTTTTTTAAAAAATGTATTTTATTTTATATAAACTTCCCTTCACAAAAGTACTATACCTTTTCTTTCTGCAGAGCTTACTCTAAGTTTAATAAACAATTCCTTGTAATTAATTATTTAACCAATATGTCTAATGAAATAGTAATGTAATGTATTATTGTTATTAAAAATTGCTGTTTTTAAATGTTTTGGTGTAGTTACTATATATTTTTCAAAAGCTATTGATATATGACAAATTGAAAAATGTGAATATAACTCAATGAGAATCGAAAATTAATGGAAATGGAAATGAAAAAATGAAAATTATTGACAATTTAGTCTGTCAATAATTTGTAAAAATATTAAAATTATCGGCATTTTTAGCATCGACAAGTAAAAATGTCAATAATTTCCACTTTAGATATAGACATTCTGAAAATTAATTGGCATAACTGCACGAGAATAGTAATTTTTGTTTTAAAAACTGTTCTTTAAGTTAAACCATTTTCTGATAATAATGAGCAAATCGAATTGAACACCGTTTCATGCAAACGCATGTATAATCTCAAAATTATTTAAATCAATATATTTTGTTAAAACGTACTGTACTTCATAAATATTTCCAAGTATGAAAACACAAGTAAAATTAAATAAAAGAAAAAATCTTTCTGTAATGTTCCCGTTAAATATGTGTATACAGTATTACTGGTGTAATCAAAAGGACACAGGAGAGCCACTCCTTGCCTTTATGGATAAATTAATGAAAGGGAAAAAATTCAAATAAATACACCAGTCTCTTATTATTCCGGCAATTCCTTACACTAAGGAATACCCGGATTAGCGATAGTGTAGGATTATGGAGCTTGTATAGGCCTATAACCTGCCTAAAGGTAACGAGCAATTATTTATTGTAACATCGTCACAATGCCGGGCTGCAAATTTCTAATCATATTTTTAATGTATTTAATTTAAAATATGTGCTCTATAACTCAAATTAGTAGTGCCTTGCCCCTGTACTGTACATCATACTTTTCCTTTAATTACGTTGTGCCAGTCATCTATCTAACTCCGTTCTCGAGATTTACGGACGACAGTGGAAAGTTATAGGTCTAAAAATTTTTTAAATTGTATCCGAATGAATAGCATGACTCGTAGAGATTTAGTACTGATTCTCTCTATAGTTGTACTGTATTTGTTATTGTGAAATTACAGTATGTACTGTACAGTGCAGTAATTGTAAGTTTAATTATTTATTAATTTAATGTTATAGATTTACTGAATGTATTTAAAAACATGAATAAGCGACAAATATATAACGGTGATGTATGGGACAACTGGGAGGCCGGATTAAAAGGAGTGAGCTGTACGAGGAAAAGATTTAAATATGACAAACGCACTTATATATGACTGTAAGTATTATACGTATGTATATATAAGTGCGTATATGTAAGAGTTTACTCGTCATTCACAGTACTAGTGACTACATCTATAGTGTTGCAAGGGTAAATGTAGATTGCACGTTCTAATTCGGGGCTATTCTATTATTGGTTTTAGTATATTATGGTAAATATATGTTAAATTCGATTATATGTATATATATATATGAACGTGGACATGTACAGTAGAATATACAATACTTATTCATTCAAGTACAGTATTACAAAGCTTTATAATTGTTTAAATTGTCGTAACAATTATTTAATTAAGCGTAATGCATTCAGTATGCTTAACTAAATAATTGATATGACAATATCAAAAATTCATTACTCTTTATGAAATTTATGATGGCAATTTATTGGATAAAAGAAAAATAAGACAAAGAGAATGTATTCTCGCAGAGAACATTTTTTTGTAGAGATTATTCCTTGCAAGTAAAATAAGCGATAAACTCCTTAGAGGCAAAGCGTATTCATATTCATGATATTTTATAATTTTCAATAGAATTTTTCAGCTTTTATCACACATATCATGGATTTAAAAGCCACAATAAGGTAAAAGACATTACTGAACACGATATTTGAGAAATACAAAAGGTATTTTCTAGAAATAGAACATTGAATTTGAACATCGCAATTATTCTTACATAATCTTAGGTTTATCGTTACATTAAGTAATTTCTACGTAATAAAAAACAGCTTGCTTTGAGAAACAGGAAATATTTATATAAAAATTTAAACTTTTTACTTTCTATCAATAAGTATACTCTGAAAATATTTTAAATTTGTTAAATTTTAATTTATTTATCATTATATCATTTTATAAAAATATGTTTTCATTAAAATACATTTATGTAACTCATGTACGTGTATAAATTTATTAATTATAAATACAGTGTGTATATAATTATATGGAATATATAAATATATATCTTCCGTATAATTATAATTTTTTGACAATTACTTAGAGCAGTAATAATAGTATAGTACAATTTGGGCCGCCAAACTATTCGATTAGCGGGCCAAATTGCGTATATGTCGTAGGTAGGCGGGCACAAATATTTTTTACTTTCTGGCTGGATTTGGCTCGGAGGTTGTAGAGTATAATTTCTAGATTGATATGCATAATGTAAACACAAACATTGCATCAGGCAATATTGCAATAACTAAATGAAATTGCACTGGAGTATAGGTAATCAGTTAGTAATGGGCTATTAGTTAATTTGGACATATTGTTCTCCAAATTTTCATAGGATCTTTCATAAGATTCGAGATAGGATTTTTCCCAATGGAACTGGGGAAAATCTCACACGATTTTACCATTCACTTGTTGACAGTGTCTAGCCCGCTTCCTCCTGTTTGGGTATTTTAATTTTAATCGGCTGAAAAAGTTTGTCCTGGTCTTGAGACAATATACAACTTTGTTATTTAAGCTATGCCGTTATCTTTCAAAGAATTCGAGATAGAATTTGTCTCCATGCAAAGAGGTGGGAGTGCATGGCGGTCCGACGCCATGCACTCCCACCTCTTTGCATGGAGCAAAATAACTAGCAAATAGTCTACTACCAATTACCTACATTGCAGTGCAATTTCATTTAGTTAGTGCACAACATAAGCGAGATATAGCCTGGTGTAATGTTGGTCTCTCTCATCTTGTATTTAAAGATCAAAGATAATATTTTCTAAAATCTTTAATCGTAAAGTGAGACATATAAAAAAGAATTTGTTAAAAAATAAATAATATTATTTATATCTACTTATTTAATTAATTCCATTAATGGCATTATTTGTTGCTTTGTAAAGAGGAAATATAGACCCTGAAAGAATATTTTTGCTTTATTTTTTCGTTTAATAACAACATTAACGAGATATCAATGTGATTTCTTCTTCTTCTTTTTCTTCTTTTTTTTTTTTTTTACTTAAATTCACGGCCTGTTAACTGTTAATAATTGTGCCAAGTTTTTATTAAATATAATTACAAATAGGAAAATATTGATTGGTGGCTTTTTGTAATTTTATATACAGTACAAAATATAACAAGAAACAACTTCACATCAGATGTCTTTCTTCTTTCTTTTCTTCGAATAATTCTGATTTATCACGTAGGAGAATAGTCAATTTCTTTTAAAAGATTTTATTACTTCACAGTTTATCATTATTAAAGTCTCTCTCAGTTTATTTATTTGTCTCTTGTTTGTATTGTCATTGTTTTAGATTTTGTTTGATAAACTGGGATAATGATATTATATTTTATTGTTATGACAATAAAATACAATATGTATACACTATATAAAATTCTAACTTCTGGCATTGATATCACAAAAATACAAAATAATCTTACATTTAATTTATTACATAGCTAAACCGAGAATACAGTTGATTTTTACAGATATTTTAAAATTTCCTCTGGTTTAAATCTGTGTATTTATAATTCAGAAAAATTCGATATAGCCCAATAGAAAAAAGATACAGATGTTCTGTAGTTATATAAATATACAGGGTAGGTGAAAAGTTACCAGGCATAAATCGCTATACTTTCTATATTTCTAAAGCAAAGATGATAAAATTATTTGACATGTGTCTTGTTAAATGGAAATACAGAAACATTTCTTAAAAGTTAATGTAGCCGCCGGCGCCATCCAGCACGTTTTCCTCAGATGGTGTTGCGGATAAACGGCCAATTCTCTGTGAATCGGCATTCGAACCTGTGGTCATTTTAGCCACAAGTTCGAATGACAATTCTTGATTATTTCCAGACGGATTGTGGCATGACATCCCTTCACCGTATGCCTCTATCTCTGCACAACAACCACTGATTTACACACCTCATAGCGTGTAGCAATATGCAAATATAATTAATTGAATCTGAAAATGAGAGAAAAATAATGGTCTTAAGGTGAAACATGAAGAGATAAATTAAGCCACAGAAAATGCCACGACAGATGGCACACAGATGCCGAATGGATGAAAGCACTGGTTGGTCGCGGGTTGGGCCTGACCAACGATCTGGCAATTTGGAGTTTTCCGGATTTTTTTCACGTGCCTAACACCTAAATAGAGTGCATTTTCCCATACTGTAGAAAGTACTCCCGGGAGGCACTCCCCTTGAAGATCGTGCATCTGTTGAGTTGTCTTATCTCATCAACCACGACAAATGATAGTTTCTTTAGTTACCTTTTCGATATGAACTCAAAAGTTAAATTATTATTCGAATTAATTATTTTTAAATCTTACATCTTCTACGCAGACTATGACTTGTAATTGTAAATATCGATAGATATGATTTATATAAGTTATAAAAATTTTATATCTCTCTCTAGAGTGTCGTAACAATTTGAAGATAAATATTACATATATAAAATATTTAGTTTAAAATAGTTACGACAATTTTTTCTGTCATGAAACAAAATAGAAACGGTGACACCGGTTATTAATGAATCGTCATGAAATTTTTATGAATAGTTTATATTAGGAATAAGGGGAAAGCTCGAGAAGCGAGTGAGCGGGAGATGAAACTCCTAGTAATATTATATTATTGCAAAGCAAGAATTTATTCATTATCAATTTCCATAAACGTTTGAGAAATGAAGATCTAAGTTATTTTATACAAAATTTATACTAACGAATACTTAAAACTGGAAATTTAATGTATAATTATTATAATTTCAACTGTTAAGTTTAAATTAAATAAAACTAATTTTATTATAAATCGTTAACGCATCATTAACTTATTCTAATTAGAAAGTATGCAATTACTTGTTGAAGTAACTTTTAAAATTGAGTAACTTGACCACAAGTCTCTAACTATTGATAGTGGGAAGCCGAAGACAGACGTGTTTAGAAAGATAAATCAAAATCCTAATGAACATAAACTGGCTTCGTTGAATGAACATGATTTTCCTGAAACCGTTTATGTTCATTGAGATTTTAATTTATCTTTCTAAACATGTTTCCAGTTTATAGGTACTAGTTGAGATCTTTTCTAAACAATTCATTTGCAAATTGTTTTGATTAAGAGAAATTGTTAAAAACCTGAACAATTTAATTAAAATCACAAATGAATGACACAAAATTTAATTCGTTAATAATAATTTGCACTATTTTTATTATAGTATATTTTTAAAGAATTTTAATTTAAAGAAAGCTTTTGAAAATATTTAAATTCAGTTTTAGAAATTAAAATTCTATCAATAATGTGCAATTTTTTAAGATTAAAATTACAAATGATTTTCACACTCTGTTTTTCTTAGATACTCTAAAGAACTTGAACGTAATTAGTTTAGTATATATTAATTATTACTATAAACCTATTTAAGATTTAAAATTAAAATGAAAGAATTTAAATTAATAACTATAAATCACTATTTTTTGCTGTTGATTGATAAAAAATTTAAAAGGCTTTCTACACATAAAATTGAAAAATTAGGTTCATAAACACGTTTTAGCTATGTTTTTACATTTCAGTTTGAAGAAATATCACTACAAATACATTTATACATCAACATTTTATTACTTCAAACTCAGATCATTTCTTTTTTCTATTGATCTTACTTTATTGACTTTACCGAACTCTGCTTTATTGATCTAACCATTTGATACAGTTAATATTGATATAATAAAAGCTAAATTGTGTAATTATGGAAAAGAAAACTTAAAGTACACTACTACTTATTTTATGATCATATTACATTAAAGACTGACGTTATATTTCTATAATTTCGAGAGTTATTCATGGATTTAGATGATTTTTTATTTATTTTAAAAACATTTTAACGTTGGATTTTATATCTTCTTTTAATAGAAAGCGCAAAATTTATTATTGGATATGCAGATGCATCGTATACTCAAGCATAAGTTATATATATAAAGAATATACTTAAGTATAAGATATGTATGTATTTTTTAAGCATAAGATACGCAAATATAAGATGGGATGGAATTGGATTAGGCTAATGGAATAAGGTAACGTAACATTTGAGCGATCTGCCAACGAAGGTACTCCTCGGGACGGTTTATGAGGGAAGCTGGCTCGTATTTAGGTGTTAGACACGTTAAAAACCTCGTAAAACCCAAGACCATGGAATCCATTTGACCATTGGAGCATTAAGCGTATAAAATATATAAGAAACATTTAAGCATAGCTGTGTAGATAGGCCTATAGGATACACTTAATCATAGGGTATAACAGAAAATTTTTAAAAAATATTTATTTTAGTAATATTTTCTTGTCTTCCCGGTTCTGTTATATATAACAGAGGGAACGTATGGCAATCGATCAAAAAATGACCCTTTAAGCTTTTTACATCTTAGGATCCAGGGACCTTGAAACGTCGAGAAATGCAAAAATTCGAGGTTTTTCTCTCTGTGGATGGATGCTAGTGTGTATGGGGAGGGCATGATTTAGTCATCTTCTTTGAAGCTTAATAACTCCTGTGCTTTTTGTCGAAAATTTTTGAACGTTTGCAGAGAGGTTTGTGTATTAGGATTGATGTTAGTAAATTTTTGTAGTTAAAGGTTAAGGGGTTGGGGGAGATAAAGGGGGTCGTGTGTCATATCTCGAGTAAGATCACAATGACGATTTTACTCGTTATTAGCATTTATAATATATTTTTTTAAATATAAAACCCATCCCTACCCTAAAAATTAAACTTTTTGTCATTTTATAATAATTAAAAGTATAAACAGTTTTTAAATAAAATGTCATAACAGATGGCGTCACCAAAATTTTAAATGTAGCCGGGAAAGTTAAGCAACTCGTTACTGGATTTTTTCTGGAAAGAGTTCATTATTATATTTGGTTGACATTATTCTGAGCAATATTTAAGTGTTATTAAACTGAGAAATTTTTATAATCTATACTTTTATCATCAGTTTTAATTTAGGATAAAAATGATAAAAATATATTATAATTCTTTTATTCTTAAACTGGATAATCCAAAATTAATAGTTTTTTAAGTTTTAAATTAAAAACAGAATTATCGTATTATATTAAATTATTATGAAAAGTTTAGGATATATAAAATAAAGTTCGAATTCTGTAAATCAATTTTAACATACAGGACTTGAGAGAGGTGAGATGAAATCCAGTCCAACCATAAATGCAGAGCCCATTAAAAGCATAAAAATACATTAAAAATAATAATAAATAACAGCAGATTTTTCGTCACTTATCAAAGACTTTTTAAATTTATATCGTGATTTTTATGTAAATTTTAGGGTCATTCTGTGTCCGAGACGAAGTCAAACAGTCCTGCTGGCTTCTCTATCTGAGCCTAGCTATATCTATAATGTTATTCTGATAAGCTGATATTCGAATTAATTTATCTAATTGTCTAACAATTTACATTTAATTTTCCCACAAGTGACTTCTTGGCAGGGTTTATGTTATTTACTATATTCTAACACATCAAAGAGAGGGGAATTTACTTCCCTGCCAGTCTAATATTTATCCATGAAATGAATTAAAACTATGTTGAATCATGTCTAAATTCAACCATTGAAGTCACCCCCTCCCCCCAAAAAACTAAATCAGTATAACTTGTATATTTTAAGCCTGAAAAATTAACAAATAAAAATAATAAGAGGAAGTTGCTGCCAAGCTTGGATTCCGAAATATCCTTTAAGGAAAGTATAAAATATTATAAAAGATTATATATAAATTTTTTATCGTTAATTATTAGAATATTGACAGTAAGAATAGATTTCTTATTTTCCAATAAAAGGCATCTCTTTTTACCGGCCGTGTGATGAAAACATTGTTGGATACTTTTATATCTTTATATTGATTATTCTACAGAATTTCGCGACTATCAAAAAAACTTTCACTATACGTTTCTTTTATCCTCAAAAAAATCAAATTTTACAAGGAGTTTTGATGTATTATTTAGAAGAAAAAATATCTGTGACTTGCAATTTTAGAATCAAAACCTGTAAATACAAGATGGCTAAAAAACAATTAACCATTTTACAGACTAATTTGCGGTGCTATTCAAATAGTTTACTGCTTATAAAATTTAAAAAAAAATTGTTCAAAATGAGCTCCTCCTTGTTCAATATATTAGTTACAACGTTCTGACATACAAATTTTGCAGAAAAAGCTTGCTTAATTGAATTTTGGGCCTCTGCAAATTTAAAATATTTTAATTGAAGTATGTTCTAAATGTTTGGTATTATTTTAGAAAAGTGTAACAGCAATGTAAAGTATATAAGAGAAATTACTAGTGATTATCCATAGAATTTATCAAAGAAATTTAAAATGTATTTTCATTAATTAAGCTTATATTTGAATTTATTTTAATATAATTATGTTAAAATTTATAAATATATTTTTATAATTAAATATATATATATTTATATATAAAGCTATAATTCAATATTATCTGAACTTTATTCCATTTTATTACGTAAGAATTACTGAATGTTATGATAAAACTCTTTAAGATTACGTAAGGATAACTGAGCTCTCCGAAATCAATACCTTATTCCTGTAAGATCTTTCTTGTTTTTTACAAAGAATATGTCCATTAATTTTTTTTATCTCATAATATCAGATTTTTATATTTGCTACACTTGTGATAAGACGCAAACGACTATTGAAAATCATGTAACTTACGACTTTCAATAGCTCTTTTCATATCTTTACAGAAATAAAATTTTGGCTTTAAGATAAGAAAGGCCACGGAACTAAAGTTTTTTGTATAAATGCCCTTCTGGTAAGTTATTATTTAAAATACCAGAAAAGAAGGACCTCTTAGAGGTCGAAGTATATAAAAAAAACAACAATTTTAGTTATAGTATATTTAGTACGGCAATGGAATGAATATTTGGTTATGAGGGCCCATAAATATGAGCTCTCATGAGAAGTAATATTATAATAATATATTGTTAATAATGATGTAATTAATCTTATGTTTAAGTCAAATTCTTTCAAGAAAGCTGGATTTTAGTTTTATTATTATTGATTTGGATAAAACCACTTGAAAATTGTTTCATATAATTTGTAGAGTATTATCTTTTCGAAACATAATATGAAGGTAATAATAAATAAACATATAATGAAACTTAAAGATGTGGAAAATCAGATTTTCTAGAAGTTAACTAAGAATTTTAACCGGAATTAATTGAGAAAATATATAATAATATTAATTAGCAGGTGGACTACATTTTTTTTACTCCGAATTAACGACGCGTAATATAAAAGCAGCTTTAAATAACATCTTGTTCACTTACTTTTCTGCCATTATAAATTTAATCACATTCATCTTATTTTTGTTTCTTTAAGAATATTTTATGGTTCATGTTTTACTAAATTAAGGAAATGACTTGTTTCTTATTCAGGTTTACACCTTGTAAATTTATTCTAATACATACTAATAAGGAATAAATTGAATAATAAATCTATTTTTATTTAAATTTTAGCTTTTTATCCTCTTCATTTAGGCAATGAATGAAATGAAAACTAAGATTAAAATTATTTTTGATCAAATTAAAAATTGCAACATTTTTGGACAAGCATTGATTCAATTTCCATTTAGAATATATTCTTTTCTGCTTAATCACGATAACAACAGTTTATTCTGAATGTATCTTGTGTTCCGGTAATTATTTGAAGTGGATGAAATATAATAAATTGAATTTCATTTTTCCAGTGATATGGATTCAATATTTGCAGTCGTTGTAATTGACGTTATTTTCTTCTGGATTTAACGTGTTGAGGAATATAAAACAGAAATAATTGAATAATGTCTTCAAAATGGCTTTAAATCCAATTGATGATTGATTGATTCATTTACACGATTATCTCGTACGGTACTAGCAATTGCATAGTTGATTTTAATTTCTGCGTTACAGGGCCAGATTCACCCAATTAATTTAAGTTGAGTTATGAAAGTCGACTTTATTTTTCTACGAAATTACTAATTGTATTTAATCTTGAATTTTTCCTCAGTAGTAACGTTTCACACTGTCTTTATGGAGATTTAGGAACAAATCCAATTCGAATCTTCATGGGCAATTCGAGCATCTCTACCATTGCAATCTTCGAATTTTCTTAAATTAAAACGCATCTGCTTTCTTTCATTAAGTAATAATCTACTGAGGGTAGTCAAAAAGTATTGCACAGTATTTAGAGATTTATATTTATATAAGAATTTATATTAGAACAGAAAGTGAGCGAACTTGTTAAACTCTACAGTCTTTCAAAGTAGTAGTCCCTTGCTTGTCAATTCTTGTTTGCTAGCGTTTTGTGAGGTTCACTATTCACGTCATCTCTTCATTTTTGGTTAAATTTTCGGATGTGCTGGATAACGGCAGAAGATAGCGAGGCTACGTTTAAAAACAAAAATGAGATGTCCATCCAAACACTGTATTTCGATCTGCGGCGGAACCTGCACAAACTTCAACAAGTGCTGCATGAATCTCCATTGGTTTTTTTCATGTAATATTTCGATTTTGATGGACGATCGCTAATCGTCACATATGACAGCTTCCAAACCGTCCGCATTGTCCATTTGATCACCTGCTCGTCCGGAATAATGCTACCTACAGTACATAAACAAACACAGCTGTACTTGTCTTATCCTTAATCACAACCATACAAAAAATGAGAATGATTGCATCATCCATGTGCGAATGTTTCCAGATTGTGCATTATTTTTTGATTAATTTCTGTATTATAAGAAAATATTTTAAATTTCGAAAATGAGATCCATCTGAAGAGGAATTTAAAACTCATCTAATTTTGATTGATATAAAATGGACAGCAATAAATTACATCTTTCCATTTTTTTACATAAATTGCATTTGTACTCAAAATTAAAAGATATTTCATAGATTATTATAGAAAAAAATATACGAAGGAAATGCTTAAAATTTAAAACATAAAATATTAAACTGAATAGTAGTTGCTAAGTATGTACTGTACAGTAGATTATGAAAGAATTGTTTTGGATAAGACTTTTATAGAATTCAAATAAGGATTTTACAGAACAGTTTTAAACTAAATTCAAATTAATCTACAAAAAAATTTGACATTAGTAACAGGGCCCTCCATTACTACGTGCATAGTTTTAATTGGGAGGGGAGTCACGAAAAATACATCATTGTAAACATTATAAGCATTGTCTACGTGGATTGCTTTCAGTGGTATTAGCGGCATACAAATTTATTCTTACCGCCTAAGTCTGCTTACTAGTCGTGGAAATAAACTATTACATGAAAAATATTTACATAACTTCTTTAAGTGATTTCTTCACTGTGGGGATGTCCATAAATTACACAAATATTATAGGATGGGTATGTAAGTAATTGTTACGATGCGTCATAACGGGTTGGGAATGTTTGCAAAAACATTACGTAATGCTAGGATTTTTAAATTGACTAATGTTGTTTGTTAAATAAGTAGGAATTAAACTATCCGTAGGTTTTTTCACCATGTGGCTTTTTCGTTGCTTAATTCGCCAAAAACAGAACATGAAAGAATAAAAAGTGTTTCGAGGAACTGTACTGCCGCTACTGCCTTGTGTAATCAATGAAATAATGTAACGTTCAGTTATATTATTTCATTATATAACGTTCAGTACCTCCGTGCTATATATTATTCCATACTAATTTTAATGATCATTGAGGATATATGCGTTACGTAATTATGAGAGTTGGCATCTGCGACAACGTTATGGAGAGTTACAGGAATGGAATAATAGTTGAAATGTATAAAAACAGCATTACGTAATTCATGGACGATCCCTATCAGGCGGTTTAAGAACATCGGGGTACATGTAAGTTAATTAAAGAGGGATTACCAAAAACACATTACATCATTGAATATAACAATGAGGGAGGAAGTCAAAAGGGGCTCAAAACCTATACAGGTAATTAATATGAGGCCTAGACAGTGTTGCCGTTTTATAACAATTTTAATAATTAAATTTTTAAATTTTTATTAAGAAATGTAGGGGATAGATTGGCTATCAGCAACATTCAAACTTCTGACCACCGCGCAGCAGATGGCTGTAATATGGCTACATTTTTTAAAGCTTGTTATCAGTTTAGAATCAATATCAAATCTCCTCAATCTATAAACAGGTTACAATCTAATTTGTTTATATAATAAAGCAGCAAGATATTACCTCTATAATATATTTCATCTACAAGATGTAAAGGATGATATTTCATCTTGCTGCTTGAAAGATAAAATATCATCTTTCACACATAGGCCTATTAACCGACGCATGATTCATTGTGCGTTTGTCATTATGTTTGAAAGATGAAAGTGAAGCTCCAACAAATCATTTACGAACTACTGGTAAAATTATGAGGCTAAAGATTAGAATCGACTCCAAATTCGTCACGCTGAACGAGAATGAGCATATAGAAAATCCTCTTTTCTGCACTATAAAAGACATATTCTGTAAAGTTGACACTTTGCGCTATTCTGACCAGCTGGAAATTTATATTTATATTAATCTTGTCGCAAAGAGAATATACAGATAAGCTTTTCGAGATAAAGAGCAATTTTAATCAAACCTAAATTTATATCTCTAGAATTTTCATTAAAAAAGATCCTGAAATTAAAATAATTTCAATTACAGGGAAGATTTCTTAAGAACAAAACAATATTAGTGCAGAATTATTATTTTTCAACATATTATTATTATTATTTATTATATCAGTTTTTAATAAAATTTATTTTCTCAACATTGTTTCTGTATAGGAACACTTTTATCATGGATTATCTTGTTAATACTGTATCAAGATAATATTCTTCATAATTGCGTAGCATGAGAATATGTTACAAATAAGTGTCAAAGAGAAAGCGAGAGGTGACAAGTAGAAGAGTAGATGAGAGCTTCTTTTCTCAAGTTTTGAGTAGATAGTAACATTTGACCTAGTAGGCAATGAAAAGCAAAGAAGAACGATCATGTAGTTAACTCGTTCCGAGTCTTCATAGTTTTGTGTATTCTACAAAGTAGTTAGTTTGATAGCTAACGTTTAAAGTGTCTGAATTTTATGCAGTCAGTCTGATATTTTTAATAAACGTATTTATAAGATAAATAATAACTTCAATTGTCATCAACAATTTTATTAAGATCGTAGCCATGTTATATAATAAATTTTGTATTGTTCCGCCATGTTTGTATCGAAAAGTCAAGGTGCGTCGTCTGTCCTCTCTATTTAGGAGAGACGACTTATTATATAGGGAGGAGAGATGACACTAATTTCTCATATACAGTATTTTAATATAAAGAGAGTACAATGAAAGAAAGGAAGAAAGAAAATTAAAATAATTTTCATGTTTCAGATACGCTATCACTTATTATATTACATGTATAAATTTTGAATATTTTTTTGTTTAGATTAAGAATAAAACTGTTTATTTTCTGCTGAATTATTATTGTCTTTTTTCAGTGCAATATCTACAACTCTGATGTAACAAATATAAAAACGAAAAAAAAAAATGTTCTTTTTAACACATCGTGTTAGTTTCTAACTTGTTACTCGCATTGATTTCTCCACACGGCATCTCTCCTATCATCTTACCAACACTGGTAGGAGAGGTGGAAAGAAGGAGAACCGTAGATATATATGTTAAAATCAATCTTATATCATCATAGATTTAAAATAACACTTTTTCTAAAGAGGTTAACAATTATAGAATGATTCACTCTAATTTATTCTTTGATGTATTACAAATTATTGGATACAGAACTTTTCTTCGAAATGCACGTCCTCTTCCCTACCTTTATCTTACTTTTATACTCGTATTATTTCATATTTTGGTAAAAGTTTTATTAAATAGAAAACCATGCTCTTATTTATATAACTCATGTAAAATAATCATATCTATACATTATTCTACTTGATATTAAAAAATTATTTTACTGAATAAAAACTTTTTCTTTGTATAATAAATGTTTAAACAGTAAGAAATTAATACATTTTATTTATTAATTGCATATTTTATAGATAATTAAAACACAGATACTGATATATTCGTTAATGTTTAATCAAAATAAGTATAGATAATATTCATATTAATTTTTCAAGTAAAAGGGACCGAGGCTAATTGTTGCAATTCAACTTAGCATTTTTTATAACTGAAACTTTGAAATTTTAAAACGTCAATTATAGAAATTAGCAACTTTTTATAATTGCAATTACATCCGAATTCTCGATATTTTAATCATTATCAAGAATGCATTAGGTATAGATACAGAGATAGAGCTGTAATTTATCTACTTTTCGAAATAGACTGTTTTATAAAGTAAAATTAAGAAGTTTAAATATGATCAAAGCTATATTTACAAAAGACAATTCATCAGGTTAATATTACATGAAAGTGTTTCCTTTTACTTCTATCTGTTTCACTTTACAACGATGTATCTGCAATCAATTAAAGTAGTTATATTTGATTTAATTTCACATCACTCATTAAAATATAGGGTTGAAAAATTAAAGCTGGTTTATTCATAACCTAAACAAACCACAGTCTAGGGTCTTCCATTATGAGGCTGCAATTTATGACTTCATGTTTTAAAATTTATTATTACTACTTGGTAGAGAGAAGACCTCACTCTATGTCTACCAAAGTCTAAATCCGGCTCTCTTCAAAAAACACAAGCATCTGTATTCCGATCTAATTCAATTTTTCTATCATGCTTCATTTAAATTGTATATTTAAAAAGGCAGGAAAAGTTTTATAGTCGAAATCATCAGTTTTCTCTAAGATCAAAATTTGCTAATTTCTGTAACTTGATTTGTTTATAGTGAATAACAATAAAACTTTAGAGGGGCGTCTTCCTTTCCTTGAACCTAACCTCTCACAAGTAAACCGATATAATGAAATTTAATATATCGTATGATGAATAATATCGTATAATGTTATATTTTTCATTAGCCAACGTTTATAGAAAATTTATTTTGGTGCTTTGTTTTATTCATTAAACTAGAACAAGAGTTTTTAAATCATGTCATATACTCATGGACGTCCGCAGAAAATTTTCCAGGGAAGAAAAGTTTTTGGACACAAATAATTACATCCATAAATTTTTATTTAATTATTTCATCTCTTTGGAATTTTTTGCAAGTAAATTTTAGTATACACTATATTCTTTAATTATAATTGATGCAATATTGTATTCAATGCAGTATTGCATCAATATAATAAAGACAGATAAAGCGTCCCGTGATCAAGGATTGAGGTTATATATCTCAATAACTTTTACTATTATAATTTACGGAATGTTTTAGTCCATCCCAGGGGACAATTGCCTCCATTTCTCCTCATGTAATCGTGTACGTATTTGTATGTTTATAATGTTATTCTTATATATATATACATAAACACATTGTTCCCTTTCTCTTTCTATAGGCTATATATTTTACAAAATATACAAAATACAGTATTATGTTATTACTTACATTTTTTAAATGAATTTCTTAAAAAGTACATATTTATCAGAAGATGAATAATGAACCTTTTGATTTGAACTCTTGTGATAAAGAACCTCTCTTGATCTGAACCTTCATTGGTTTTAAGCGAGATACTAGACTATATAGTTAGTATCAAAATTGTCCATTACTTCGGATCTGACCTGCAATGGATCAGCTATTATTAGCAAGGGATGAGAAACAACATCCCAAGAATGAAATTCTTACGGAAATCGGGAAGATCTAGATCAAATTCGAATCCGAGTCTCTAATCTATTAGTTCAGAAGGCTTCTTTTGATCACATCATAGAGACAGAAATTTGCACTCGTCATTATTAAACATAACATAGCATAGTAAAATAAGGTTGCTGGAGTTGTCGAGAGGAACATTTTATCCTAAATCTGTTTTTCTTAGTTAATTCCAATATGAACTGATATTTACATTCGTGTCGATCAATCGTTAGTTCATTTTCACAAATAACATCTACCTGATTAAATAGATTTTGATGAAATTTGGTAACAAACTTACCGAGAAGCATTGTCAAAACGCTTTTAAATTTATTCGTATAAAACGAATTAAGTTTTATAAATTAAAATACATTTAGGTAAAGGTAAGTTTTGCTCTTCGAAGCGAAATATAAAAATAATAATACAAGTAAAAAGTTTTTAGTTGGCGCAATTTTTTTACATTTCACATGTTATTCTTTGGATTGTATTATTACATCAAGATCTAAGACGATGAAAAACAGTTAGGTCGGCACTTGGAGAGACCGTCGTTTAGTAAAATCGTTATAAAAAGTTTTAATTGGCATAAATTTGACCCTGGATAACATTTCGAATAAAACTCATTTGTTTCCATGCAATTTTATTCTTGCAAGAGTAAAAGTAAGCCATAAAAGTCGAATAGCTCTTTGCTCGTGAACTTTGACCTATCTATCCGGAAATTTCGCCGGCATCTTATTGATAACGATAGAGATCTAAGTTTAAAATATGAGCTTTATAGATCCAATAGATTTTTTTTCCTAGGAGTATCTGCAGTGACGAATGATGAAGAACGAAGAAAAACCGCTTTTTTGGCAATTTTTGCACTTTTCGATTGCTTATGTTTCGGCAACTCCTTTATAGAAAAACTTGAAATTTTGCATACTATCTAAGAAAACAATTATCTTTCAAACGAGATATTCAAAATAACTATAGTTTTTTGGGAGGTGGAGAAATTAACCCACGAAAATCGGAAACTCTGATTCCTGTAGGCCTATATATAGTCAGTCAGTAACTTTTTCGCTCGGCGCGGATTCTCGATATGAGTTAATACGAAATAAAGCGCGTATTACATGATATTTGATATTAGCATCTTAAGCTATGTAGCATCCTAACTAGTACTGAATTGCGAGTCCTAAGACCAAGTAGCGACGAGCATATATTCATCTCTGATACTCCTAAAATCTCTAAGCTAGGCAAGAACTTAGGTTGTCTATGCCGTAAACCGCCAATCAGAGGCTTAGTTACCGCTGTATCAGCTGATGCAATGTTACAGGACCCAATAGTTAATGAGCTCACCGGCCCATTTTCGTATGGTAACATTCAACCCAATGATCGACGAAATTCACGGCTTCACAGGTCTAGAAGCCATTTATTTTAAAGCTTCCAACAATAGAGTGTGTTATGATTCCTTGCAGTACTCAATTATGAGGAAGTACTGCATACATCTCGGAAATTTCCTCCCACTCGATATGGCAGAAGAAAGATTTGTCTATACTATATATTGGAAAAGAGCTGCATGAATATTTATTAATTAGCATGTTTGCTTTAAAAAATAGAAGAGTAACTTTATAATGGTCCTAGTCTCTGACACTGTTTATAAGTTTGGCCATTATTATTTGACTCGTTTGTACTTGGATTAAGAGTTACAGATTTATTTTTTGCTTTTATGCAATTAATTTAAAACTTTTATATGTAAATTAAAAAATAATTGTAAATTCAATTATTGAATGGATTAATATTAATATATCTGACATCTTTCTACCGCGGTTACTGACTTTTTTATTGCAAAAGCCCACTAGACACTACAGGGCCTAGTGTCTAGCAGTGTCAGGTGCGCGCTGCCACTACTGAATATCTGTATATATATATATCAATACATTTAAACTATAAGTACACTAGTATATATATATTTATATATATTTGTGTGCCTATTAATTATATTATCTATTTAAGATTTTATTGTATATTTTGACTTTTGTTCTTTGTAAATTAATTTGGACTAGATTTATTCGATAAATTTTGGAACGAGATTATAATGTATAAAATAAACTCGAATATTTTTATAAATAATTCATGATATATAAAATTATTAAATGTGATAATGAATGTTAATTTGAAACGAGTTGACATTTTATCTGATAACGTTTAAGACGATATTCTACCGGTAGTTCAAATTTGATCTCGCTTACGTAGATAAATGCATAAATATGAATAGTATATCTAAAAATTATAATTATAAAAATTTCATATGGAAACTTTTAAAGTTTGAGCTTGAATAATGAATAAACTTTGTATTAATTTATAAAAATAAGAAAAAAATGATAGATTGCCCTCTAAATTAATTAAGATAAAATACGTTATAAAGTTTCAATTCAGAACTGGATTTAAACTTATAACTCATGGATTCAAGGTATAAGAGGCCTTCTTTTCATCAAATGTATTATTATAAGCGTAGGCTTAAGCTACAGGTTTTTATTATAAGCGTAGGCTAGTTTATATTGTATGCAAACCTGGTTCTGCTTCTACTCTTTAATAGAGCAAAACTTCTGTAAAGTGGAATCGCACGGTACCGAATTATTTTTCCTGTTTTGGCATGTTTCTGTTTTATTTACGTTCCGTTTAGACAGGTTCTACTGAATTATAAAAAGGAATGCTATTTGTGTGTAACGAATCAGTTATAATTTAAAGCCTTGAACATAAATTACGAATAAGTTCCAATAAATGAATATATCATTTTATATTATGATGATTCAAGTAAGAGAAGAGTTTTAAATGTATCATCTTACATTGAATTTCGGGTTTATAATTGTAAAATATGACTAAATTCATAGCTATTTTGTTACTTTTCATTAGTAATTTTTATATCAAATATCATATACTTCATCAATTGTTATGCAGCTCAATTTTATATTAAAAAAAACAATAAACGGATGGTTGAAGTTATGATATCTAGTATCGAGTTACTTGTTTGTTATTTATGACTAATATTGACTTATCCTTTTATTTCTATTAATAAATTTAAATAAATTATTATCTTTGCTTATTTAAATATTTACTGTTTTACATCCCTAGGGTCATTAACCGTACTTCTGTGTAATGGCAAACATATAACACGTAGAATAATAATAATTTTAACTTTAAAAAGGCTATAAAATGCTGATTCAAACGACTTAATTAACAAAGGAATACGAACCTAGGACTCAAAAGATTTAGAAACTTTAGTGAGGCTGGAATGAAGCTGTGCCAAAAGGAAAGACCGAATTTGATTTCCGTTCGATATAGAAACTTCTACTATGTTTCCTTCGTAGTGTACAGTACAATAGAAAGGAAATTAATTAAGAAGAGAGAGAAGAGAGGAAACCTCCAAAACATTAAATGTGTATAAATTAATCTTTGACTAATCCTTTTGGTAAGATTTATAAATGAAGAATTTTTCTTGTATTTATTCTCTATTAAAAGTATTTTTATAGTGGATTAATATTACAACATTACATTTAGTTTCGTTTTTATTTCAAAATTCCAAATGTAAATAAGAAAATACCATCGTATTAAAATTTTTCATCTTTCTTTATTATTAAAAAAAAGAAACAAAGAATTTTAAAAAGATTATATTAAAAGTAAAGTAATTTTATCTTGTATAGTGGTTGTATTCTTTCAAAATTTAATATTTAGCGTATGACCTGTGATATTTATTAAAGTAACGTTACCACAATGATGATTACAATCACCTGTTTCCGGTAAGGTCATACACATGTGAAAATAGATGACGAAATTAGGTCACTTTGTACATTCTTTTATAGAATAGAATAGTCTGTTTTATATTTGATCAGTTGTTTAAAACATAAAATATGTTTTAACTCAGTTAATTTTTTCAATAAAGATAATAAAAATGTTTATTATAATTGAATTATATGTAAATGTTAATGCTATTTTATCATGTTTAACGATTAAAAATGCTGAGTTATTTATTTAATTTTTTTTTTTCAATTGCAAAATTCACAATACAAAGTTTTATAATCTGCAACACGAATTTCGTTTCAAAAGTATTTTAAGATAAAAATTTTTAGGTCATTTCAATACGTGATTTAAAATATACAACATTAGTAAATTGTAAACTACAATTTTAACATTTTAACTTGCAAAAATTAATGGTACACATTAGTTTAATAGCGTACTTAGTAAATATTATTAGACACTCTATTTAATGGAACGTTTAATAAACTTCAAGAAGAATCTCGTTGAAACTTTATATATATTCTAGAATAATGTAAATAAATCAATATTTAAATTTAAAATTTTTCCAATTTTTCTTAAGTTTTTAAAAGTTTTATGTGTTAAATTTATATCTACAAAACATCGAACTAGTTTTATATATTAATTCCTAAACTATAAAACTGTAAATAGTTATATATATATAAATTCTGTGCTTATAAAGTCTATAACTAATTTTATAATTATGAAATTCTACCTAGTTTTTTTATATATCCTATTATATCTAAATCACATGATTATATTATAAAATATTATTAAACATATAACAAAATATTCTATTATTACATTTAAATTAAAAACATTTTAAAAATTACACTGCAATAATTCATACTTTGAGGGTGTCAATTTATAAGAAATTATATAAAGCATTAAAATATTGAGGTTATATTCTGAATGATTAATGCTCAAAAGATTAGGCTAATATGTTTTGTTGCCTTTATAGGGTTAATTTATATTAAACTGTTGAAATATAGTAGTGTTATTTACTCATATAATCAATAGTATTTATTACGAGGTCATAAAAATATAGTCTTTATTGTATGAGGTCAGAATATTAACACGTATTGAACATTTCGATTGGAATTTCGATACATTTTTAAACATTAAAAATTATTATTATTTTATTTTAGTTGTTTTTGGAGCATAATAATTACTTATACACTTACAGTATAGCATATTATTATATAATGCATTCGTTTCTAAATTCAGTTATTATGCATTACAAAATAGTACAGCAACTACAGTTATTCTTATTAAATTATAAAAATTTTACTAAATGATATATATATGTATAATAAATATAATACTTACGTAAAAATCTTTCAATTTTTCTAATTATTTAAGGAAGATGGAAACACATTGAAAGTTTATCCTTTTAATATTATAAATATGAGAAATTACGTTATTATTATGTCACATAGAATCACTTTCAGTTTTAAATTACGTTAATGTAATTAATAAGAATAGAAAATGTCATGTCTTTACCGACAAAGTACTAAATGTCTGAAAATTACGTCAGTACAAATTTTGTATGACATTACGAAAGACCATTCGTGACATTTTGATTTTCGTAATACGGTAAGAGTTAAAAGATTGACCCGGATATAAAAATTAAAGTTTTCGTAATTTTTTAATTTATTGCTAAGTTATTCATCTTTCGATTGTCAATGATAATATCAAATATTTAGGTTAATTATTGTGATTATCTTAAAGGGACGCCCTTTTTTAAATTGAGTTTTATGTTAATTAACCTTTTTTTTTGTTATTACCATATGTAAATATATGTGTATAAAAAATGTAAGTAATTTTGTAAATGTTCATAAATATTTTTTTAAATTAAAAGAAAAGACAATTTTTTACACTAACATGTGAGAATTTTAAATTTTGTTAATAACAATATAATGATAATTAACTTTTTATTGCGATATATAATATTTATATATACAGTATAACAAGCATAAATTATTTTATATTATTATTTATCTAAATTTTTTAAAGTAAATGAAATTGTTTATACTAATATGTGAGACTTTTTATAATCTTTTAATAATAGTAATATTTTAATTACAATGGACATTATATATGTAGGTTTATACAGTTTATCCGTGAATAATGACCACCTCTAAACAACGGCCAAATGCATTTTTTTTTTTTTTTTTTAGAAATGTTTCTTTTTGAAATGCATACAAAAATAAATTCAGCAATGAATTGCTTAACTTTTCCAGCAACATTTAGTGGCTCCATCTGTTACAACATTTTATTAAAAAGAACTTTTCATATTTTTAATTATTATAAAATGGCAATAAACTTAATTTTGAGGTAGGAATAGGTTTTTTAAAAAACAAAAAAATAAAATTGTAAATGCTAATAACGATGTTAAATCGTCATTAAGTCAGAGTCAGACTGCGCTAGAGATAGGACATGACCCCTTTAACTCCTCATCCCGTCGACCTTTAACCACCAAAATTTAATAGCATCGATCCCGATAGCATTTAATAGCATCGAGAGAGATTTCAGTAGATTTCAACAAAAATTACAGAAATTATTAAGCTTCAAACAGGGTGAATAAAATCGCGCCCCGCACACTCCTAAACACCTATATACACACACACTAACATCAATACATACAGAAAAAACATCCGAATTTTTTGCATTTCTTGGCGTTTCAAGGTTCCCAGAGTTCAAAAATGTAAAAATCTTGGGGAGGGGTCACTTTTTGACCGTTCGCCATACTTTCCCGACTGTTATACATAACAGAGGGAAACGTATGACCTTCAACTAACGGCCACCTCCGAACATCTTTTATGCTCCCACCAGTAGCCAAAGGTTTCAGTCGAAAACGTAAATAGTAAAAACTTTTCTTGATTAAAATCATGTACAATATTTGCTTAGATTTATTATAAACAAATACAAGCAAGTTTTAATAAATATTTGATTTAAATTTATACAATTTTTTAAATAATAATACTTGATTTTTAAATATTTAACAGAAGAAGAATTGAGAATAAAAAGAAAGAAAAAATTTAAAGGTTTCAGTCGAAAACGTAAACCGTTTGGAGATAGTAAAGTGTTAAACGACTGTATTCACTTGTCAAAAACAGATGTAAGCTTTCCAATAACCACAGGTGTCGTTAGATTGGTGACAACTCATGTCGTCACTTAACACCTTTCAATTTTTCTTTTTTTAACTGTTTTTGTTTTATGTCTATATATATAGAAAATAATTTATATTTTTCTCTTATATTTGGCAATATAATTTATTAAATTTTAATCGATAATTTTAGAATAAAAGCCATGTAAATATACTGTATTTTAATATAATTTATTTAAAAAATAAATAAAATATACGCAAAAATGTTAATTAGTTTATATTTATACATAATTATGATATTTTATACACATTAATTTATGTATATATAAATATATATATTACATTTCGTTAGAATTAATTAATCTTACAAAATGGACCAGAATTAATTTTAAGAATTTGATAAATTATTCAGAAACTTTTAATTATGTTTATTAATTATACGAGATTTTTAGTGTTATTATTATTTAAAATGGAATTATTTTCACTAGGATTTTTCTTTATAAAAATAAAAATTTGTAAATCTTAACAAATCTTAAATTGTATTTTCTTCTAATATTTATTTCAATCTTATTAATTAATTAGAAGAATTGATGTGATAAATAATCCTAGATTTAATATTTCTTAAAAGTAACTTCGGTATAATAAACATTCACGACAAAAATGTAGGCTATATTAAATTTTAAAAATTTATAATTATAAAAAAGTGATAAAATTAATATAATTTCAATTAATTATTTATTAAAATTTAAACTGCATTACTCTTTATATAAATTTTTAAATAAGTTTAATATATTGTTAAATTCAATGGTGTTTCAATTATTTAAAAATTGTTGCATAATATTAAACGTTAGACATTGTTTTAAAGATAATAAAAATCACTTTTTAAAAATGCAATTTGTTAAAATTATGTTTTATGATGTTTTAAAAATTTTCTTAATTTTAAAATATCTTTTTACTTTTTACAAGTTTTATGAAATTAAAACTAAAAAAAATTAATTGTCATTTTTAAATTAAAAGAAAATGAGAGAATTAAAAAGTATATAATATAAATAATATATTTTATAAATATAAAATATTGTAGTATAAATTTACAAATATATAATATAAAGATTTATAAATATTTTAAACTTTAAATTATTTAAATTATCTTATAATTTATATTCTACCTGAAAGATATTCGCATTATACATTATTTCTAAATCTAAGAAATTGTGTTATTTTTTTTTTAGAAATAATTACTTTAATTTATAATACATTTTTTATTATATTATTTAAATTTAATATATTTTTACAGCAGTTTTTCGCAAGAATAAAATTTTATTATGATTTTTATTGTTGAATATTTTATTAGATGTAGAGCGTTACGGACAGACGTACACTTCTGAAAATATGTATTTTACATACAAAAAAAGTCAATCTCCATTTTATTAAATGTTTTTTTATGCTATAGAATGTGATATGAAAACACACTTCAATCGAACTAAATATGTGCTGAGAATTTTTAAGGAAAAGTCTAATTTAACGAGTTTTTAGAAATTGTTATTTAATTTTATTGAATTAGAGTAATTTATATAGCGTTCATTTTTATATAAAATATAGGTTAACCATTGGAAATGAAACAATAGTTTAAATAGTACAATTATGTAAAAAATTAGGCTTGATATCCTGCATTTCTACATTTATAAATAAGAGGACATCCTTAATATAAATAAAAGAATTATTTTTATTTTTAAAAAACTTGTTGATAAAATGGAATTTGGTAAATAACCTTATTATAAATTTCTCGTGGACTAACAGTATAAGTAATTGTTGGAATATTTTCTTGTTTTTTTATAGTTTCAAAATTTAAGTTTAGTTCCTACTATATACAAAAATATAATAGTTGTTCATATTACTTTATTAACTAATTAGTACTTTTCATTTATGTTTAATGGTGATTGCTAATTAATTAGTTAATTAATTAATTAATTAATTAATTTACTAATTAATCAGTAATTAGTAGAAAAAAACAGAAATTAGTTAATAAATAGTCCTATTGATAAAAGCGAAAATTTATTAGCATACCCAGGTATGACACGAATTTATAAATAATTATGTGGGCTATTTAAAAATTGGTGAATAGTGTACTGTTTTATTATATAAGATAAATGTATCATATAAATTTTCCTTGAAAAAACTACATAATTTATATTACATTCAATTCTAAAAAATGCACATAAGATCATACTTTTTATTAATTATAATTAATAAAAAAATTTGTAATATATTTATAATATATATTATAAATTTAATAATATATTATTATAATAAAAGCTTTAAATTATTTAAAATAATTATAAAAAAATACATTATTTCATAATTAAAACTCTTCTAAAAAATATAAAATGTGAAACTTTATTATAAAATGATAAGTGTATTTATAAAATGACAGTTCATTATATTAAAATTAAATGAAATTTTCTACAATATTTTTTTTTTAAAGTTATGAAATAAAAAATATATGAAACATTTTCTCATTTTTTAATTTTGAATTAGAGAACTTCTAGTAAGAAATATAAAATTATTATTATTTTTTTTACAATTTTTTATGATTTATTTGCTTATATTGTAACTTTACCATTTACCCAATTAATTGTAACAATTGATATAAATGCTGCTTAATCTTTTTCTTATTTATTAAATATAAATAATCTTTAAATGTTAGAAGATCGATTAAGTACATATAGAAACTACCAACTGATAGGAAGGATAACGGATGAAAGCTATTTTAATTTTCTTAGTGTAATCTGGAATCAGTCAAAAGACAAGAAAAAATTTGATAGAAAATGTTTTGAAGTTCAAAAAAAGCAAAAAAAAAATTTTTTTTTAATAAAAATCGTTTTCTTTATTATTTTTTCTTCTAGATAATATCTTTTTTTTATATTAATAAAAATAATAAATCTTATTTTTAAAAGTTGAAAATTTTTTAATAGAAAAATGGATTAAAATAGCTTTCTTCAGCTGACGAAATTGAATTAATTTAATATTATTATAAATTCAGAAATTTTGAAACAAATTTCGCACAATAGATATAATCACGTACAAAGAAATCTTTATACGGATTAATTTCTCCATTTAATGTAATTGTTAAGAAGTTCAATCAGATTTAATTTTTTATTGCAAAAACTAATTATGATTATATTTAATATTATATAATATGATGTATTAATAATATGAATTCGGAAATTTGAAAATACGTGTTTGTGTGTAACCTTTACAGAAAAGTAATCTGTTAGAGTTTACATATATTATTATTATTCTATAAAAAGAAATATATTTTAACGTAAGAAAATCTGTATAAAAATTATATTTTTCTCATACTTTTTGAAATAAAAATGTTTCTAAACATCTTTCACATGTTATAATACACTATAACATAAATTCAGAAATATTTAAATAAATTTTGAAAAACAGATGGACTCTTTTATAAAGAAATGTGTAAAAATATTAATTTTGTAACTAATTTCTCCATAAATGTAATTGTTTAGGAAATTAATTAGATTTAAGTCTCTTTTTTATTTTAAAAATGAATGAAAAACATCGTTTATAAGCTAATGATTATTATCTTTTAACATTATCCTTCTCATTAATTACAAAAATTGTGATATAATTTTAAATTTAAAAAATTAACTCAACAAGATTATTAAAGTTAACCATTACAATGCCAAAGAAAATCTAATGTGATATAAATCATAAAGACTTGTTAATCATTAAATTTTGTTTTAAATACCTCAGAAAATTTTTATTATCATGTTTTAACAACTTAATTTATTCATGTTTTATTAATTTTCTAGGTAACAACTTTAATCTTAAATTTTTGAAAAATTTTATAATAAAATGCTCATTAAAATATTAATTAAATTTCATATGAAGTGAAATAATAATTTTTCATCTTTATAAGTTTAAGATTTAATTATATTATTTTATTAATTATAATTAAGTTATAATGGATTTTTAGAAGAAGTTTATTTATTATAAATTTTATTTTCTCCATTAACAATAAATTTTGATTATCATCATATTTTTCATTTATACCTATGATTGTTTTATTGTTTTAAAGTATAGAAAATGAAGTGTATATACTTTTGCAGAATATAAAGTTTATGTGTAATTGAATTTTACTTTATATTATTGAAACAGATTGTTTATACATTTCTGATTATATAAAGCATTTCTTGTAAGATGTGATATGTATAAATGAACAAATATAAGAGACTATACAATAATTACGTGTACAATTTAAAAAGTGAGGAGATCGGAAAACTTACTGTACATTATTGTATACGATAGGGAGGGATGGGCAGAGACATTGTCTATGCAGACTTTTTAGTGGTATTAGAGTCATACGAATTTGTTCTTATAAGAGTACTTACTAGTCGTGGAAATAAACTAATAAAATATTTGCAGAACTTTTTCGTGAACTATTCTACATATAATTAAACGGGAGATATTTGCTAAAAGTAGATCATTGTATACAACAGGAAGGAAGCAGGTCAAAAATGGCTCAAAAACTGTACACGTAATTAATGGATGGCCTCTGATGTAGTATTCATTAAAATATTTGCTAATAATATGATAATAAATGAATTAAAAATAAAATTGTTTACTTATTTCTTAATTAAATATAAATAAAAAATAAAATAGTCGTAGAAATATTCGTATAAATTTCTTTAATATTGAGTAAAGTATGCTTCATTTGTATTACATGACATTAAATTCGCTATGTAGTCAAATTTCGATTTATCGGCACAATTTGTTTGCGTATAAAATTGGCACTAAATTCAATAATTTAAGTATCTGAAACAATAATAATGCAATGTAGTAATAAGATCTGTTAAGTTCGATATTCAATTCAACAAAATTGTAACACGTGTGTTTATGTTATCTAGTGTTGATGTAGTCCACAGCTCTGTCACACGTGTCAGGTGTGTTATGTAACTATAGACTTGGGAATGGGAGGAGAGATCTCCCTGCCTAGAGAGGGAGAAATTGTGCATTCCCTTTGGTGTGTCAGGTCAGTGTTGACCAGAGTGTGTAGCTGTGTGACTGGTAAAGAACCAGTGTTGTGAATATTAAATTAATTGTCGGGTGCCTGAGTATTACTCGCTAGTGTTGAAATTAAAGTTCAAATTTGTTGTTGTTGTGTTATAAAGAATCTGTGTACTGTTTTAGACCGTGTAAACGGGAATATTTTAAAACATTTTACAAGATCTAAATACAGACTTTATGCTGAGAGTTTGAAAGTCACGTGATTTGGTAATAACAACCTCCTTTGAAATACAAAATCGTGCATTTAGTAATTCATAGATATCGTAGGGTTCTCTATTTAATATTTATGAGACAAATAAATTCATAAATATTCACTGACACTTTACGAAGATAGCCCTATTTAGTGTGTCGTCTATTTATATCGAGGCTTCACTATATATACTTTATACATCATTACTTCGAATTTAAGGCGCACTTTTTTTCATATTTTTCTGAAATCAACGTTGAGATACTTCTTAAATTCTAAATAGTTCAGCATCTATATATGTATAGTACATACATTAATTAACCCACTTTCAAATTAATATCATTAAAAAGATTCATCCGAACAGACTCTGCTCTGTACATCGAGAAATCGAATCAGAACTCTCATGTTACAGAACTGCAATTGAAAATGATACTTGTTGAATGAATCCTTTTATTTCAATTTCTTTAAAAATAAAATAAATAGCATTATGAATGAAACATTTTCCTTGCCTTTTACACATCGAATGCTATAGAGTTTAATTACTATTATAATTGTTTATCCTAATTAAAATACACTAGGTCTAAAAGATAAATTTTAATGTTATAAATTTAATTAAAGAATATATAAGATTTTTTATAAAGACTATTAGAAAAATAGTATGCGCTTTAATAATAATAAGAAGAATAGTATAAGTTATATGATATACACGATAATTTACTCTTATTTAATTTTAAAAAGATTCTTGATACAAGATGATTTTCTGTTTACTTTTTCGAGCCCTTTCACTATTGCCTGAACAATTCAGCTAACACAAACATTCAAGTAAATCATCAATATAACGTTAGCATAACTCTTTCATTAAAACTCGAGAATATTTTCTTTTTTTTCCGAGTCAATTGAAATGATGAATTGCATCTTAATGACTTAGAAAATGAAAAAGTTAAATAAAATAACTTATTATAAAAAAAGATCAATTTATTTTCAGTCACCTTGATTTATATCATTAACAGTGTTAATATACAAGTATTATTTTTGATGTTATTTTATTCAATTAATTTATTTTTTCTCAAATAATTTATATCTTTAATAACAATAGAAATTAAATTAAATTAAACAGTAGTATTTACTTAATTTTAATTAAAAATACAAAAGAATGAAGTAACATTTATTGAATTGTATTAGTAATTATAAAATGTATGATATTTTTAAAATAATTAATGTTTATGATTACTTTCTAAATATTTATTTAATTTCTTTTTTAATAATTAAAATGTTTCGGAAAATGTTAAAATTAAATATTAAATTAATTGATTTAAGTGTTTACTATTGACATTTTTAAAGGTTTTCTAAAAAATAAAGCAATACTGTATTTATTTCCGTTAATTAAATTATTACATTTATATAATAAAAATAAATAAGAATATAAATATAATTTCAACGAGTTTTTTAAAAAGTAATTTATTTTATTTATATTAGATTTATATAAATAATTCAAACAAAATTTTATTTTATTTTTTATTTATAATTTATTTTAAAAATTTACAAGTTAAAAATAATTTTTATGTTAAAATTTTATTTTATTATTTAATAAAATTTGAATTTTATTTAATAATATAAAATTTTGGAATTTGTGTTTTTTTATTATAAAATATTAAAATATTTATTAATTATATAGTGTTTATAAAAGTTTTATTTTTATATTCTCATTAATAATAATAATAATAAACAACTTTAATTGTTTGCTAATTTATTGCTAATTAATCTCTAAATCAACATAGACTTGAAATAAATATTCATGATACAGAATTCAAATTCGGACACTTCAAGAACTAGAGTTTTAGGATTTTGTATATTGATACTGTTTGTCTGTCCGCAAGATTTCACGAAATCCTTATTTTCTAAAATCTTTCAGATTTAAATTGGTATTGAGTTAATTGTAATTATGAAATTAATAATCAAATTTCAATATATTTATTTTCATATAAAAAGTTATTCTAGATAAAAAAAAAATATCTACAGATTTGGAATTTTCTATTGACACTGTTTGTATGTTCTTAAGTTTCATAAAGTTGTTTCCTTAAATTGGTACGGAGTTAATGATACAGAATTAATTTAATATTATGAAAGTAATTATCAATTTTCACATAAGTAGGGTGGCCCAAAAGTTGTTTAATCATTGTAATCATTGAATTTCTGTATTATTCGAATACTTTATCATTTGCAAAATTTACAAAAAATTGTTCAGAATGTAAATTTCAATCTTATAATAAATCCGATTTATGGTTCATATTCACTAGTGTTTTTATATTATATAAACGTTTCCTTTTAATTGTATTTATTTCTCTCTAAGTTATTATTTTTTAATCAATATTGTTAATATACTTTATGTACAGAGTATAGGATTATCTGTTATTATCAAGCATGGTAACCAAGTTAATTTTCATAAACAATAGAAATATTGATTAGAAAATAATAAACAAACATATTCTTCTGGTAAATAAATCACTTTAATAATTTTATTATATGATAAAAATTAAATTTTAGATAGTTTTAAACTATCTAAAATGTTAGATAATGGCAGAATAGATCAATAAATCACTCAGGAAAATTGTTATATGCCATCAATAAATTACTAAATAAATAAGCTAATTTAAGTTTATTAAATTAACCTACGATTATATTTAAAAGGAATAAAATGAAAATTAATTAGAAAAGAAAATAATTATATTAAAATTTATTGAATAATTAAAAGATTTTCCACTTTTTTTCTAGTTTGTAAATTATCCAGATTATCTGTTTTATCGTTTGTTGTTTCCTCTTTTAATTCTCTCGAACATTATAAGAGCAAGAGTTTTGGAATTTTCTGTTTATACTGTTTGTCTGCTCGCAAGATTTCATAAAATTTTGCAACTTAATTTGTTATAGATTAAATTTATTAGTATGAAAGTAACTTTAAAATTTCACATATATGCCCAAAAATCAATTAAGAATGTAAAGAATAAATTCTTACCTCATTTAAATAGTTTATTACCTGTAAACGTTATACAAATTGTTCGAAAGAAAGTTCTTTTTTCAGTTTACAAATTATAACGTTTTAAAAAATGCATTTTCAAGGCTATTTGAAACACACGAAAGTAAACATGAACTTTTGGGCATCCTGTATTTATTTGGAAAATTATAAACACAATTAAAAATAAGTTTACACTTAATCCGCTCGCTATGAAGATCATTATAATAGTTGAAAATAGTTAAAATTTCGATAAGTGTTTTTAGTTATAAATCTGATTAATGCTTTTAATAAATAATCATTAAAATAATTCTATACCGAATTTCAAGATCTACTTTGATTTTTTTTTAATTTTAAAATAAAAAACAATTTCGATTTACTTTTTAAAGTCAAACGAAGCCAGATTAAAGAAGAAAACTAAGAAAAAAGCCAATTAAAATGTATTGTAAAAAATATAATTTATAAAAAAAAAGTCAAGAAAGAAGCTTAAGGATGATTAATTTAAAAATCGAATTGAAAAAGTTTAATGAAGAAGATAAAATTGAGCTGAATGCTAAATAATTCTAAAATGCAAATGTTAAGTTTAAAAAAAATGTAAATATAGAAAAAATAAAATTAGATTGTTTAAAATATATATAAATACAAGAAAAATGTAAAAGTATGTATAATTTGATCCTGGTTTACTGATACAAAAGTAAAAAAAAAAATTGTTATCTAAGTAATAGAAAATTTCTCCAAATAAAATAAAATTACATATAAAAAGAACTTTTGTTGTTTTTTTCTAAAAAGAATTATCAAGATAAAAGTGAAAATGCAGATTTTTTTCAAATATTAAAAATGCAAATAACGGATAATTTCTAGTTGTTAACTACTATTTTATTCATTTTATCTAAAGCCATAAGGAAGAAAGCATGCCTTGAAATTTATACATTATGAAACATTTTCATTTAAATATTCTTTAAAATAAGATATTATTAAATTTTTTAAATTTAATTTTATTATTTTTTCAATAAAAATATTTTGTTTTCAATTAGTTTAAAAATATAGCAAGACGTTTAATAATGTATGCTATATATATAGTATCAAGGCCTTTCAGAGTCGAGTTATAGTTTAGGGCCTCACCCTACGAGAAGCTTCACCCAATCCTCAAAAAATAAAGATATATTATTCATTATTCATTATTATTCGATAGGAAAAAGGGTATCATATATTATAGCTAAGGGTCACAACAAATCTAATTCCAGCCTTGCCAAGGCATAATGGCCCTGTTAGGTTTCTCAGTAATAGGATGTGTATAGCACCTAAATGTTAAATTTTTATAAGAATTTATTATTTTAACAGATAAAAAAATTAATTAATGATTTATTAAATCATATAATGAAAACATTTGAATGAATATAATATAATTTTATATTAATTTTAATAAAAAATTAATTCAGATTTAAGGGAAAAACTGATTAAAAAAGAAAGGGAATTAGATTTAATCTTTAATGTTTTTAATTTGCAAACACGTTAAAGTTTAAATTTCGACATTTTAAATAATAAAACAGTAAAAATTAAGCTCCTGCTAGTATGTTTTAAATATTTGATAAGAAAAATTAATTAAATAATGTGCACAAATATGAAAAGTGTTTAAAAAATCAGCGTTCAATAAATTTAAAAACCCAATTTGTAAAGAACGAATAAAATATTTTGGAAGTAATGTTTAGGAATTTTAAATAATAATTATAATTTTTCGAGACAAATGTTAATAAAAATTTTAATTGCTCTTAATGTTCCTCTTTATTCTCCACACAAATTTTAATTTTTTCCTCATGTTTTTCTGGACACGGTCTTACACGTTGACAGTCGAAAGTCATTACAACGATTCCTGATAGCTGTTTTTAGGTCTTCGACTTCATTCAGTAGAATTTCAAGAGATTAAAAATAAATAAATAAAAATAAGTTTCTAAATTCTAAAAACAGGTTAATTTTTCTTTATTATGTTATATAAATTTTAAATGAAAAAAAAGAGATAATTATATAAATTTTAAATGAAAAAAAGAAATAATTATATAAAGAATTAAAGAATTGTAAAATTTAGTAAATAAAATGCTATAAAAATTCATTAAAATTTACTGTTCTTTATATTACTATAGATGTAAAATAATTATTTATCTAATATAGTATATTAGATATATGAATTTTACACATATAAAGATGTAGATCTAGCTACATGCTGTGTATTGGAGCCTTTGGAGACCATGTTGATAATAGTAAATTGGCTAGGAAAAATGATAATTTTTAAATATTTTATACAAAAGTATGGTATATTTGAATATGTACAATATATGTTTAGATATACACACATACATACATAAAGTGTATATACTGTATAAGTTAAAGAAAATATAAACTTTGTTCTGCCTTACAAATAATGTTTGGACTGATATTCTGTCATTGCATATAGTCTACATACAAAAATAGCCCATATCTAGAGAGAGCTCGGATTTAAATTTCTTATTAGCCAAGTTATAACATAAGAGTTACTATTTCTTCAATAAAATAATAACAATAATTAATTTAAATGCGTGATTCCCTAAAATTTACCCTCGTAACACAAAACTCTAAACTATAACTTACTTATGTGTAAATATGGCTTTACATAGACAATTTACATGTATATAATATGACATTTTTATAAAATTTTAATCAATGAATTTAAAAATTATGACTGTATAATCAGTTTTTGTAATATAATTGCTTATCTCTACGGCATTGTTAGTAAAATATCAAATTTATGTTATAAAAATGATTTCAAATGGTTAAAATTATCGAGATACTGTACATTGATATATGTTTGTATGTCATTTATTTTTAAAACTTAAAAAATTAAATGTTTATATTGTTATATCTAATCAGTACTTGTTATCACGTGTTCAGTTTTTTTCTCAATTATGTATTATTCACTAATCGATATTTAGAGTATAAAGGTTTTTTTTATTCGTCCCTAATACTGCGCTTAGTAAAATATCAGGTTTTATAAAAGAATGTAATGTTTATATACTCGAATGCACACTTTTTAATACAATTATCTTAAAATGTCCGAGGATGATCGTTAGAGAAACCATACACTTCCAGACACGAATAAGACGGCGACAATTGGCAGCTTCTGTTTGCAAAGATGGAGAAGAATAAAGGAGACAGCGAAAGATGGCACCACCATACTGAACAACCATCCCTCTGTTGGTAACCAATTGAACCATATCCAAATAGGGGGCGCAACGAGCGGAAGTACAGAACCGAAGAAGGTGAGTCTGTTTAAAGCAGTTGTGTCGACTCAGTACCAACGTGTGCAAACGGATAGAAGACTTTACTAACTGTGCAAGTGTTTTTTTTTTCACCCAACCATTTATATTGCTAAACATTTTACACTGCACATTTGCTAACCATCCATCATCAGTTATGTGTGTTTACCTTGTGTGTATATGATTGGAATGTGTCAGAGTTATATTGCAAATGGTTATAATCCTCTGGATATATCGGCACGTGTTTGTCTACCAAAAAGGTGAGTTATGTTAACCCTAATGTTAGGCTTAAGAATAAATAGTTGTGGGGTGAAAACAGGCGACTAGCTGGCACCGGTATACATGGTCTTTCTAGATTTCGACAAGAGAGAGGGCTTTGAACTTCATTGATCAACCAGAATTGTAGCGCGCTTCCTAAGAATAAGGGCGAAAAATCTTTCATTAACAATTTATTTTATTGAAAAAAAAGTGATATCATTAATTACGATTTTCTTCATATGTACTGTTTCTATAACTTAATTCTATACCTAGTGAGTGCCTACGGTAACCTTGAACTGGGTGTACTGAAAACTGGTTTCGCTGTCTTGCTTATGTCTGCAAACTTAATTCTTAAAGTTAAATTCTTTATTTTAAAACATTTGTATTAGTTATTTACGAATTGCATTTCGAAACTTTTGTCATCCTTGAACTATATTTAATTTTTCATCAAAAAATATAAGTTTTATATTATATTAATCAAATTACGTAGAAACTAAATTAAGAGAAAAAAGTCGTAAATTTTTAAAATCGTCTTAATTAGCGATTTACAGTGGTGTGTATTTAATTAAGTTTATCTTTCTTTTTAAGAAACTTACCACCGATTTTTTCTCTAATGGATATAATAAATATCAAAGATTTAAAAATGAATCTATGATTGATTATCTTGTTAATAAGAAATATTCGTTCAGGTGTTCTGTTTTAAATAGAAGAATAGCACAAGAGGGTACCTGTCAGTTAAAGAAATCTGTTATTAATGCCTTCACACTCTAAATTGGGGCATAGATATACGGACTGATCTCTAAGGTCATTGTCATCAGACTTACACATTCCGTGAATCAGGTCTTAGCAGCGATGCTCGCACAGTTTAGACAGTAGATGCTGCATCTTTGGAAAGTCTTGCATCCAAAGAGCATCGAATATCCTCGTATGTAGGTCAAAGATAAAGGGTTAATCGTACAAAAAAGGGCATTTTTATTAAATTTCTCTTTATTATCATGCTAAAAATAATTAAAACATTTTATAATATAATCAGAAAATGGATTATAATTATTAATAGACAGTTTTAAGAAATTATAAGATGTTTTTAGGCAATGAAGAAACTCTAAATACTCAGCTTAGCTTGGATCATTGTGCAACTTACTACGGACAATTATCTAAATTTCGTTAGTAAGAATTTTATTAATGGGGCAACATCAAGAAACAAACTCATTAAGAGAGACAGTAGATTTAGTAAATAAAGGCTTTAATGGCACTCGTATAGCATTTTCTACAAACTTCACTTAAATAAAATAAATAGATATACTTAAATAATAGTTTTAATTTTAATATAAAATTTTGCTCCTAATCTATTTAATAGATATTTTATATTTTCCTTATTCGTTATTTTACTTATTAAATAAATATATTTTTAATTAGATAAAAAAAATTCAAAAAATGTATTTTGTTTTTCGTCCGGGAGATTATAGTTTGATTCGATTTAATTCCATCGAAAGATTAGAATCAGTAATGTTTTAAAATCTCGAAAGTAATTTATTCTCTTAATGGAGATATTTAGAAAAGAAAAGTATCGAAAAGATGTTTATAATTGTGTTTCAAAGAGTCATTTATGGATATTATAAATAGATTTAGTTTTGTAGAAAGGTGAAGAAGATCCACTTAACGATTGTCTATGGCTTAGTTTCCTTGTTCAAGTTTTCCTTTGAGACTTGATCAAACAAACAGTCTGGCTTAGTTCCAACTGTCCAACTGGTGTGTGTTAGGTGCTAAACTCAATTTTAATCTACAATAAAATTTTATTTTATTTTATTTTTATTTAATATATAATTTTTTAAAAATTTGCGTGTATAAAAATATAGATTCATTCATTAAGCAACTTAAGAGTATTCGATGTTACTGACACATATATTTTAATAGCTACCAATTTAATAGCTGTATATTTTAATATTCATACCATTAATTATCATTAATTAATTAATTAAGAGAGGATTTTTATGTGTTTAAATAATCATACACCTGTAGTTTTACACATACGTAGAATTGCAATATATATATATATATATATATATATAAAAGTGTAAATATTGAGAATGTGCTCTTCTTCTGTATTTTTCCAAGTATTCGATAGCAATTCTGTATCCAACAGGAAAATCCTGTTCCTATATATATATAAATTAGTTAATTCATTCCTATATGTTTAGATCAGGATGAACTAATGACTCATACAAAAAATAATTTAAATTCGTTCTTTCTGTTAATAAAGAATACCCTATTTTTTAATCGTCAAAATTATATTCATTTTAATCGAATAATTTGAAAATTATCGAAAAAAGTAAAATTAAATAAATTCAAATTCTTTATTTTCCAGTAGGTTAAAGGAAAATTAACAAAAAAGTGTTATCTTGCTCTTGATTTAAACAATTGATAAAATAAATTTCCTATAGTAACAGAGTTAGATTTCCTTATATAATAAAATAATAATAAAAAAATTTACGATAAATTATCTATTCAGATTCAGATTTTTCTAGTCATAAAAATCGAGAAAATCAGATATAAATAACCTAAAAATATAATGTTGAGTAGAAACCAAGGGAGAGAGTATTTACTATCCTCTTTTTATTGATATGATCCAAGCTAAGTTTATTTATAGAACTAACTAATAAAAATATTTATAACGATTGTTTTACAAAAATATTAAATAATAAAAATTTTAAATTATTTTCAGCACAATATTTTTTCTCACAAGTAGTGAAAAGTTTAATATTGCTGTAATTTAGATTGGTATAACCAATCGTAGGAGAAGAATTTGTCTAAATCCCCAAATGAATTTTTTAAAAAAATCTGTTGATATAATGGTTAATATTAAGTGTGTTTGATCATTAAATAAATACTATTTGTTTTTAAAATGTATATTTTAGTATAGGATTTGTGATGGGACAAGCTTATAAAATTTATTTGGTTAGAGTCTTAGAAATCCAGCACACGTCAATGTACTGTACTTATAAAATTTATGCTTAAAAATATTAATAAAGTTAAAGATGAAAAATCTTAAAAATTTACTTCTTTAAATGAAAAAGAATTGCCATAATTGAATTATGAAACTTCATATCATAATAATGTATTAAAATTTGTTCAAGAAAGAAGTAAAATATTGACATGTATGACTTTTTTCAATAAGTATGTAACATTGTTTCATTTATGAGAACTTACCTTTCTGATTCTATTAGAATCATTGTAAACTATGTCTAGAATGTATATTTTTTGTAGTAAAGTAGATAGAATTCCGAAAATCGAATATCTTCAGTTCTCATGACACATTATAAATTCATCTTGATATGTCAGGAATAGTAGTCTCGTAGTAGCATCATATATTTACCAAATGTTAGGGAATGTCAAATATATATTATGGAAGTGATTTTTATGATTTTTTTGAATAGAATAAAATCTTTATCCGATTGAAAACATTAAAAAAAATAAATCAAGATGAAAACATTTTCTGCGAGCATTTTCAATTTTAGAAATACTCACTCTTAGAAATAAAATCACAAAATTAAACATAGTAATTGTGGCATATTACCATAACAATCTCTTTCGTAAGTTAAATCTTGTGAAAATAAATATCTAAGCTTAAGTACTTATTATTATTTCAAATTTAATGGTTTATTACAGTTTTTTTTCTACTAAAAGAGAGTAAAAAAATCATTAACTAAACTTCTACTCTATTCATTTTAAGTTAAGAGAATATTTAATAAAGTGAACGATCGTAAAATAGTGTCTTAAAAACACTTTAATTTCTAGTTCAGTACGGTGTATGCTTTTAATAGAAACAGTTTAGTGTCCGCATTCTATCTCGAGTGTCAAGCATCACACAGCTGAAATAGCAAATTCGATAAAGCGGTTATAACTGTACAATAAGAACCAGTTAAGAAGAAAAGAAAAAGAAAAAAAAAGTAACTTAAATCGCAAAGCGGTTTGAAAATAGTTAAAGCAAACTTTTAAAAACTCAAGGACACCCGCATGGTTCTTACAAAAGGAAAAGGACTGTGAAAATTTTCCGGTAGAAAAGTTACTAAACTTCAACGTGTTTTTTTACATTAGTCATTCTCAGCACATCTAACACAAGAAAAGCTTGCACTGTAACACCAGATGGCGCAATCGATGAACAGACACAAGTCGAATTCGACTTAGATGGAAGAACTTTTGACAATGGTCTTTCATTCGAGATAAATTTCATGTGTCATAGATCAAAACTAATATCAAATATATATATCTGATTGATACTAACAAATTTAAAAAAGAAAAATTCGATTTAAAGGGTTTCTTTGATTTTTTCCCCTGCATTTTATACCCATACCATGATATTATTTTTCAAGTGTTCGTTGAAATATTTTAATGATTTTATAACTATCATTGCATTATCTTCGAATCATTATTAAAAAAGTGTTTCAGTGATTTTACATCTATAACAGAACATCTCCCTGAAGCATTTTTTGCAGTGTTTTAATTTTATACGTTTACCTTAGCCGTATGTTCGAAATATTCTTTGAAGTGTTTTGTAATGTTAACTTATACCATACTATTATTTTCGAAGCATTCTTTCAGTTATTTTTATGCTTATACCACAGTATTGTCTTTGAAGAATTCTTTGAGTTATTTTGCGATTTTATTGCTATACAATAGCATTGTCTTTGAAGTATTCTTTGAAAGTTTGAAAATACTTTTGTGATTTTATACCACAAGAGCATAATGTACACCATTTTACACGACTGAAATTGATTTATCTTGTTTCATGTTCAAATTACCTAACGTTAATTAATTAATTACGTGATACATTATGATACTTTGTTTCTTCGAATGACTTAAGGATTTTGTTAAAGATTGAATACAAGTAAAAAGAAAAAAAATACTAGAAAGTAAATATGACATATTTTTGTTGTAAAATTAATGTTTGTTCTGTCTTAGAAAGATTCGTAAAAAATCAATAAAGAGTAAAGCAGGTAAGAATGACATTACAATGAGTAATAAAACTTTATTTTCTTTCACGAAAATTCTATGAAATGCTACAAAAGTTTCTCGTTTCTGTTAAAAGAAAACTAAAAAGATAATTATATGTCTTAAAGTGAAGCTTATAAATATATTTTAATTATAAAATTAAAGAAATAACATACTCTTGGTAATTTTTCATTAAGAAAAACATCGATACTGAGGTTTCGTATGAGTTTGTATAAATAAAAATTTTACTTTTAATAGAGCAAATTATTCAAATGATTATTTTTTAACATTAAAATCGAATAATCAATATAAAAAAAGTTTAAAACCATTATAAAAATTTCATAGCTTTATAATTATCTTCAATCTATTATTTTGAACTGCCTGTCTGTAATTTGAACCAAGTTTCCTATAAAAATATTCCGAATGAACTTTGAACTTTTGTTAAGAATATTCTCTTATTTTTCTTATATAATACAAAATGTTGGTTGATCGAATATACAAATGAAAATTTTATTTGACTTGAAAATTAATTTTAGTAGAATTTTGAATTTATTTTAAAATATATCGTAAACAAAAAAAAAAAATTAAATTAAAACATTTTCAATACTCAACTTGTTTAAATATAATTTAATTCAAATTATTAAAAATAATGTATTTTAAGTATTTTATTTAATTCGATTTTTTAAATTAAGAAACAGTAACTCAAAAATTCTTAATTATTGACTTGATATAAATTTTATATATTTACTAAAATTCTATTAAAATTGGGATTAAATGTAATAAATGAATATTGTTTTCAGTAATTCAAAGTTTTAAGTTTAATTAATTAAACTGATAACTTTCAATTACTATAGTTTACATTCGACAGAACTGACTCTGTGACATTTTGTTATTAGAATTTCTCGAAATAGTTACGTACTTAAATTTTCTTTTTTTTTTAAGTAAATTTTAAATATTAAAATTATTCTAAACATGCTTTTCATTAAAATGACAGCATTAGGATATTCTTCATAAAATGAAGATTGATAGAAAAATAATGCACAATATAGGAACGTGACGTAAAGTATAGGTTGCGTGACGAAATTGCGTGACCAGCCTTCTAAAAGCCACAGCTCGAGTTACATTGAACAAAGTCACCTCTGTCCACACTTCAAACACTTCTATCTCAAAATATTTCAGTAGATGACTCTTAGACAATATTTTGTCAGATAAAACAACAAATAAAACTGAGAAACTATTTTTATACGTAAGAAAGTTCACAATACAAAATTTTACTTTATTTTTATTTATTGTTCTATATCATAAAGAGTTTAATACATGTGTTTATACAAATATACATTACATACATGCACTGTACGTATGAACTTAAATAAATAAAATTATAATTTAAATTTAAAAACGTTTAAATATATTTTATTTACTGTGTAAAAATAACTACACAAATTAATTTACATATATGCAGTAAATATTTAGTAAATAGAACTTTCGAAATTCTGTAAAGGGATACAGGTATTTAGATAAGTAAAACTATGTATTAAATTAAACATAGCTTTAAAATAAATTATTTTTTTGGAATAATTAATGAGTTTTAAAATTTTTATTCTCATAAAATATGTAAAGTAAAATTTTATATTGAATACTGTACATTACAATTGTTATTATTTCAATTTGTTTTTAAATATATCTTTATTTAATGTAAACATGTGCCTAGATATATTTTTCTAAAATATAATATTTTATTTAACACAAATAATAAACTTTAAATCATTCATTACTTAATGCAATATTTAAATATGTTCTAATAAAATTGAATAAAATATTTTTTCTTATTGTTACATAAATTATTATTAAATTAATTTTTAATATAAATTAATATAAGAAAACTTAAATCAAATATTGAATTATATTTGATTTAAGATTTATTATCTTAATCTCTATAGAGTTTATTGTACAAATAGAATTATATTGCATAATTTGAATTTGATTTGTTGAAATGGATATAACTATAGATTTTATGAGAAGGTTAAATTAATAATTAATATTGTAATAATTAGATTTATTGTTGAACACAAGATTACTTTTATAATAATTTAACTATTAACATTTTATTATAGTAATGAATTAATATTGTTTTCAAATGCAATGAAGGAATTAAATCCCAAATTAGGTTCTATACTGGATTCAATTGAACATTAAAGTTATAATTAATCATTTGAATAATCAATTCTCAATATATTATAAGAGATTCCTAATCCCTGCTAAAATTCTCTAGTATTTGTATTCAGTGGTGATCTCTACATGTGGTATTAATAAATCAGCTGAAATTTCAAAGAAATCTGAATAATTAAAAATTAATATTTTAATATATTTAATAACTAAATTTTAATAAATCTGAATAAAAGTTTGTAGAATATGAGAATAGCTGAAAAAAAAATTCAGATATATGTGAGTGACTAAACATTGAAATTAATATGAATAATTAAGTCAGATTTCAAGTAAATGAAATTATGGAAAACTAGATGTTTTATGTAGTTTGGAAAACAGAACAAAATATGAAGAATTGTTAAAAAATCTTCCATGTTAAATTTTCAAAAAATTTCATTAATTAAAATGAAATTTAAATACACTGCATCTAAAAAATTACAAATTTGAAGTATATCTGAATAAATGAAAGCAAACTTTCAGGCACATATTCGTAGCTAAAGTTAAAACTTTGAAATAAATCATATTTCAAGTAAGGTTAAGCAATTAAAATTAAATTTTCGATAAATTGTAGTAAGTAAAATTAAATTTACAATAAATTTGAATAATTTCAAGCTTTAAATGTAAGTGAGGTGCTGAAAGTACAATTTTAGGATACATTTGATTAACTAAATTAAAATTTTGTGATTAAAAGTAAATTTTCAATAAATGTAAATAATTAAAAATACAGGTTTGAAGTACAGTGTATTTGAATAACTAAAAATGAAATTTTATATATATCAGAGTAAAATTAAAATTTTGTGACTAAAAATTAAATTTAAAGTAAATTATCAATAAATGTCAATAACTGAAAAAATTTCAAATATACTTGAATAACTAAACTTAAATTTCATGTAAATTAAGAAAAAAAAAATTAAACTTCTGATAAATTTTAATAAGTAAAGTTAAATTTCACTCAAATTTCAGCAAACTAAAATGAAAAAGGTTGAATAAAGTTCGATATTTACAAATTAAAAATTGGAATTTAAATATTTAGCTCATTAAAAATTCACCAGAAATCAACTTGCAATAACCACAAATTGTTATTAATACAGTAAATTATGATAATTATCACTTTATTCACTTGTAATAACTCCTGTTTGATTTCAATTGTTTGTAAAATTAATTACATCTTATTACAATTAGGTAAATTATTATTATTTAATCAAAGTAATTGGTTATGATATAGAATATTTAATTATAATGAATGATACACATAATAATTATTATTAATATCAAATTATGCATTTTTGAAGAGAAAATTAATATTTTTTATATTTAATAATAATAATAATAAACTTTTAAAATATGTGAAAATTAAATAATAAAAGTTAATTATTATCTTTAAATGTTTTAATAAACATATTAAAATTTTTTAAATAATTTACTTTTTAAGGAAAAGACATTAATGAGATTATATAGAATTTTTGAATCTTTTTAATATAGCAATTAATTAAAATTTGTTTTTCCTTATCAAGAAGAATTTAATAAAAAGTTGACATTTTCTTAATAAATAGTACTAATAAAATTATAATTTTTTTGATGGATATATTATTATATTTTCAAGAAAGTAATAAAATTTTTGTAGTCATGTCTAAATATAGAATTTTATTTTTAATAAACTGTGATATTTAAAGAATTTTTAATTAAAAATTTATACTTTTAATAAGAGTACAAAGTATTATCATACATAATAACAAAAGTTAGTTTAACTAAATAGGATTTTTTAAAAAATAAAAGAGAAATTAATAATTCATTTTTTAATTATAAATAAATATTTATTTATTTATTTTAAATTTTAAATGTTTATTATTTTAAAAAATTCAAATAAAAAATAATATTTAATTATAATGCTTATATATTGTAAAGTTTTGTTGTTTTATAAAGTTATAAATAAATAAATAAATATTTATTTATTTATAACTTTACAAAACAACAAAATTTTGTAGAATAAATATTATGAATAAGATTAAAAATTATTTAAAAAGGTGTACAACTCAAATATAAATAATTAACATGTGATGATTAACTATGTGTTACCTCTTTTTTTTTTAGTATATTATAATTGAATATTGAAGATTGTAGTAAACACAATTTTTTTTGGAAAAACTTCTCACTTACTACCATTAACACAATATGCAGATTAATTAGGCATTTAATTATTCACCGTTACATAGCCGTTGTGGTATATAGTTACAGACTTAAGCTTTAACAGTGAACTAAGTGGGATGACTTGTCGATGTGGATAAAGTTCCTTTAAATCTCTTTGGTGTTATCCGATTACAACAGGATGCTGTTTCCTAAGAGATGTTGTTCACATCATGATACCTTTTGTTAGAAATTGTCTTTATTATAAATACAGTTCCAATATTGAGTTCAATAAATGAACTCTATAAAATTTAATAAATGTTAATTAATATTGATTACATTATTTAAAATGAGATAAAAATATTAATTTAACAATTAATAATTTGAATATGTAATTAAAAAATGAATTAATGCCATAATTAACTAGATATGAGAATGAATTTTAATGAAAACATTTTATAAAAATCCTTATTAATAATGATTGTTGAATTTGTATATGTTAACAAATGCGTAATAAATTTTTATTTAAAAAAGATTTTTAATAAAGATTTATTATACTTAAATTTTTAATAAAAATAAAATAAATTTTTTAAAATTCCAAGTGACTTAATTAACAAATGGAGAAATAGATTTTAATTAACTCAATTAAGAACTTGTCAGATTCATGGGGAGGTTATAGCTATTGTAAAAAATATATATTTCTCATTTAAATTACCTTTATTATCCTAAGGCGGTAAATCGATCAGATATTATTGATAGTTTATATAAATGTAAAGAAGTAGGATGTAATTTTTTTTATCATGCGCTTGTAATAGTCTTTTTTTTATAGTACTTCATTTCCTGAAGCAATACATAGATTTAGATATGAAAGATGCAAAGATGAAAAATTCGGTAAGTGATCCGTCAATAAATATATATCAGTATATAGGCACTAAAATTGCATGCAATTTTATCAGGAATGCTGGAGATGATGCTCAGATTTCTGGTTAGTACAAAAACACATATACATATATATATATTATTTGAGTTTCAATCTATAAAAAGAAACACGTATCATGATTTCTATTACTTTCAATGATCTTCAAATATAAAGCATTATATACACATCAGTCCTTCTAAGTTGATAATAAATCTTAATCGAATGTACACTACATTTTATCCCTTTGACAGTTGAAAGCGTTTGAATGCCGAATTAACTTTGCATTCAGAAATAATTTTCTTCTTGCTGAATGAGGGTAGATTTTTCGTTATTCATAGTATTCCTGTAATGTCAACATAAAAGATTCGATTTCGAGAGAAATTTACTCCAATGAAAACATCAAAGATTGTACTTTTTTGATGTTATCTTTCTTAAAGAATGCTAAATAATATCGCATTTATATATGAAACGACATGAAATTCGATCATTCAGGAATAAGTTAAATTACAAATGAATCTTGGAAAGTATTCAAAATCTTATATTAAGCTAAAATAATAACAGATCATTTTATTTAATAATAAGTCAGAGAAGTTAATTATTTGAAAGCAATTTTTAGTATTAAATTTTAAAAATTCCAAGGAAATCGGGAATTAAATTAAATTATTCATATATTAAAAACATAAAAAAATAATTTTAAATTATTGTAAATTCCAGAAATAGATCAGTAATAATCTAAATTTTATTTTAGTAATTTTTCGAGAACGTGACAGTGTTTCTGAAGGATTTAAAAGTATTGTTTCACATTTAAAAAAAAAATAAATAAATTTTGAATTATTTTAAAAGAATTTTATATTGTTTAAAAGTACAATTGAATTTTTTAAAATTTTTTCCTTTTTAAAAATCTTTTCGGATGAAAGATATAATTTCATCCGAAGTAAAAGTATTCAAAGATGTAATTTACACTCTAAAGACTTTATATAAGGATTTTTAAAACTATTTTGAAAGTTTGAGGTATCTAACTCAAGTTGATTTTAGAGATTTTTAACGAACAGACAGACAGAAAATTCTAGAGTATATCTATTTTTAATAATAAAGAAATATAAAAGGAAAACGCTGCTATAATACCAGAGATTTATTTATTAAATATAGTTTACTACTATTATCCAAAACAATTTTAAAAGCACAATTCTATTGTACTAGGGAAATTCATAAATTTTTTAAATTGCTACAAACAAAAGTGGGACAATATATCCTGCTAGTGTATACATAAAACATTTGTCTTTAACTCAGGAAACGGTAATGATCACAAATAATATGATGTATTGTATATATGTTGAAACTCAATTTGTTAATAAAAGAAAAAAATATATATATAAAATAAAAAGAAAAAAACTTTCATTATCATCAGATGCACGAAGCAATTATCATTATCTAGAAACGAAAGTTTATGATTAACTTATTTTTTCTTCTTTATTTTTTTATTTTTTTCCTTAGGACGACAACGACGAGAAAAAGTTCGTTATCTGATATGAGAAATTGTCAATTGTCGTCTATTAATAGAAACTTATGATCAATTATCTTTACCTCATAATGAGAAATGGGTCACTAATATCTTATAAATGAAATAATTACTATTGTGTTATCAGATTATTGCTTTGAACATTTGTTTTTTTGGTAACAGTCTAAAGAAGAATAAATGCTTTTTTTTGCATTTTGAATCGTTTTTTATTGCTAAACTCATTAAATAAATACATAATTATAACTTAATTCTAAACAAGTATCTTTGCTGTTAATAGATAACATTATGTAAACTGTATAAGGTATAATAATCGTGCGACGTGTGGAGCATATAATATAGAGTTTAAGGAGTTTAATGAGCAGAATATACCGTGAGAATACAATTATAGTAAATATATCAAAGATTTAACATTTTTTTCCTGAAAAAGTTGTATAAATGATCAGAATTGATGTATTAATAAACATTAAAAGTTAGAGCGTAATATAATGCTGTTATTACTATTCAGCTTGAAACTGATATTTTTTAAATTATTTATATATTAATGTTGATCCTTATCACATAAAATTGATCTTTATCGCCCTAAACTAGTCTATTCGGCATTAAAATTTAACCTTATTCTCAAACGGGCGTAGACAAAGTTTCTTGTAGATATTCGTGCGATAATATAAGGGAAAGGAATGTTAAAGTTGAATCCTAACAGCAGTTTATGTCTTCGAAACTTTCCAAAAAATTACTTTGTCTACGCCCCTATTTAAGAATAAGATTAAATTTTTAATGCTGGTTAAACCAATTTACGTTCATTTCTATACGATAAGAATCAGCATTAATAAATAAATAATTTAAAAATTAGTTACCTTTATCTATTTTCATTAATCAAATTCAATATATAATATGTTTAATTATCTTTACTTATCTTGAATTGATCATTAAATTATTATTATACGAATAATTACAATTATTAAGAATATAATGGCAAATGAACGAGTTTTATCGTTTAATACATACTTTTAAAATGTAATTTATTTTTTAGACTGACTTGTCTTCTTTTCATTAAATTACTGTTCTTAATAAACTGAAAAATGTATTTTTTTCCCCCTTTTCTTTTTAAAGAAAAGTATGAACTCTCTTCTAAAACTAAAACTAACCAATGCAAGAAAATACATTTCACAACAAACCAGTAATTATTAGCAATCACGAATGTCAAGATACAAATTTATTTTGAGAATGCAGGAAGCATTCCTGAACAAAATCAAGTAAAGCTAGTTCTTGTGTTTTTACTTGTTTACACAAGCAATAGATTTCTTCCTGTCAGCTTTCTCTGTGTGTGGATTACCACCCTAAAACAAATATGACAGAACACTGGTGTTTTCAGAACTTTCTTAACGATCCAAATATAGAAAGAACATTATTCATGAATTCTAGAACGATGACTTTCCGAATTACTAAACATTATATTGTATATACTTGGTATATTATTATCTACAGAAACATTTAGACAAATCAATTAAAGTTAAACAAATAAGTTTATGAACTTTATAAGATATTTATTTATATATTTCTGTCATCCTAAATTGGAAATTCTTCGTAATTTTGTTATTCTTGCGTCAATCGATACGACTTTATATATATATATATATATATATATATATATATATAAAGAGAAATGCATTGGATATATTTAAATTTAAACGATTGATAATGCATTTATATAAAACTCCAGTTCTATTTTCTTTCTATAAATATGATTGGGATAAATTTATGATATATTTTATTCTTTTAAAAGTTCTATATATATTTTAAAATCTTTTGTCACATGTCATTTTGTTTGATATCTTCCAAAGCAGCCCGAAAACATGGCAATATGTAATAAAACCAGTGTTATATAAAGAAGAAAAACTCAGTATAAAAGATTTTATGACAATTAATTTAAATAGTAAGCTTGTTACATTTTTTTTTATTGCATAAGAACTTCCAGTCTCGATCATGTTACATTAATTTCTTTATCGCTCTTGTTAAGTTAAAATTGATAAAGCACATTTTTAAAATTTAAAGCTGTATTTAAGGTATCAAATATAATATAATTATCAATTCAGTATTTTTTAAACTAATGTAAACTTAAAAATATACGCATCAAATTTAATGTAAATTTAATTAATTTCGAACAAATAAATCTTTCTTCGAGTATTGTTATAATGTGAATAGAGAGGACTCGATTATTGACAAAATGAATAGTTTTAATTAGTGTAATGTTTCAAAATGTACGAAAATAGATAATAAGAGTATTTAATTGTTGGAATACAATAATAATTTTAGGATATTTGTTGACATTTTAATCGTCGGTTCTGAATTTAGTTGTAGAGTCAATTCAATTACATTAGTTTAAATTGAATCGATAAACTTTTATACTATTAATCATAAATATAAGATTTTAGTATATCTAATTTTTAAAACTTTAAAACTTTATCAGATTATAATCTTATTTACAATCGATTCATCTTAATTTTATTATTCGCCCGTCCCTCCTTTTTTAAAGCCATATATGTATACGTACTGCACACTTAACGTTTTTTCTTGTTTCTTTATTAAATATTGTTAATGGTTTACACATTTACCATATAATCTAAGATAATAAAATGATTCAAAAATCTTTGAAAAATCCACTAACTCAGTTATTGATGTAGGATTATAACCGATACTATCAGATGTACGAGAATGGCTATAAAGAGTATCTACAAGTAATTTCCTTCGCAAAATCGATAAGAGTGAACTAACGAGGCATCAAAAAATCGATAGAAGTCTAAAGAACTGTAGAGAAGTGAATATCAAAATTATTCACTTGGGCAATAGCAGTTTACAAATAGCAAAAAAGTGCATATTGCAAGAAATATGCGTGTTTTTTAGATATTTTCGTAAAATTATTTTATTTTTATATTTATTTATTTTTTTTAAATTAAAAAAAGTCTGATTATATTTAGTTTTTTAAAGTATACGGCATATAAGTCGATAAATTATCTGAAATTTCATAAACCTTTAAGGTCATTTTTTCTCATATATAGGCCTATATTTTAAATTAAATTCGATCTGAGATTTATGAAAGAATTTAATGAATTTTATTTATTTATCTTAAAATATATATATAGAGTTTTAACTTTTTTAAATCTTAAATTACTTTTATTACAACATATATATTATATTTAATAACGTATAATACTGTTAAAATGTGCTTTAAAAAATCAGGTGCAACGAACACTTAACGGAAAAAAAGAGAAACAAGTAATTACATGACTATATTACAGAACATAAAATAAAATTTATTACTATTTAGATATGCAATGGCAGCAGAAAAATAAAAATACTTCAATTATATAATATAATATTGATTAAGTCTTTCCTTTCAAATGGAATTACATTAAATTTTCAGAACGGTGTGTTTTTATTGTTGTTTATTTCAAATATGTTATTAATTAATTAAAATAATATAATTTGTATTTTTATATTTAAAGTTGTATATAAGAATAAAGGCTGTTATATAAGAATAAATTTTAGTAACTTGTATTTGCGAATTACATCAAGGTTGCAAGATCAAATGCAAGCACAATGTAGTTCTACTGTATTGTAGGAGTATTTTTAGATTAGTGAAGGATTACATCAGTTTGCAGGTTTTCGTAGTAGGTTTATTGTTTTTAATTAATTTATTAGATTTATTTATTAAAAAATAAAGTTTTTAAATATAAAATTAAATTTAAAATATATTTTAATTTTAACGCTTGATGCTTGTCTGTCCAATTTAATAAACAAAATTTCTTAAATAAATTTTTATTTGATACGTAATTAGATAGAATTTAACAACAGCCTAATTCTATTCACTCTATACATTCAGACTTCGATTTAGCGTCACCATTAGTTTGCCTCCGGAATTGTCGTTAAATCGAGTGTGGTGCTAAATCGAATTGTCTCTACAACAAAAATTCTGTATGAAGTAGTAATGAGGGCTGCACATACTGTTAAATTTGAAAATTTTAATCACTTGATTTGATGATAAAATTACCTTTTTTTAATGTAAAATTACAGATTTAGTAATTTTCAGCTATTGACAAGTTTGATATTTAATATTTATAAGGAAGAGGTATATAAATATTTAGTGGCCCTTTATGACAGTAGAGTTGTTTTGAAGGGATTTATATCGAATTTGAATGTGTATATATATGAAATATTTAAATAAATTAAATTTAATAATTTAGAAGAAATTTTCTAGTTTTTGCTTGCATTTACTTATTTAATACGATATATTTTTAGAAAAGCAAATAAAAGTAATGCAAGTACAGTAGGAAATTACATTTTATACTGTTAACATCAACGAACATGTACTGTATATATATATATATTGCATAATTTATCTTGTTTATATAAATTAAGCAAAAATAAAGTTTGAATCGAACTCCAGAATAACATTGTTTTTTCATTTCTTATTATTTAAATTATTTTCTTCTAAATCACATTGCTACATATTTATGTGAGAGGAAGGAATAATATCAGTAAAATGTTGATTGGTACAAAATATAAAAATAGAAAAATCTAAGAATACAACAAACAAATAAACTTATCTTCAAATGTTAGAGTTTTGTCGAGTATGTTATATAAAACTAGAAAAAAAGCCATAAAAATAAAATAATGAGAACTTCACGAATCAATTCAGGTTAGAGTGAAGTGAATTTCGTGATCATAATCAGAAAAAAGTAAAAAGAAATTAAGCATTTTTTACAGATAACTGAAAAGTTATTGAACTATTAAAGTTATATGGAAATGTAATTATCTTTTAATGATCATAATTGTATGAAGTGAATACAAAATGTGATGAGAAATTAACAGGAATAGGAAAATTGTCATCAGAAAAAATTTACGAAGAAATTAATTCAAGAAATGGTCTTATTAATGCAAAAAAAATGAAAATTACATGATGAAACAATGTTTTTCAACCTATTTTAATTGATAACACTTACAACACTGAATAATCGTAATATGTAGTTCAAGAACTCCCTTGGGATCGCGACTCACTGATTGGGAAACCGAACCAGATGCTAATGCTAAACAAATTTATATTTTAGTATCAGAATTTCAACTAATTTTCAGCTTATGATAATACTGTAATAATTTTAATAAATTATACGAAAAAAATTTGAAGAAATGTTCTCGAAAATAATGATACGATTTTCTATTCTTATTATTTTTAAATAACTCAAAAATTAAATAAAAATGTCTATCAAATATTTTGTGTGTAAACAGTATATAAGAAATTTTAATAAGTTTCTATTAAATTAATTTCAACATTTATTTTAGAAATTTTCTACGAATACTCATTTCTCTATTCCATTTTATGGATTAAAGTAAAAATATAGTAAACCTAATATAATTAAATAATAAAAAAAAAAGAATAACGTTCCGCCTATTTTATGAAAGTCAGATTTAATTATTTCCTCGAAGGATATTCAACAGCTGCATGTTTTACATTTTATGATATATACACGTACTTATGAGCTATGTATTTGTAAGTTAATGTTATGCTAGACATTAAACAGTTTTCGTGAGTAAATTCGTAAATGTTACAGTTTATTAATACACAAACAAATTATATAATTCAGTTTATTTTATATTACTCATCAATAAGATTTATTACACACAAACATAATAATGAAGAATATTTTCTATAATATTAATATAAAATAAATATCTTGTTTAGTATTATATTACAGAATTTTATTGTTTTAAACATTTACTTTATTATGCTGTTAATTGAGATATTTTTCAAAATTTAACCAAATGACAGGAAAGACTTTAAGCAATTTTCATGGTAAATTTTTAATATATTTGATAGTTTTTATGCTAAAATTTGTATATGTTAATGCATAACTTATCAATAAGATTTATTACATTCAAGCCTATTATAATGAAAAATAATATTTTATATAATATTAATATAGAATCTGCAGTTTACACTATTATATTATTAACTTTACTGTTTTAAAATTCAGTTTATTGATATATATTTCTTAAAGTTTATAATATAACTTGAATAGCTTGTTTAGTAAATTTATAAACAATACATTATATGAATTATGTTGTTCAGTTTATTTTCTATTATTTATCACAAGATTTACAGCCAAGCATCTTATAGTTATAAGACACTGGAATGTAATAAATCTTAAATAAAAATTGTATTTATTCTACATTAAAATTGCACAAGATATTACTTTTAATAAAGAATAATGTCATGCACTGTACAGTACAATTTTTATGAAGAATAAAATAATTTTTATTTAAAAAATTATAAAATTTTTATTTTTATATCAGAAAATTTCATGTCTTAAAATTCATTTTATTATGCTATTAATTGAGATATTTTTTAAAGATAATATAAGATGGCATGGAAGACAATTAAATATGAGTAATGATAACAATCATTTAAATTTTTAAGAGAATTTAAAAAAAAAAGTTGTAAATATATATTGTAAGTATCTGAAAATTAATGATTGAAAATAAATTATAATAATTGTTCTGAAAGTAATTTTCTTTAAAGATTTCTCCAGTAGGAATTATCAATTACAATTTACTGTATGATGAATTGAGTTATGTAACTTACCAAAAATTTGATTAGAATAATATTTTAAATGGTAGTAAAAGATAATTTTATGTTGTCATTTTAAATTTTATTTCATAACATCTTTCATTTCATCCATAATATCCTCAGTTATATAACAAAATTCATAAAATTTTATTAATTGATGATTTTAAATGTGATTATTATACTCATGGAGAAAGTTATTTAATAAATGTATTTTATAGATTATAAATTATGTAAAAGCTAAATCTCAATATAGCGTCGTCTTAAATAGCACCATTGTCATAGGGTGCTAGAATACCCGTGAACATATCTATGGGCAATATAGTATAATATCTATGCGCAAGATGCCCATAAAAATTAGAGAGCCCTTCAGTATTTTTGAAATATCAAATATACGAATGAGTATTGCAAATAATCTTATCGTCATCAAACTACGTGATTTTCAAACTTTTCAACTCAAACTTGAGTGTAGACTATATAATTCTTATTGTTTGAGATAGAGCCAAACTGATGTAGAATCGCTATTTGTCTAGCGCTAAAATTGTCGCTAAATCGTGTGTAGCGCTAAACTGAAGTAACTCAACAAAAATTGTTTAGTAATGAGGTCTATACACGAGTTTGAGTTTGAAAGCCAGGTGATTTGGTGATAAGATCATTTGCAATGCGAAATCTTATATTTAATATTCATGAGGAAGACTCGTTCATAAGTATTCAGTATTGTTTTTTAAGGATTGTGCTATTTAGTAGGGCGCTACATCGAGATTTGATTGTACTGTACTTCAGTTTAACGTCTCACTCGATTCCAGAAACGAAAATATGATGGTGCTAAATCGAAGTTTGATTATAATATTTATGTGTTGGCTTTAAAATGAAATTCTTTCAAGGAAAAACGCATTGTATCATATGATAATATTCACTTTTTCGATATTATTTTCATCAATATGATAATTTTATTCATTATTTTTACATATTATAATTATTATACGCAACAATTGACATATTATCATATTAATATTTGTTCATGACTTAATTTATATTAATGAATACTTTCAGTTTTGATTAAATACATTTGACATTTTTCAATAGTGAAATGTTCAGAGAACCGTTGAGATTATATATATTTTTCTTAACGGTATCGAACAAGAAATTTTCTGTTTAGAATAAAAATAGAAGAAAGCAGCCTGAGGCTAAACATGTCACAAAAATCTGTACTGATTATTATTGCATGCGGATACTTTAAGTTGAGAAACAATATATAATTTTTTTTCTAATTTATGTCTGTCACTGTAAAATATAATATTCAGTTGTATAAATAATATATAAAAATTTTTCTTAAATAATTAATTTATTTGACTATTAATTATGTTATATCTGCTACCATGGAAAAATATATATATTCATATACACTATAATATTCATATAAAAATTATAAATAATGTAGCAAGATTTTATTAAATATTTAATTTATTCGGTTATTATTTATAATATGTCTGCATTGGAAATAATTATATATCCATATACAAGTACATATAAATATTATAACGTACTAAATGGAATATAATAAAATAAAATTAAAATTAATTTCAAATATAAAATTGTTACCTTATTCCCATTCTATGATAATTTATAAAGATTAATGAATTATATATTCATATACTTATATATGAATGTATAATTCTTTCTATACTAGATACAATAATCAAATAAATTAAATATTTAATAAAACAATTGAATATATTATTTATAAAATAAATATATAATTTATATTCATTTTATGAATAATAATAAATTTTACATTTATATGCTTTTATACAAATGCATAATTTATTGATATTTATGAAGATGTGGATAAGATATAAATTTTATATTTGAAATTAAATTTTAAAAATTAAAGTTTTTTTAAAATTGAATTTTATTCTATTTTTATATCATATGCTTAATACCTAGAAAATTAAATATTGTAATTTTTTATTATGAATAAAAATTTTTATTATTAAAGATTTTATATAATTGTATCTGGCAATATATTTAATTTTTCTGAAAATAATTTCTAAGATCTATTTTAAAAACTAAAAAGTATAAAATTTAATTTTAAATGTAATTCTTAAAATTTTTTTAAGCTCAAAATATATTTAAAAATTAAAGTTTTTATCATTTTATATAATTTAATTATCTTTTTTAAAAATTAAATACTATGCCGAATTTAATTATATAAATTTATTAATAAAAAAACTATATTTTATAAATATAGAAATAGATAATTTTCTAAATATTATAGTATAAAAAAATTGAATATAATTAAATTAACGTTTTATTCATTTAAGTTTTGAGTTAATATAGTGTAATTTACATAATTTTAATGATTTATTACTAATTATAAATTTAATTAATATGCATAAATTACTTCCACTTTAGTCGATAAAATAATAATTTTTTAAATTTTTAAAATGTAAAAATAACAATTTAATTTAATGTACGAGTAAATATTGTTTAAAGAAAGCTTCCTACAAGTGTTTAAAATTCTAGCAATAATTTCTTATTTACTTAAACGTATGAAGAAATATTACTTTAAATAATTTCTCGACAACGATCTTAAGCTTTTATTTTATTTTATTTTTTATTTATTTTTCACTCTTTCTTTGAAACTTCTCCTGATGACTATTTATCACATTTTAACATTCGATCTGTCTTGGAGACATTTCATTAATATAAGATAACCGAGTTTCTAGTAGCCAGGGGGGAATTGAAGAATGTCATATGTCATGGACGCGTTTTTCTAAATGGTATAGATAGCATTCCACTAGGAAAAAACCCAAGGAAAAAAACTGTTAACATCAAACTTATAGCAAGTTAACGGCTATTAGTTATATAATTAAATTATTTCTCCATAATATTCTTTAAAATTAGAATATTCCTCTTCTCTACAACGCAAATTAATTAATATTTTATTAAAGAAAATGTATTTATAAAAAAAAATTTTTTTTGTTTAGGTATTTCTAACTTATAAAAAAATTCTTTTAAAAAGTGTTCTTAGTTAGGATCAGGTTATTGAGTTTTATTTTTCAAATTTGGGTATTTTTAAGAGCGATTTCTTGAAGAGACTTTATAGAAAAGGGATTTCTTTTTGAGAAGATTTTCTCATAAAATATTCATGGATAGAAAAGAAAATTGAAAATTCTAAAAGCACCAATATTCTCTATAAGCTTCATTCATGTACTGTTATTAATAGACATTCTACTTGGATTTTTCTTTCTCCTTTTCATTTTATTTTTCCCAAAAACTTGTGCTTTCTTAAATTATTAAATGAAAGAGCAATACTGACAAATTCGAAAAAGCTGTAAAGTACATAAATATATATATAAAAAAAAAAACTGGCATCAGCGAAATTGGTATTAAAAGTAACAATGTAAATTAATCTTATTTGCAGTTTAAAATATTTTCTGTTATTGTTATTTTATAAAATATTTTCTTAATTGTTTTCTAAAAATAGTTATTTTTTTATTTTTTTTCATTTCATAAAAAAATAATAACACTAAATTTTCCTTGGGCAATACAACTGGTGTGTACTGTAATTTTCAATGAAGAAAATAACTGCACTTCTATTATCAATTATTTTGGAATTTGGCCATTTTTCAATACAAATTATTATTATTGTTGTCAATCTTTGTGAACTTTATATATTTGAAATAATTATAAAAGTTCTATAACTTATAAGTCGTTAAAATTTCTAAAGTTAGGATGACCAGACGTCCCCGATTTACAGGGACCCCCCTCAGTTTCGTTTGTTTTTAATGTTTGATTGTATCTTTCAATCAATTGATCTGTAAATAGAACAATTTTATTAACACGCCAATATAATATAAATAAATAAATAAATAAATTTTAAAAAATAACTAAATTTCAATCAGTTTTACAACCCATTTTTACTGATTCTGAAATGTGTTTCCCTGTTGGATTGTAAATGTTATGGTCAAACTTCTAAAATGATACATAATAACATAATTTATATACTTCTATTGTTCTATACTTTATATTGTTAATTTTTATATAATTAACAATATAAAATTACAAACATATAAACAGTGTAAGCATAAATAAGTTGTAAAATTAATAGGAATGAGTCATTTGAACTGAAAACTATTGCAAATTTTAACGGTTTAAGTTGCATTATCTTCATTTTAAAAATATAAATTAATGAAAATTATCAAAGAAATAATAATTTTTAATTTATATTGCAATAAATTAATTTTATTATAAAAAATAATTCATAATTTTCACTACAAAACTAAATTTATATTTTTTAATTTAATAAATTATTAAATAATTTTTAATGTTTATATTTAAAAGTTTTATTAATTATTATAAGCTGTATGATTAATTACATTTACAGTACTACTGTAACTTTATAACTATAGTAATTATAATAAAACCTTGCTGTTAATTGAATTTCTATGCTGATCTCCGGTCATGGAGAATTGATCTCTTTACTTTATTAAATAAATAAAATATACGAATGTAAGAATAAAAGTTAAGTACTTATAACTTATTCAATTTAAAGTTTATATTATTATGTCAAATCGTATATTTTATCAAAAAGAATTTCAAGATGAAAAATATGTATATAATCCGCATATGATTTATTGGTATGACCTCCGTTTTTTTTATTTATGGATCTGGCAAATTCCCCGAAAAGTAGGGAAAAGACATATTTTAAAAATATATTCTAAAATACGATATTTGAAAGAACCATTATTAATGCATAAAAATAAAATTTATAGGTGTATATTACGTAAAGTGTTTGTTCAATAGCAGTTTTAAATTTTTTGGTATGTCGAAGTTAAGATATTCTTCTCTTATTATCTACAGTTGGCGACGGGGTGACTGGGGCAATGGCGTTGGTTACAAAATGTTTACGATCTTTTTGACACGTCGACCTCGTTTTTCGTTCTCCGACCTTGTCTACAGACAACTTCCTGTAAGACTCATGTTCCTCATACTCCTGAAGGGTTTATAAGTATTTAGGATGATTTATCTCATCATCTGTAAATAGCATTTATCAAGATAAACAACTATTTATTTTATTCAATTTTTTCATTATTATTCTTTTTATTTTATTTAAATTACATTTTAATATCTTTGACACGTGTAACATTGTACATGCTTTTTTTAACCTTCGTTCTTTGTTTTATATACACAATTAATTGGCATTATTAGAATTATCAAGCATATTCTTTGTTGTGATAATTATTAGAATTATCAAGCATATTCTTTGTTGTGATAACGTGTATTTATAATTAGTTGCAGTATTATTTTTTTTATTATTCTTAAAATTTAAAAGTTCATCACTTATTTTATGTTGCATTTAATTGCAATAATTTACAACTTGCAATTTATGCAGTAAATTTGCAAGTTGTAAATTACTTCGTTGTTTTAAACCTATACTTTATATTACATAATAATATATAGAATTGTATAAGAATTTCATAAAGATTTTCATGAACTTTTAATCGATAGTATTAGAAGTATAAATATATTTAAATTCAGTTTTATTAATAATGTATTAAGTTTAAAGTATTTCAATTTAACTTTTCTCAAAAGTATAGTTATTTGTAATTTTTTACTGTAAATATTTCTTGAAAAAGCTAAGTACAGATGGTTTAGTTCATACGTTTATCAAAGCAGATGCTGTAGAGAAGTAAAAAAAAATTATTTTTTCTTGATAGTGAAGTCAAAAACTTTCTGACTAGTTTCCAGTTGCAGACACATGGAAGATCTTGTAGTTGACAGTTTCTGATGTATTGCGCTTTATTTCCTCATTGATTACATCAAAAAGTAAGAGGAAAAAAGAAAGGGAAAGTTCTTGTAATTGTAATGATTTAACTTTCATAAACAAAATATCCAATCAAATATATATAAAAATCCAATTATATTTCTTGTCAGTTTACGAAATAAAAAAGAATAAAGAAAAAGCTATGACATCAATACTGTGATTGGTCATAACTTTTTTTATCCTTTTCTTTTCTTTGATAATTCAGTATAGTAGCCTCACTACTAGTTATACGGTTCATTGATTGGCTCGGATCATCAGCGATAGTCCTTGTTATATGTAGCCACTAACTGGGTAGACATCTAAGAAGTGATGTGTCAACGTCTGTAGGGAGTTTGAAAGAAAATACATCTAGCATCTAAATATAGATGGTACACTTTTTCCTTCTCTACTGGAGATTGAGAGAAAAACTGTGCTAACTATATTTGGCTTCTTCGTTTAATAAATTTCAGCAGTTCTAAGAAATAATTTTATGCATAAAATTTGCATGATATTTATTAATTATTAACTATATTAGAGTCTTAATGGTTGGTTTATGTTGTGGGTTTAGGTATAACAACCTCAAATTTAGGTAAAGCAATTGGAACTGTTACATAGAATGTTGGAAATAGTAGCAGTTTCTATAATTAAACGGGCTTAGCGTGAACTTTCTAAATATTTACATATAGGCAATGCATTTAATGTTTAAAATGTTATTCAATGTTATATAGAGATATATAGATAAAATCTAATATTGTAAATACGTGAATTTTTTAAATATTAAAATTAAATAAAGAATCGAAAATTGTAATCAAAAAATGCTTTAATGATGCAACAAAATTTTAATTATAACAAAAAAGATTTGATTAAAGAATTTTTTTATCATAAATTTTATTATTTTTAGTATTTATTTTATAAAATTGACAAATTTTTCCAGAAAATTATAACCAAATTTAATATATTACTCGAACCCACTTAAGGATATAATTTTTGAGTAAAGTTGTGATATGATCGCTTAATTATATATATTAAAATATTTCTTATTCTAATTATTTTTCCTCCTCCCATTTTATTCTTGTACTCAATTACGAATTTAATGAAGTTTCAAGAAGTTGATGATATCAGTTCATTAAAAATTATAAAAAAATTTTTTAAATTAAATTTCTTTTGATACTTTAATAAAGATTCTAGAAAATGCTATTTATTTTTTTATGTGTAATTTGCAAAATATAATTTTAAAGGTTTTATTTGCTTCATTTTAAAAAATATCAAAAGGAATTTTGACCTAGAAGCGTTATTGAAATTAAAAAAGAAAAATTATTTAAAAATATGTGATTAAAAGTTATATTTATTTTTTAAACAAAATTAAAAATTTGGCACAAGAATTTAAACTAAAAATAAATTATAGTTGAAGCCAAAAAGCATTATGCAATTGGCATTTATATATTACAGTAGAATTTGTTTATTGTAATCATGCCTATAGAGTCGTACCTCTAATAAAGGCCACTTTTAAACATTTTCAGGATTTTTTTAAAACAAAAATACATGGAAAACTATCTCCAAACAACAGCATTTTTTTTATGTATATGTAGTCATTATTTAAAGGTTTGACTGTACTTATAATAATAACCGAATGATAACATCAAGCAGAGTAAGAAATAGGATTTCAGTTAATGGAAATTATGCTTTTCTTGACTCAGACATTAAAATAACATGTTAAAACAATTATAAAAATGTATAACTTGAAGATTTATTAATTCATGGTAATTGATCCAGTGTTATTTGCCAGCTGTTTTTTTTTAAATACCTGCTTTAACAGCAGCTATATAATTAAAGTAGAAATGCCGGCAATTTAAAGTACTGTATTGTAAAAAATAACGATTAAAATGCTAAATGTTTAACGTTTAAAGCACTTTTTAACACCGATAACGGTTGCGCGTTATCATCCATCTGTTGAGACACAAAAAGGCAGCTTAAAAATATCTATTTAAAAATGATAAATAAATATAATTAGAAAATGTATAGTTTATAAAATTAAATATTTATTTATACGAGAATATTAAATAAGTACTAAGCAATTAATTTTATTTCTATTTTGTTTTAAATTAAGTATAACGTTATCGTTATACTTAATTTGAGCTTAATTATTCGAACGAAATATCAGTAATTTAATAATTAATTAATTGTAAGTAATTCAATTTGTTTATAAACAAACGATTTATTTATAAAAATTATATTTTCGAGTTGATATATTAGAAATAAACAAAATCCAAGAAATCAGTACAAAAATTGTCAAAGGTAACATTATCTTTACCTGTTGACAAACTTTGGAAAGGTAAAAACATATCGTTGACAGTTCTATTTTAGTAGAAGAAATATCGATTTTATTCTCTCAACCTTCATTTTCTTTAGTACTTTGAACATTTTTATAGAAGGATCTTACTCTCTGTCATTTTTCTTCCCTTTTTAAAAAAAAAAAAAAATACTTTTTCAATGATTCTCTTCTGTTATCCCAGAGAGAATGTCCAATCCATTCTAAAATAGGTAACATTCAAAACACCACTTTCTGATACTTTATAATTGAGTATCATTAAGAACAATTTCGATTCGTCTCATTTATTCTTATCATCCTATTGTCTGTAACCATTTTTGTTTTTCTATCCTATACTAATGGCTCGACTTGTTTCAAATTGATTATAAACCAACAATGAATATACATTTATTCGTTTTTTTTCATCATTATATTGTATTTGTAGAATGTGCAGTTGACTTTGAGATTTAAAAAATGTATACTTAATTGAAATTTCATTTATTTATTTAATTTTTAAGTTGGTTAAACCAACAAGGTGCGAATTTTTAAAGCGTTTATATATAATATAAACTACAATTTTCTAATGTACTGTACAGTACATCACTATAAAACGTCGTTTAGAGTTATTAAAGAAGAAATGTAAAATAGTTATACATGTAATTAAAATTTTATTTATTTTTAAAAATTATTTAAAGCAACAAGATTGAATTTTTTAAAATTTATATAATATATAGTTTTTTTTTTAAAATACATCCCAGTGTAAAAACTCGTTTAAAGATTGTTATTTTAGAAAAAATATAACGATGTAAAATATTTTTATTTTATTTTTGCCTGAGGGATGTGTAAGGATCGTGATTGTTGAAGCGTTACGTTATACTTGACTATAAAGAGAAATTTCCGTAAATGTTTTTAACTAAAACGATTCTTTGAATAAAATTAAAAATAGAAACTTAAAAAAAAAGTAAAAATAGAAAAAAGAATTCATTGACTGTTTAGTTTCACAAGTAAATACAGTATTTTTTTATTTGAGTTTTTTTTTCGTCTAAAAATAAATAAGTAAATAATTATAGCAATTTACGTCTGTTGTTATCGCGTAGTTAAACTGGTTTAAAAATAATAATATGATGTCTTAATATTAATTAAATAATTATTTTAAAAAATTATCTTAAATTTAACGGCGTTTCAGAAACACCATTTGACAGGAACCACCAAAATTAAAAAAAAAAAATATATATATGTGGTAAAAATCTGCTTTTATATGCTTTATTGACTTCATTCTTTTTTGATAGTCCATAAAAATAAATGAATAAACTCGAAATCTTGTCAATGAGTCGATCTCTGATCTCTACGGCTTTAAATTTTTTATTATAAAAAATATTGACAACTGAGTAAATTCAGTTTTTATATAATATAATTATTTAATTCAACTGTTTTAAACATGAAAATTATATATATACTTATCAGGGACAAATTGACAAATATAGATTTGTTGTGACCTTAAACTATATCATATAAGCTGTATCCTTTCACTATCAAATAATTATAAATTTAAAAGCGTGTAACCTGGAGCTGTTTATTTAATTTATACGTGTGTATCCAGGCTGGATTTACATAGTCTTGTATGGGATAAGGCGATCTTCCAAGGAGGGTACTTCCCGGGATGATTTTCTATGCGAAGCTGGTCCCTATTTAGGCTTTAGACACGCGAAGAAATGCGGAAAACTCCACGCAGTCAGACTGTTCGTTAGACGCAAACACGAGACTAACTACCAGTATTCAGTTTTATTCACGCAGCTACTTACCTATGGTCAGTCAAATCGCGATATAGTGCCGTTCTTGTAAAGCGCCAATGAATACTTATGAACGGATGTTTTTCATAAATACTAAATGGAGAACCTTCCAATATTTATGAATTATTAAATGTACGATTTTGTATTGTAAACGATATTTTTACAAATCATATGACTTTCAAGTTTCAAACTCATTTACTAAGCTTATATGTAATTCATATTATTCATATTGTTTGAGGTACTACAGTTTAGTGCTGCATACGATTTATTACCAATTTCACAGACAGCGATAAATCGAAGTATCGAAGCTAAAAAAAGTTTAGAATCTCACATTACGAGGAAGTATGAGACTCCAAGTACTAATACTTGGAACCTCATAGTTTTATTGTTGTATATAGGCTATATATATAAGCATATCGTAGATCTCAATTCTGAAAGCTTAAAGTTTATTCGGTTTCAAATTTTAAATTTTCATTGTAGAAGTAATAAATATTCATATATGGTAAATTATTATTTTTGTAGGTTTTTTTGGTAGAAAGTATTAATTATCATTTTAATTATGAGAAATATCGATTAAACTATAGATAATTTAAACTGGATTATAATTTATATTATACATATTTATTATATATTATAATAAATTAATAATTCTGACAATTCGTGTACAATGTGATAAAGATAATTTACAATGTCAAACATTAAATACTGTATAGATAAATATACTGTACTGTACATTTCATATCATAAAATCGCAAGGAATTTATACGTTTTTCTATTTGTTTTATCTGTCGTTTCGTACGGTTGTTTGTTTGTTCACAGGATTTCTTGGAAACTAAGAAATAGAAGATTGTATTTATTTTTATTTTATTTTTTTAGAATTTGTGGTTGAAATAGTCTATTTTGCGATTTTCTATCAGAAAATATTATTTATCATCATTACTTAAAATAATACATTTAAAATGTAAAGAATTTACTTTTCAATTATGAACAGTCAATGCTCAAAGCTTGTACGTCTGTTTGTTCATTCGTAAAATTTGTTATAAACTAAGAAAACAAGGTTCATAATTTTGAAAAATATTTAGAAGTTTTCAAATTGTTTCAAAGAATATTTTATTTATAATAAACTCTGTACAATATTTAAAGTTTGTATTCACTTTGTACGTGTGTTTGTTCGTTCGAAAAATTTTCAATAAAACTAAGAGAAGAAAAATATGTTACGCAATTGTCCAACTTTTCAATATTTTACACACAGTTTTCGTATTTGGAATGAAGGAAATTAAAAAAATGGAAGCCATTTCACAAAGAAAAATTACAGAATTTAAATGAGACATCATTTATATTAAATATTCAATACGTGATATATTTACTTTCTTATAAAACGTGTTTATCATGATAAAATAAAGAATGTATAATTTCATTAATTATTATTATAATAATTTTTTGCGTGAGGATGTAATTTGCATGCCACGAAATCTTCATAAAATCGAAACAAGGTCATACCGTCTGCTTTCTTCAATCCTCACGAACTTGTCCACGTGATTATAAAATGTAATAATGACGTCAAGGTATGTCAATGACCTGTTGTTGGAACTGGTTGAATCAGGAAAGGTATTCATGCGTATTTTTAAGGTTAGAGAGTAAATAAGCACAGTAAGAGACTGTAAAACGGAAATTTCATGATATTTTACACAGTTGAAACAGCATGTGACTATCTTCAAAGGTATTCCGATTCGTATGCTACTGAAGTAAAGTAAATGAAAGGAATGTATTAGTAAGATCACGAAAAGTTAACGTAAAATGAACCATTAAGCACATACAGGAAACTTTTAGGAATTATTGTAAGGGCGTGAGTCATCCCACATATCGTCACGCACTTCGCACGTGCAATGGGTTGCAAGAATTTACACTAACAACGCCTCCGAGTGGAGAACATCCGAACTACTGAAAACCGGTTGTTTGTTCCCCTCTTTTTAAAGTTAACACACCAACCCTTAATCCAAGGTTAATTTTAAATAATAGAAAAAAATTTTTAATTGTATCTTCGAAAAGAATAAATATAATATAATATATATAATAATTAAATTTTCAAAGGAAAATTGGTAAATAAATGGTAAAAAGTATACTGCGCCATCTGTTGGTGTTTTAGAAAGTTATGGAAATACCATAATTTATATTAATAGAAGATAAAATATACTATGTTAAGAATCATATTTTAAATAAGAATAGTGTAAGTTATCTTCAAGCCTTGTTATGGAAATTCCATGGAAAAATTTTGAAGAAGATAAGTAAATTGCCGTCCAATTATACTGAATATCTATAATATAAATATCATAACTAATATTGATATAAAACATTTTTATTATTTTTGTATTAAAAGTAATACCGTCGAACTTCCAATAACGGCTACTCCCATCAATGGTCATCTCTAAACAGCGGACACTTTTTGAACAAAAATGCTTACAAAATCGCCTCCTAACAACGGCCAATTTTAATATTGCCATTTGCCATCTATGACCGTTGTCTAGAGGTTTGACTGTATTTAAAAGAGAAAAATTGTTGTAAGTTAACTTCAAGTTGTATTTATTTATAAGAAATTCGAAGAAAATTTCTGTTACCTTCAATTTTTTTATCATTATTTTTAACTTCTAAATTAGTAGAAAATAATGATTAAATGTATTGATTATCCATGGTAAAAATTGGGGAATTATCATAGTTAATATTAGCAATAAATACAATGCTATTTGCATTAAAAGCAATATATTAAAGAAAAGTATGGTTTCAATTATCTTCAAGCTAACTTATGGTCATACCACGATGAAAGCATGAAGAAGTAAGTTACCATTCTTCAATCTTTTAGCATTATTTCTAACTTTCAGATTAGTAATAAAAATGGTAAGAAAATAAACCGAAATCTATGATAAAAGCTGTAGAGTGTCATAATTGATATAAATCGAAGTTAAAATATTATTTTTTTTGTTAAAAAAATAATGTATTTGAGATTAAAATGATGCAAGTTACCTTCAGACTAAATCCATTTATGGAAAGAAGGTAAGAAGGTAAGTTACTTTTCTTACCTTCAAGCTTTTATTACTCTTTTTTTGTAACCTTCAGATTCGTAAAAAATGGTAACAAATTTATATTAAGTATATTACCATCTCTATTTATGATGATTATCTATACGCATACTATAATTGATATACAGTACTGTAAATAGAAGATAAAATATTATTTTTGTATTAAAAGTAATATATTAAAGAGAAAAATGGTGTAAGAGACCTTCAAACCATTTTTCTATGTACTTGAAACGTGTTTAAGTCGAAGTGTACGTGACTGAAGAAATTCTAACGAAGTCCAATATCTGAAAGAACATTAAAAGAGGATCGACCAGATTAGATTTTAAGATGGAATTTTGTGTTTTGAAAGTAAATTACGCGTTACGTAAACAATGTGTGATACGTTCTATTTGTATTAACTGAAATATTTGCTCTGAAATTGTTTCAAAAAATTAAATATTTATTTAAATTATATTAAAGAAAATGAATATCGATTTTAATCGACGGAAAGCATTATTTGAAACATTATTAATTATGTATATTTATAAGGTATAGTTGGGTATTTGCTGTGTGTCAGATGTATGTACTTAGATTGATTTAATAAAAGATTTATATGAAAAAAACATAATAAATGATTTTACTTCAGAAGGAAAAATATGTTTGATTGTTTATATTGTTTAAACTATTTAAAAATTAAGATTTACTTTCATCTAAAAATGAATTATTATTTTTTATCTGTTATTTTTTTTAAAAAAAAGAACATTGAGCTATAAATTTGTAGATTTAACTGTAAAAAATTGTTAGACTGGCTTTTAATTGTTAAAATTGTTTATTCTTTCAATAATCTTAGTATTTTCTCTATTTATTTATCTCTTTACTTCAAATTTAAGATGCATTCCCCACTTTTAAAAAGTGATTTTTAGGGGGAAAAATTGGCTAATAATTATATTTACTTATAATTATACTTATAATTATAAGTAAATTATAAGTAATTATACTTATAATAAATTTAAGATGCATTCCCCACTTTTAAAAGTGATTTTTAGGGAAAAATTGCTAATAATTATAATAAATTATATTAGCCAATTTTTCCCCCTAAAAATCACTTTTTAAAAGTGGGGAATGCATCTTAAATTTGAAGTAAAGAGATAAATAAATAGAGAAAATACTAAGATTATTGAAAGAATAAACAATTTTAACAATTAAAAGCCAGTCTAACAATTTTTTACAGTTAAATCTACAAATTTACAACTCAATGTTTTTTATGCTTTATTTAATATATTTTTCTAAATGAAGTATAATTGATTGAACCTATAAAATAAATAAGAAATACAGTACTACTTAATTAAATTTTGAAGAATGGTAAATACCCTCGAATTTAAAACCTGGATTTAGACTCATCTCCATTCTTAAAAAAAGATTTTCAGGAAAAAATTGGGTGATAATTAGAAGTAAACGAGCAATTGTTTATTGTGACATCGTTAGTGTCGGGCTACAATTTTTAATGATATTTTTAATTTATTTAATTTAAAATATATGTTCTCCACCTCAAATTAGTGTGGTTTGCCCCTGTACATCATACTTTTCCTTTAATAATAGAGTCGTGCCAGTCATCTAACACTTTTCAGAAGAAAATTTTTGAATTGAAATAACATGACTTCCTGTTTATATCGGAAGTTTACATATAGTTAATCGAGGCCTCCTGCTCTTAAAGTTTTCGTATTTGTTCTCGGATTTCATCTATCTAACTCTGATCTCGAGATTAAGAAAAGACAGACGGACGACGGATGGACGACAATGGGAATTTATAGGTCTACAATTTGCAACCCAATAAACTTTAAAAGAATTTATTTAGATAAAAATGTTAGTAATATCTTTAAAATAAAATATAATTGATTGAAAATACTGTATAATTTTCATTATAAGTTACGCAGAATTTTGAAGAGTTACAAAGAATAACCACGAATTTAGGAAATACAGTAGACCCGCGATAACGAACAAAAAATTTTGTCTAAAAGAAAATTCAGAACTTTTTTAATTCGCAAACAGAGAAATCTAATGAGTTAATGAGTATAAATTACTCGATGTACTGTACATAATAATAATATTTCATTCACATTTATACATTACAACAGCATTTTAATACATTCTATTCATTGGAAGTTCGTTATTAATAGCCACACAAACGTGTGGTTATTAATAAAGAAGCACATTGGATTTTTGACAATAGAGGATATGCCTTTTCCCCAGTTAGTCCATTAAATCGATGGTCTATTGTATCTTGAATTTAAGTAGTATGCAATTTTAATTTTTGAAACATGAAAGAAGTCATTTTAAATTTATAGTAGTACTTCTGTATGAAGTAATGCAGCAATGTGGTTATCAAGAAATGTACTACTGAATTACTTCGATTTCTCATTAACACAAAGAGTAGAGTTGGAATTTAGAATATATGTTCAATTTATTCGAATATCTGTAAGATTTTTAAAGAAATTTCTCAACTATTTTATAAATTTGATTATTAAAACCATGCGAATGAATCTTAAAATACTTTGAAGTACCTGAACGATAAGCACAAGGAGGTGGTTACCTCTAAATCATCAAATTTTACGTTAGGAAATTCTAAAAATTTCCCAAATTAAATTAAATGTTTCGTATTTTATAAGTTTTTATCACGAAAATAAATTTGAATTTATAAATAATATTTCTGAAAATAACAGCTTAATTTGTTTACAGAATGTAAACAAGATAAAAATCAATTTTTTTTCCTATTTTTAGAAATAAGTTTAAATATAAAAGAATAATTTTTACGTTGGAAGAAAAAAACGTTAGTAATTATAATATCACAGATATTCTTTTTTACGGAATTCTAAAGAAATAAAGAATTTTCTCATTCATTATAGTATCAGATTTAACTTCTTTGTCAAGCAAGGTATCTTTCAAGTTCTTCATCAAAGTATCTTCTCATTCATGATTACATCCTTTCTTGTCGCTACTTTTTAAACTCTTGTCAAAGAATGATGCCACCCTCTTTCTAATGGTCCCTCGTGGTTCATCGTGTTTCTTTTAAATCATGACAAATGTTCAGTAATGTAAAGCTCAATGCGAAATGCCTAGAAAACATAGTAGTGCAGTAATCTGAAGCAATTTATCTCAGTTTTTATTGGCGTTTTTCGATGCACCAGACTGAACACCAACCGAATGAATGAAAATCTGTGAAGTATATATATATTTATATATATTTGACTTTTTATTTATTTATAACGTGTTCTGAATTGCAGAAAGAAAATACGAACAAACAGCTTTAATAATATTTCATCATTGTTTAAAAATATAATTTATTTATTTATTTATTTTTACATTGCAGTGAAGGTTATATCTACAATTTATTTTTATAGATAAACATTATTTGTGCAAGGAAAATAATTTATTTTTCCGTCTAAAAGAACATGAAATTTTTAAAAAATTGTGAGATTTTTCTTCATATTTTCTTGTGTTTGAAACAGGAAACACGATTAGAATCATAATTCTTGTAGCGGAGTTTGTATATAAAATTAATAATTTAACATTAACATAAATGAAAGAAAAATTAATTTCTGTATTTATAAATTGATTCAATGTAACGAATTACGATTACAACAAGAATAAATGAGCGAGTTACGTGTTTTATTACAACGTTACAAATTAATAATTTGACTAAGTTATGGCCACAATATTGATGAATTTTAATAACATGGTTTCGGTTTTCTCGTCTCTTCAAAGCACGTATCAACTGTACGAAGCTGACGAAAGGATTTTTAAAAATTAAATTTGCTGTTTTTTCCTTATATATCTTCCTTTTGAAGTATTATTTTTTAGTTTATATCGACGTTGATTTTCTTCAGGCATTTTATAGCCTGACTTGATATCTGTCAGGAGGGATGTGGCAGAAACCGAGAGAAGTACGATTTGTCAATAATATTTCTAAAGATAAAAAAAAAGAATATATTCTCTTCTCTTATGGCGCGAACAACAGCTGCTTTCTTCTCAGACTTGGTGCTCATCACGTATGCTCTACAAAGAATCGTTTGGCTGCAATGAATCGCTTGTGTACAAAAGAATCTTTCCTTTATTAAATCCCTACAGATTCCAAGAGAAAGGTTTCCCTTTGGATTAAGAAAAACTAAAACTAGAAACAAACATACAGAAAATAGAAATAAAGAATGGTTTTTGTGTAACTTTCAAAAGATGGTTTAATTTTTCTTTACGAAATGATCCAAAAAAGAAAAAAAATGACTTTAATCAACTGGTATAAGGAAAAAATGCATACTTTTCCTGTAAAGATTCTTTTGAACAATAAACACTTATTAAATGAAGTTACAATAAGAAATGAAGATTTGTGCTATTGTTTATCATTTTCCACCAAAACTTTATTTAAAAATGAGCTTATGAGATTATTGTTCGTCTGTCAGTATCGCTCTGAACCAGCAGTTATCAAGAGAATTGGATGATATATGAACAGCTTTTCAAATTATTTTGTACATCTACGCTTGTTTATTCAGCTGTTTCTTCTATTTTTATGTGCCCTGTACATTAATTTAGCTTAATATCACCTTAATGCCTAACTATAAATTAGAATGGTAATTTACAAATGAATTGTTGGGTTTTTTTCTACAGCTATAATACCTCAAAAATTAAGATAAATTCTCCTAAAAGTTGATGATTGTGAGGGTTTTCTTTATAAAAAAAGAAATTGTTTACGTCTAGTTTTATAGATATTGCTTTGTTTTCCGTAAATTACACATATCGAAAAAGTTTTATAACCAAGAGTTTTTCACTGATTCAATTTTTGTGCAAGGAGTTTCCATCTTTTTACATTTGCAGAGCAATTTATTTGGTGAATTTCATATAGTGTAAGAGTGTTTTCGATTTCTCTTGGCACATGAAATGTATTTTGACCGTTTCATATTTCTGTAGTTTTCTTTAGCAAATTTCATATTCTCAAAAATATTTTCTCTTAGTAGCATTTATTGAAAACTGTTTACACTTCTACTTGTCTATAATTCAACGTTCTATTGGCTAAAAAAATCTTTAAATTTATAATAAATTTAATAAAGTTTTACATAATTATCATATAAGCGTTTTAGTTATTAAGTCAAATAATTAAGATTCTTGATTATATCAAATTTTATGCGAAACGTGAAGTCCTTTAAGTAATCCTAGAAGAATTTGATTGTTTAATTCATTACAAATGAACTTAAATCAGTATAATGATATTGTTTAAGAGAATTTGTTGACTCAGCAGTTTTCCTGGAATTGATAATCTGTTAGATATTTAGAAGCAAGTCATTATATTAAATATTTCTTATACAATTTATGGTCAATTCTGTGCAGAAAAAGCTTCACAATTAGTTGCTTATTTGTAAAATAATATGTCTTATTAATTTTACTTCAATAAAAGTAATTTATGACTAAATCTTGAATATATAATGATATTATACTTAAAAATAGTCTCAATTCGTCTAAAAAAAATAGAATTCTTTTTCTTAAGGGCTGATAATCCAATTTTGATGAGAAACTTTGGTAAATCTAGAATTCTCATTACTTTAGCTAAAAGAAAAAAAATAATTAGTATTATATTTAAATAAAATTTTAACTACTTTTTCTATGCAGTTAAATTCAAAAAAAATCTTCAAAAAATTTCAGATTTTTTAGCATCTAAAGGTCGAAAATTCTAAATATATCTTCAACTTAGTTTTTTATTATGTGTAATCTCTGCTCACAATCTATTACAGTTAGAGAAGGGAAGGAGGGGGAAAATATATTCTGCTGTGATACCTCAGCAGAGTGAATGCATGCATAATGGAAGACCTCATTTTAAATAGATTCTGTTTAAACGAAAAGAAACAAAAACATAACTAAGAAAAGTGTAGAAAACTTTATAATCCAACACGGTTTCAGACCAACACGGTCCACTGAACTGGATTTTGGACTGGTGTGAGGATTATTCAGAGACGTCCCTCCCTTTTCAGTGCGGTATTGATTCTCTTTTCCTCAGTCACTCTCTTTAATTCCCGCTTTTCTGTATGAGATGACTGAACTCACCTTATGACTACGTTCTGAGCCAGTAGTTTTGTTCAGTTTTTAGCTAGAAACGAAAACTTTTAGTATTGAAATCAATTTTATTTTATTTTATTTTTTATTTTAAGTTTTGAAATTAATAAAAAGTTTTTATATTATTTTTGAAAAATATTTAAATTTATTTTTTATTAAAAACTTTTGCTGTAGATTTAATTCTATTCAATTTTTTTTGTTTTTGTTTGTTTTTCGATTTAGAACTTGATAAATTGAGTTGAATATTTTGTTATTTTTCTGGTAAAAAATTAGCTTTTTTTTTTTTTTTGAAGAAACACTTTTTGTAATTTGTTTGATTGCATTCAAAGGGAATTTAATAGATGAATTATTTATTAGAATCAGAATGACGATGAAGAGGAGGAGATGTTTTTATATACTTTATTTGATTCTGTAGAAATTTAACGGATGAATTATTTACAAGAAGAAGATAATGATGATAAAGTTGGATGATGATTTTTTTTTTTTTTAGCTGTTTTTGATTCTATAAAATCTGATAGATGAATTATTTAAAGGAATGATGACGAGGACTAATGATGATAAGAATGATGATAAATTATTATTTAAATTAATTATTTAGAAAAACTGTTAAAATTTATTTCAAAATATTTAACACAGAATTAAACGTTTTCATAAATTATAGAAACTAATTTATAAAGTTACTATATTTAAGTGTCTTAGTAACAAAAACTTCTTATATATTTTATACATATACTTAGCGAATAATATATCTGTGTATTTTTAGAATAATTAATCAAGAAAAAGCCATTAGTAGATTTTGCTTGCCACTATTAAGCTCAACTCCCTAATGGATACTAATAGGCATTCCGCTCTTTACACTTATATTGAATGCATCGAGATCATCAACGAAATCAAAGTGTAACTGATATCATTCATCAATTTACCAGAATTGCATAAAAAGCGAGTACAATTGTATTATTATGAGTTAAAAATCATTCGTAAATTGTCTAAAATATGAGTTTTCCTTTATTGGCATCTTGAAACGTTTCGTGTCAATCAGGGGGATGGACGTGCGTGATGTCACGTTTAGCTAATCACATGATTTTACCTTTATTAATAGTTTAATGAATGATTTATCTTTCTAAAAACACATTAAGTGAATTTTATTTAACGATTTAAACATTTCTAATCTTAAATATTTTAAAAATTATCTTTTTATTAACTTCCTTTATCATCAATCGCCACTTAAATTATATTTACAATTGATACATTAAATAATAAGTGTAGACCTTCTAAGAACACGAATTAATAATCTTTTATATAAAACGGAACTTTTTTCCTCTTCTTTAAAATCTAAGAAGTCTATCCTTGTTTTTTTTACAATGTACTAATGTATTTTTAATGTCCTGTTTTTAGATTTATTTTTTACTTTTTTTGCATTTTTTGAGATTGTGTACAAATTACCAGATGTTTCTTAAGTCAAAGTACAAAATTAGTTTTAGTAAATAACAGATTTTATTAGAGTAAATCAGTAATTTGCACCCATATCAATTTCGTTTATCTCAATACTTTCAATGTAATATATTTATAGATTGGATGAATGTTCAGTTAAACATGAACTTTAGCTAATTGCATCCATGCATCTTTATCATCATTATCCTTTGCTAGAAGCCATATTCGATTGTAAATAGTTTTGCTCACCATTTCTGCCAAACCATATATAATTTGCACATCTTTTATAAGCTTTTCTGTGCATTGGCAACCGTCTGTTTGCCTCTCTCCTATTCTACTTCGACATTTTCCACTTCATCATACATTTCTAATGTATTCATTTTCTATTTCCATCGTTTTAAAATGTCTTTTAGACTTCATTCTTGACGTATAAAAGTGCTACATATTTTCTATGAATTGCAAAATATATATAGGCCTATATGCATTTTATAGTTGAAAGAATTTTATTTTCCGATTTTATAATAAGAATATATTAATAATATTTATAAATTTAATTTTTTAAAAATATTTTTAAAGTAATTTTCTACTGTTTTATTTATATTTTAAGTACGTATACGACATGTTATTATTATTATTATTATCATTAGAGGATTTGGCTCATAAAAATAATCATAAAAAATATAATATTAAATTTGAAAACATTAAAAATTTATTGAAAAATAAGAAAAAGAAGATATTAAGAAGTGTAATTCTTAAAATAGGAGCGTAAATTCTATAAAAAGACAAGAAAATTATAAAGTGTTTTAAATATAACTTCATAAAAGTAAAAAAAAAAAAAAAAAAATTGTAAAAATATTTCGAACAATTGTGATCTAAGTATAGTAAAAACCAAGATTAAATCTCCAGAAGTATCATATAAAATCGGACTCCAGATCACGTTATGGATCCAGAAGAAAGATATAAAAGTTGAGTTACTGAAGCGGAATCACATATCAAATTATATTTTAAAAGGCGAATCCTCTTCATCCACTCTATATGTTATTTTGGCTCCATTTAACAGAGTTTACATATGTTAACACGTAACGATCGAGACAGCACTTTACTCCTTAATTTAAAAGCAATTCGTTTCGTATTGAACCGAAAGTTTAATTTTAGTTTAAGTGGTTATAAAACTTTTAAAAGGAAAAGATATTTTTATCGGTGGTTCCACAACCAAACAAAAGTCATATAGACAAAAGACAATAACTCATCTATCATCACCTATGTATTTGACAAGTGTTATCCTTTTCCAAACTCCACCCATTCTATTCTGTTCTTGACAAACGTTTCCACTCGTTTTGACAAAGTGTTTCTCTTGGCTACTCCGAATACTCATTCAACCGCATCGAGTATGGCACAGACATCCCTCCAGACAAAAACCTGAGAGATGTTTACGAAAAGTACGGTTAACTGGTCGACCGGAAAAAGAGCCAAGCTTGTTGCTATAGTAACTATGTGCCCGTAAACTAGGGATTCAACTAAAATCGGAAAGGAATGTCTCTTCGTAGTCGTGTAGTAGCAAGGTCTTGGTATTTTTCGTGAACTAGTTTTTATTTCGCTCGAAATATTTTTTCCTATAAATATAGAAAATGTGAATGCAAAAAAAAAGAAGAAAAGGGAGATGGAAAAGGATATAGAGCAGATGATACTGTGAGAGAAAAGATTGAGAAAATTCGAGGTTATCATCTAGTATTCAATGGTTTGTACGTTTTCGCATCAACGAGAAAATGCTTATAATTCTCTTAAAAACATACATATTGAATGAGTTATTCTTCAGTTTGTTTGATGATCTCGATGTGTATATAATCATATAAAATATATTCTGAATTTTTCTTATATGCAAGAATATATTTATATGATTATATACGTATTGTTCACAAATATACTGTATATCTATATTATCAAAGTTGTTACGAGTAGAAGATCAACGTATGCAGAACCCTATTTAGACTTGTTCCAGCAAAGTTAAATTAAATACATGAGAGCAATGTTGCTATAAGCTTATTTAGCTTTTATTTAAATTCATCCTTGTTACATATACATTTACATTCACAAAATAAGTGTAAATATTTAATTACATGTATCAATATTATCAGAAAATTTGTAAACATTTAATTAAATATAGGTGGCCAAAAGTCAGTTAATCGTAAATTGTTTTGTGTTCTGAGAACATTGGGAATATGATTTATAAACAAAACAAAAGGGTTTGTAATTTTGTATTGAATAAGAAAGATCTCTTTACAATGGTTAATTGATTTTGGATCAGATTTTATCGTCAAAATCGAAGAAATTGTGAAATCAAACATAAACAATTTTATCATCAAAGAAATTGTGCATGTCTAATTACGTAAATATGTACTAATTACGTATTATTATAATTAAAGAAATTAAGAGCAGAAAATATGCATTCACATCATCAATGAAAATACGTACAGTTGTATGTAACTAGGTCCTATATACAGTCGAGTAAAAGCCAACTCCAAAAACAGCGGTCATTTTTCAGGAACTTTATAAACAAAAATGCATAGAAAATAATCCCAAAACAACGACCTTTTCTGAATAAAAGCCATTTTTTATGTTTCCGTCAGTGTCCTTTGAACAGAGGGTTGATTGTATTATCAAAAACATCAGAAATGTTTAATGTCAGTTTTCTAATATCTCAATATAAACATTGAAATTATCGATTGAAAAAGTATTAATTCAATTTTTAAACTTTGAATTTTTAAAAGAAAAAAAGAAGTTTTTTTACCGATTTTTTAAAAAAATTTAATTTTGTACTATGTTTAAATTTATACCTCGTTGCATCTTTCATAGAAAACAAAAAAATAAAAATAAAAAGTTTCTCAAAAATTTGATTAATAACTTTTTGAGATTTTATAGACAGTTTGGCATTTAAATTAATTTAATAGTTTCTAAAAAAACATGAAACATTATAATTTAAATACACAAAAATTTTATCGTATTTTATGTAAAATTTTTATAGATTTGTTTTTTGCCCTAGAGCAACATACTTTTTTCTTTCTTTTTATTGTTAATATTCTCCTTAATTTTATATTCATCTATGTAAAATATATTCAAGAAAATAGAGAAAATTTTATATTATTTTTATATCTGATAGAATTAAGCTAGAAAAATCTGTTCATTTTTTTCTTTCAATATATATATCTATATATATATATATATATATATATATATATTGTATTTATTTTAACACAAAAACTGTATGAGGTCACTCTTTTTTTATATAAATACTGTATGCATCAATATTATTTTTTAGAGAAAAAAAATTCTAGTAAAAAAGATATTATACAAAATTATTCTAGGTTTTTTTTTTTATATTTTTGCTTTGAAGATAAAGAAAAATGTAAGTACGATATTTAGGGAAAGTGAAATTCATGTATAATAATACTGCATGGATTATCTTTTTGTTCGTATTAATTAGTTATTTTTATCTTGAAAAATGGTAAATATTCACTTAAATAAGAAAGTTTAAAATGATAATTAATCAATTTAATCAATACTGATCAATAAATGATAACTTATTAAGTTAAAAGTAAATTTTTAAAACTCACTTTCTATATACAGTCAATACGGCACGAACGTTCAATAACGGCATTTTTTAAAGTATAAGGTCACTTTTAATAAAAATTCTGCATGCATCAATAATATTCAACAGGAAAAAAAACATTCATAAAGGCGTTATCCTATGGACTTCAGCAACAGTTGGCCCCAAACCAATCTTTTATAAGAAAATATTGCACCCAAAAAATTATCCCGATGAAAAATGTATGAAGTCAACACTACAGTACATGGGGCCCCCTAATTTAAATTTTCTTGGGCCCTATGAAGCTATGACGCTCCACTGTTATTAGTAATGAATAACTAACATATACTCGTAAATCAACAAATTTATTATGTAGAATTACATATTTTTGCATTATGAAATGGAGAAAAGTGCAATTTAGTTGTTTATTAAAAGTGAATTTACTTGTTACACCACTGAATTGATTATATTTTCTTACGTTCGAGTATTAATTTACTGTTATTCTCATCTTGTATTATAACAAATGTTTATTTAAATAAGAAATTTCAAAACTAATTAATCAGTACTGGTCAATAAATAACAATTTTCTTTTATTTTTATTTAAGAGAATTTTTTATAGCTTATATGTACGTATGCAAAATGAGATTTCTTTTCAAAATATAAATACTCCGTTCATACTTCAAAACTATTCAATATAGAAAAATACAGTAAAAAGATATTGCTACATAAAATTGTTTTATTTTTTTCATATTTTTATGTAAAAAAATAAAAGAAAATGCAGATATGATGTTTATCAAAAGTGAAATTTGTTTGTAAAATCGGTGCATTGATTATATTTTTTATATATTAATTTACTGTTATTTTCATAAGAAATTTCAGAATGGTAGTTAATAAATACAGATCAATAAACAATTTCTTTTCTTAGGTCAAAAGTAATTTTTAGAACTGTTGATTATATATAAAAATCTGTTGTAATTAATTACGAAAAAAAAGTAAATAAATAAAATAAAAACGAAAGAAATAAATTTTTAATTGCATTTTATTTATAAATTAAATAAGTTGTATTATTGAAAAAGAAAGGTAAATTTTTATCTGTTTTTATTATAAAAGCTAACTTAATTGAAAATTATTTAAAAGTATTTATTAATGAACTGTTTTAATTTTTAATTAATTAATATTTTTAATTATTAAATCAATTAAAGAGAGAAAAATATACATGTTTAAAAGTAATGCCAATATCTTAAAGATTTTGTTTTAATCGTGAATTAATGTTACGATTATTACATAAATATTAGAATTTGGTTGGAAAAAAAACCGTTTCTAAATTGTATTTATTAAATTTATTAATAGAATCTTATTCATTAATCACTAATTTGAACAATCTAATGGTAAGAGTAGCTTTACAGACAGACAGATAGACGTTATGACGAACTAATGATTGGGCAGACAAGCTGCATACAAAATTTCTACACGCCAGTTTTTTTAGTTTGGGAGAAATCTTACGAACAGATATATGAAGTAAAGGATGCGGTGGATACAAAAACGACTTTTTTTAAAAGTATTCTGATTAAAATTAATTTCGATTGAATATTAATTAAGATTTTATATTTAAAAAAAATTAGAAAAACTATTCTCTATGGTAGCAGTAATGTAATTACTATTCCCGAAAGATTTTACACATCACCTACAAATTTTATCAATCTAATCATAAAGATATCTTTACAGATAGGCAATTAAGTTTTAAATTAATAAATAATATTAATAATGTTGAAAGTGTCGAAATAAAACACCATTTAAAGGAATAAGGTAAACTTATAGCTAATGAAAACAGAAAATAATATAAGGGGAAAAATCTTTAGATGGTTTTAAAAATAATAAATAAATTATTACAGAAAATTAAGTTTAGTAGTTATGAATTTATTACTGATGCTGCCGATGTTTGTTTAAAACATCTATAACATAGTTATATAGAGATAAATCCATTATGTCTTGATGAACTTGGATGAACATGGCTACCGAATATTGCTGAATAGTACAATTGTTCTGTTACCAAAATAAGTAATTTCTTTGCCGTATAAGTTGTGCTTTCATAATGTTAATAAATTCATTTTGTCAAGAAGGATTCTATTAACTTTTCCTTCCTCTATATACAAGCAATCATCAATCGGTTATCTTTAGTCTGTGTTAGGGCGACAACAATATCCGATCAATGTTCGGTTCATAACTCTTTTAACGTTTCCTTCTGCACTTTCTCAGGTCGCTGACCTGATCCTCCATAGATTCCATCATTATTGTCTTCTACAACATTTTTTCGCATTCCCACGTGATTGTGTCGTGAGAGAATATCTGAAGAAATCTGTAAAAAAACATATATACTTATCGCTATGTTGCAGCAAGATTTCTGAAAACATATTCAAGTAGATAACATTTACAAAATAAGCAATTTAATAGCACTTAAACTGGTGTTAGTTTTATATATAAATTATTTATAAATCAGTTTTAATCTTATATTAAATTCTCGTTCTTCTCTAAAACTAATTTATTAACTTGTTACCTTATCAAACATATCTATGCAACGAGAGTTTGATCATGTGTTAAGTAAATTATTTTTAATGGGTGTTTATCTTCATCGATTTATTAAAATTTGTTATACTATTGTTTGATTTCACTTATTTTAATACTACCTTTATTTAATTTAACTCGTTAAATATTCATATTACAATTAATAAACATAATTTTCGCATAAACTTTTGAAATAACCCTTTTATAAAATTTATAAAAAATCTTAAAATTATATAAAAATTTAAATTTAATGAGTAATGTTTACTAGACATAATAAATAAAATTATTTTTGGAAATAGTATTTTTTCATTATATACTGTATATTAAAATATATGATGATACAGTGTATATTTATTTCTTAAGAATATTTTCATTTTTTCATATGAAATAATGAAAATATAAAAAATGCATGAAATATAAGGGGGAAAAAAACATATTTCTAATTAAATTTAATGAAGGAGTTTAAATATAGAATAGGCCAGTAGTTAATTAGTGTAGAAACTAGCTTTTTATTTATTCAAATTCTTAAATATTCAATCATGTTTCTAACAATTTTTCAAAAGAAAAGTCAATTTTTCGTTCTTCTTAATTCCAGCAATATTAAAAATTAAAAAACGATTAACTGAGTTTCGGGCTACTCTATATAATAAAAATAAATAAATAAATAGAAAAAAATAACTAAAACTTGCTAAATTAACTAAATAATCTTGTAAAAATAATCTAAAATCACGATTTTTCTTTAGAAAATAATGAAAAATAGAGAAAAAATTAAATAAAATTGAATAAATGAAAGAAAAAATATTATTAAAAATATCTAACAATTAATTAAAAATCCAGTTCATTTTAAAACTTAATTATAATTAATGTATTTAAAGATAAGAAATTTAATAGAAAATTGGTCAGATATTTTTCTAAAAAAAGAAACAGGAAATAGATATTTTGAAAGGAGTAACGTGGATCATGACAAATAAATCAAATCTTAATTTATTAATAAAGTAATTGTATCAAGTAAAAGCATTGAGTGCAAAGTAATTTTAAATTCCTATTGAAAGCAATCCAGTAATTTAATAATTTATGAAGATGTGTTTAAAATTTTAATTGGTAAATTTAAACTTGATGAGTTTACCTTTTATTTTTTTACCTTTGTTATATTTGAATTTAATAATGGTGATTTTCTACAATCATACATTATCTCCTACCTGTTATTTAATATATAAAATATTACATGAAGAACAACTGATATAAATTATAAATTATTGAACTTAATTTTTTATTACGTTTTTTCTTGAATGTTAATTATGTAAATTAATAATAATTAATTTAATTAATAAATTTGATAAAAATATTTAAATTTTGAACTTTTAAGCATTACAAATTTTACAAAATACAAAAGTTTTGATGTTTATTTAAAAGATATTTTTAATAAATGAGATAACGTTACACTTCTTCAAAAACGTAAACAATTATAATTTTTTCTACATATTTTTATGGTTTTATCATCTCTGTATAAGCTAAAAAGAATTGCTTTTAAAATTTGTTTTTGGTGGTTTTTTTGCATAAATTTTAACATTATTTATTAGTTTTTCTTAAATAAAAAAACATATCACGTGTAAAAAGTTTACTATAAAAGTAATATGTCATTTTTCTTGTAAAACCTGTTAATTATTATAATTAAAAATCTGATTTTATCTTATAAATACTCGAAAATTTCTATATCAGAAAATAAAAAGTTATATTCATGATATTTATTATATATTAAAAGGTTGATAAATTGATTTACCAGTTAATCTAATCAAGTTCACATCATTGAACAAGAGAAGAAAAGTATAATAGATTTTCATTTACTTTCTCTCCATTCATGTCTGTCCTGTAACCAAACATACAATTTAACTATCTACAGAAATATTGATTCTTTCTGAAGAACCGGCAGCAAGCTATTCAGCAGATGGTTCAAAAGCTGCTATTCCGTCTTATCCAGATGTGACATGCTGTAACATCCCCTATAAAGGAGATTTCCTCTCAATGCGTATGACGTAACACAAACGATGTTATATTCCATTATCAAAACGTTACCCGTAATCTAATTATTTTTGGATGAAAAATAATTTACTTCATTGATTAAAATCGACCAGTATGAATATTTATAGACAGTTAGTTGCATTAATTATAAATATAAAGTTTGTTCCTTAAGTCAATAATCTGTTGTTGTTGTTTACTGAGATGAAGTAAAGATTTTTTTATTTTCTTATTATTATTTTTACCTTGCAAATTTTTTCTGATTATGAGTGTAGGTAATTATGATTCGAGATTTTGATCGATATTAATGAAAATGATGTAGAAGGAATGTAATAAAAGTAAATATTAGTAACGAGAGGAAGGAGAAGACGAGTAGAGACTGATAAAAAGATGCGGAGGAGATAATTATAATGTCTGTAGGAAATTTCATATTGAAGAGAGGAAGTTGAAAATTTTCATAACAATCGTGCATTTTTTAACGTCGTTTAAGTTAATTGCAATATTAAATTATAGAAATAATCCATTTCATCATAAGGAATTCGGGAATTTACTTATTAAAAAGTTTATTTTAATTGATATTATTAAACGAAACATGTTAATAAAGATAAATTGATTATGTTTATGTAAATTTCTATCTTTTATCATACTTATCTCTGAATTTATTATCAAATTTAATCTTTACATTTAACATAATCTTTATTATGGTAATTATGGTATAAAAGCATAAATTTTATCATTTAGATTATCTTTATATTAGATACGTTTATAGCATTTTGATTTCTTCCAGTTTTATCATATTCATTCTCATATATAATCAATTTTATTATCTTTGTTATAAGTATAAAATTGATTCATTGTTTCTGCTTTTAAATTTAATAATATAATTTTAAATTTTTATTAAATCACTAAATTCGTAAAGAAAAATTCTATTTTCAATAATTTTTTCTTATCAATTTACTCAAATAGTTAATTTTTCTTTTATAATAAATACAACCATTAATGATAAATCAAAAAAATCATTATTATTTTTATTATCATTTTATAATAAATATAGTTAATGATGAATAACATCATAATCATTATCATTATTTTATTATAATATAAAATAATGATAATGATAATGATCTCGTTTTATCATTAAGTATATTTTATTATAGGAATATAAATATAAGGAATTTTTTTTTTTTTTCAATTTTTAACTGTTTATAATGGATGAAATTTAAAAAGAAATTTTTATTTATTTATCCTGAATTTAAATAATTTTATTGATTAATATAAAATATAGTTTATTTTTTACAATAACGTATGTATTTGTTTTATCATCTTTGTGCTTTGAATAAAACTAAGGATAATATAAATTAATAAAAGATGAAAACATAAAAGTATTGTGTAAATTTACATTAAGATACTATTTTTATATGAAGAAAATTTCAAAAAAATTTTTAAAATTATAAAATTAAAATTTCTAAATATAAAAATTTTATAACAGCATTTAATAAAAAATAATCATCTTAAAATATGAATATTTTTAATTTTATTTTTAATAAAACAGAGTTTTTAAAGTAGTTTAAAAATAAATTTAATATTTTAATATTTTTTCTTTATTATTTATTTGGAAAGAATTTATTTTTTAAAAATCAGAATTTAGTTTTGTCTTAAGACTTTTAAAAATTATTTTACAAGAAAAATTATGAGGAAATTAAATTGTAGTAATATTTAATTATTTTAAAAATAATTTTAAAAGTAAAAAGTATCAAGAAATTCCCTTCGGGTTTAATCTGTTTACAATGATTGAAATTTGAAGTTAATTTTTTTTTCATTTACTGCGAAAAAAATATTTTTTTTCGGTTAATTTAAAATATACGTGCGTATATTTTAAATAAATTTATATCCTTATGACCGGTCTGTCAGTATGTCTATGCTTAGTATAAAACTAAAACTAAATTAGAAAAGATTAAAAAATATAAAAAAATAATTTAAAATCATTTTAAAGCTAATTAAATAATAATATTACGATTTAATCAGTTTCAAAATTTTATTAGAGAACTTATTTAGAAATTTTAAAATATCAGAAAATTATTTTCAAGTTTTCATTATTATAAATATTGAATTAAACTAAGAAAAAGTATTTAATTTTTTCATATTTGAGTTAGAAATTTATTATTATTTTATGTAAATAATTGATATATTAATAAATTTAATTTTATTATATTTTATTTTAAAAACAAATAACTTTATATATTTATAGTTTGTTAGTATGTTTATGCTTCAAATAAAACTATATATTTAGAAGTAGAAAGTAATAAAAGATGGAAGATAAAATTTTAAAACTTCAACATTTATATAAAAAAATAAGTAAATAAACAAATTAAAAGTTTGAAAAGTTTTCTAATATCCAAAATGACTTTCAAGTTTATAAATAATTTTTAAGAAAAATTCTATTTTTATCCCTTGGAGGCATTTTCAATCTTGATTGTATTTATAAAAAATTAATACTGAAGAAATGTTAAAAAAAATATTCAAGGGAAGTATGTTTTGTTTCATATTAAACAAAGTATGAAATGTATTTTCTAAAATATTTTTAGTAGTTTAAATAATAATTAATTATTTATTTATTTAATAATTATACAATATATTTAATTATGTTGTATATTAACAAAGTCTTTTAATTTTATTTAATTAAAATGGTTGTTTTAATATACTAAATCAAAATGAATAATTAATATATTTTCTTTTTAATTAAATAAATTCATTTGTAATAAGTATGTAATGAATGATATTTCACTAAAGAAGTGGAAATTTATATTTAAAAATCACATTTGGTTTTTTAATAGATAAAAAAATGTCCATGAGAAATTGCTTCTGTATTAAAAATTATTTTTTTAAAAATTGGGTGATGTATTTCTTAATCCAGCTTTTTAATCCCATTTTGAAATTTTAAAACATTGCTTCTCTGCTTCACAACTCCCTGGAGACAAAAACTGTTGAAGCATAAATTGCAAAGGCACGTCTGCGACATTCCAAATTTTAAATCTTTAGATCTTTTCATTAACATAATTTCATTTTATTAAGTGCTTAAATGTCTAAAAGATGACATTATAATTGGATTTTAATTATACTTGTATGAAAGTTTACTAAAAAATAAAAATTATGATGGTAAATAAAATATTTAGAGAAATAAATTATACATAATGTTATTTTATTATAAAACAAATCATTTATTTATTTTCATTTATTAATACAGTAGAACCTCCAATAACGGTCATCTTTCAACAATGGCCGGATCTAAACAGCGGCCATTTTTCAGAGGTTTGACTGTATGGATTTTTTCAGTTTAAGAATATATTATTAAATAAAATTTCACCTTTATATACATTACTTATTTCTTATCTTATTTATATATTGATATACATTTTTAAATCCATTTATAAGCATTAATTATTCAAATGTATTCATATTTAGATTAAGTTATCGGAAATTAAATCTAAATATTGCATTTGCTGTTTGTTTAAATAATATTACATTTTTGCCACTTTTTGTAGATGTTATTGTACAGGTTACATATGAATAATGTATCTGATACTATACTTTAACATTTAAAGACGTGATTTAACATCTATGAATTTAAAAATAAAATATTTTTCATCTGTTAACATTTTTCTTGATCTTTATATATTTAAATCAAAATATTATTCTTAAAGTTCTATTTTTGACAGATTATGTTCTGCTTACTGAATAAAATTATAAAAAATGTATATTTTAAAAAGAAGATATAACTTTAAAAATATTAATTTATTTTATTAATTTTTCAAAATTCAAATTAAGTGATGCTATCAAGTTTTCATCTTCTTTTGCTCTTACAACAATGTTTTTTGTTTTTTAAATCGGTTTATTTTTTGCAAACAGGAATAATATATATATATATATATATATATATATATATACATACATACATATATGTATGTATGTATGTATGTATATACGTATAGAAATACAGTGAAACCTTGTTATAACGGACACTTGCAAAACCGAAAAACTGTTTATAAAGAAGTGTCCTACCAAGAGAGGTTTTGTGAAAATTACCTTTAAATATAACCTGCACTATTTTTTGTATGAACATATAATACACATACCATGCAAAAAATAGTAACATGACACATCGCAGTAAGTGATGAATTATCATAAGAGAAACAGTGTTATTTTTGAAATATTCAAAGTTGAAGAAATGTAAAGCGCTTTAAAATATTTTTAGGCAATTATTTTTTAATGTATCATTTTTGAATGATTTTATGGAAAGCGTTAAAGAAATGCGCTAACAGGAAGCCGTAGTCCGAAAAGTTTGGTAAACATCACTGTAGCAGCAGGTATCATTTACGCTGTGAAACCGAAGTGACACCTGCTGAATTGGTTCGCCGAGCAATCCAGAGTATGACTAGTAACTTACACGAAGATCTGTCTTCTTGTTTATGACGTGTTCGACCGATTAATTCAATTGTTTCTATTGCTGATTGGCTATTTAGAAAAAAAAATTTAGTTTGTTATAAGCGACACGAGAATGCGAAAGAGAAAGGAGACGAAAAAAGCGCAAGACGACAGGTATGACAATTGTGCGAGACTGAACGAATGCTTACAGAAATGTTTTCGAAGAACTTCTTCGATATATGTTAGTGCATTGAAAAACGTTGTTTCTGCTAAAAGTCGTAAGATAGAAGTGCTTCTTACGGACTGATGTGAACAGACGCTAAGCACTACTACAACTGCAAGTTAGCCAACATAGAAATTTTACTGTCATAATAAAATTGTGTAGTCAAATCGATTTTAAGAACTCAACAGGGAATACAGTATTGAGTTTTTGGAATCGATTTGCCTGCAACCACAGAAACTTCAAACAAGGAAGTCGATTCGATGAGAATCTACTGTGTCCGTTATGAGAGGTCGAGACATCAATCGTAGCGCATTTCGTGTGTCCCTGTTTTCGCTTTATCAGAAGTCAAATTTAACGAACTTGCATACTTTTTTTGTATCGAGCCATGAAAACTGTCAGTTATGGAGGGGTGTCCGTTAAGAGAGGGTTCGCTATATATTTAAAAAATATCTTAAATTCTCTTTCCAGCGTATATTATTTTATTTTTTAATTAATGTAATTGTATAACAAACAAACCAAGTTAAAAGTTGCAACTTTCTTAAATAATTAAACGATCTTTTTCTGTTTATTTTTAATGTAAAATAACACTATATGTATGTATGTAATTTATTAATTTAACTAAATAGCTATAAATATTCAATGATAATTTAGAGTATACACTTTTATTTTTTTACTTATTATTATTATTATTTTATTTTATTACTTTTATTATTATTATTAAATTAAAACTAAGTATTAAATAATTTAAACTTTAGATTATTTATTTATTTATTTAAAAGTATTATACTTAAATAATTTATCAAATTATTAAAAAATAAGCAAATTTTATATAAAAATATGTTTTATTATGATAGAGATGATATAAAAATATAATTTATTATAATTAAATAGTCTCTACTTAAAATAGAAAGGTAGGAATCATTATAACATAAAAACAATTATATTATTTATGCAGAACGTAAATTTAGATTAATTTATTTCGTATATATATGTAGAGGAATATTATAAGAGGATAAATAATATAAAATAATGTCTTAGTGTTTATTCACTAAAGAAAATATATTATGTTATATTATATTATTATTGTTTATAGGCTATAACTTTCATAATGTAATAGGATTAATTTTATATATAGCCTAAGTTACCATCTAAGTGACATAATAGAAAAAGAAGCAAATTTATTATTATATTAAGAATCTGTTAACTTTACTTTGTAATTTGTCAATCAAATAAATTCATTTTGACATAAGTGTGATAACACAATTTTAGCAATTATCATCAGATAAATTTGTAAATCAATTAAAATGTCGAGTAAAATCTGACAAATTAAAACTTTTACATTTAATTTTTTAAATAAATTATATAAAAACGTGGTTTATATATAATATTTATTTTTATTGCATTCGTGTTTGGAGAAATAATTTCCGCTTCAGTTTTTTCTTTTTTTATATATAATTGAATTGATATTTTTTTTCTTGAAGAATCCAAAATACTTTAAAATTTCACTAGAACAGAAAACTTTCTTTTAATTTAAAGAGTTGTTACTCGAGTGCTATCAAAACTTTTTAAGATCAGATTTCTAATATTTTGTGGATAATTTTTTTTTCTTCTTTCAACTTTTCAACTAATTATTGCCAGAAGTTCGGGCTAGCGTCTGAACCGAGTTGATAACTCGATGATTGATACCGCCGTCTGTTAAATTCATCCTCAAAATTGAACTCACCTGCAATTCGTTTGAAATTGGGATCAGATAGATTGAGAACAAATTCGATTTAGAGTGCAGGCGAGAACTGTCTTAGATTATTGTATGATTTTAACTTCATTTTTTTCTTTTTTTTTAATTCTAGTTTATTTCCATTATATTGAATATATGTCACGGCATTGTACTGTACTTCGTGAATTACTATATAAATTACTTTGTAATGTTTTACGTTTATAATTTGTTAGTTCGCAATGAGTTCCAATGTAATTAATAGCATTTTTTATAGAAATAAATCTGTTTATATTTTAAATTCTTCTGTGTAACTCCTTTTGAAATCTGGATCTTACTGGCTTATAATGGCTTTAAATTTTCGAATAGTTTATTAAGAATGAAAGAATGAGGGATAAGCTATATAAAATATTCATAAAAATAAAAAATTTTACACCTTATAATGAATTCAAAATAAAGTGAGCCCGTTTTGAAATGAAATGAACCAGAGTAATATTTAATAGGGTATAGTGCATATTTTATCAATGTGCCTATGCAAGTAATTGCATAGTTTCCTCCTATAAAATTCTTCTAAGAAAGAATATATACATATATATCTTTTCATTTTTTATAATTTATAAAAATAAAATTTTGTTTATATCCACTTCAGAAAAACATTTATAATTGACTATTTATTAAATATTTTATTATTAAAAATAAATCCCTTTTAAGCTTTTATTTATTTATTTATTTTTTAAATAAGATTAGCCGAGATAAACGAAATTATATTGCTTAATATTCATAATTTTACATAACTTTTCAATAGTTTTATAATTAAAATAAAGGAAGAAATGCGTATTGCACAATTTTTTACTTCATTTTATTTTTTATTCTAATTTCTTTTTTATAAGAAGAAGTACAATACTAAAAAGCGTTCTATATTTTCAAGTTGTTTCCTATAATTAATTCTAATATGGAAATTGAACTTTTAGTTTGCTTCAGTGAATTTTGAAAAAGTCACTTTGTTAAAAACTCCAAGATATGGTTAATAACAAGGATAAAAAAAATTACCTCAAAGAAATTACTTATAAGAAACTTTAGAAACAATTTTCACAGATGAGAGAACAATAAGAAGAAAATGCAAATTTCAATATGGTCAATAAAAAATTGAAAATCTAGAAGTAATGTAGCTAATATTTTTGTAATGATTGTATCTTGTTCGATGTATAAATAAAAAAATAAATATATGAGGTTAGTATTTATTCATGTGATGTTGAAAATTTAAAGTCCATTAAAAATATTTTCTACTTCTAAACTTCACTATTCAATATTAACATTATAAATGTTGTTAAAAATCTAATATGTTTAACAATTGAAAAACACTTCTAAGATGTTTTTCTTATGTAAATATTAAGTAAACGATTATAAAATTTATATTTTTTCCACTTTTCGAGCATTAAAATTATAAGTAAACTTTTTTACATAAAAGTAAACAATTATTTTCGCTTACATATTTACGAAGAAAATTAATAAAAATTATTTTCTATATTAATACATTTTTTTTTTTTTAACAAAGATAAATTTTACTGAAAACGTTTTGTATAATTTTTATTGTTTTAATCAGGGAATTGTCATACTTTTCAACTAATTTTATATATAATTAGTATTTTTATTACATGTTTAAATAAAATAAAAATAAATTTTTTCGTTGACTTCCCCAGCTACATCGATTGCACCCTCGGAGAGAGTAACCAGACTCGAAACCCCTAAATTACGTTAAAATTTAAACTGAATTAATTTATTCTAAGTGTTTCTAATATAAAATGATTTAAAATTTCCAAATAAAATATATAATTTATTAATAAAAAATATTTTTTTTTTGCTAGTATTTTTTGTTCCGTTTTCTATTGTTTGTTTCGTGTAGAGAATTGACTTTCTTTGTAATCAATAACTACATAGTTTTATCCACCAAGTAATGGCTTATATCCTTGATATATGATTGTTTTATTGCTTTACTATAGTTATTACAGTTACGAATTTATCTGCTTTTCTATCACCTATTTACTAGTATTACCTGTTTTATCTACATTATTTGTTTTTTATTTATTTTCTCGTGTGATTAATTATTTTCTCTTACTGGAATTTAAAATAAAAATGCATATATATAATAATTTCGAAAGTATTTTTTTCTATCTTTGATATAAATTTCATTTTTTTTTACTTATGAAAAAATGAAAATATATACGTACAGATTTAGATAAATTTGAGAAATTGCATAAATTTTATCGCTAATTTACTTATATATACATAGGAAAAAATTCAATTTTTAAAACAGCTTCGTTACATACGTTTATATTACCCAATTTGTCATATTCTAAAAAAATGTAATTTAAAATAAAAAAAGGATAAACTTGTCAATTTAGTAAAGAGAAAAAAAACCAGTTCAATTTAAATGAAGTTCCTTTTAAAAAATACATTAAATTGACAGTTAAAAAATAAGACCAGTATCAAATTAAAAAGAAGAACGGTTGCTTTTTTTGATATTTAAAAAAAATGCAAAAATGTTTGAAAATAGTTAAGATCAATTTATTCTTTTTGAAAAACCAATTGAAACAAATTTTGTTATTTTAGTTTAAAAAAAAGTACATGTTTCAATTGATCCATATTCGTTACTTTCGGTGATTTTTATTCGCTTTAATTAAAATTCAAAATTGTTATAAATTCATAATCTAATTACATTAGATTATATAATATATAATATATATGTAATTGAAGATGTTTTCATTTATTTATATACAAAAAATACATGTTAATTTAGACAATATGTTTAATTAAACGATTATCATTTTATCCTCTTAAGAAATAATTTATACTAATGCAAATGTAACTCTTTATCATTTTACTTTAATCTCAGGTGAAGGACTTAATTTCCTTACTGTTCATTCACATTTGTTCCTTAATGATGCTATTAAATGATAGCGTACTCACTGTTTCCATTCTCTTCAAACAAAAGATGTCAACTGCTCTTTTAATGAAGAACTGTACTTTACTACACTCAGCATTACTAATTTGAAAAATATAGTTATTATACCATTAAATTTAAATGATACTTTTGAGGATAATTTTGAATGATTTGACTTTTTAAGCTATGCGAATAAACATTATTTTGAACTTTTCTCCTGTCATCTTTCACTACGAGATTTACAAGCGTATATCATTGTTCCCTTCAACCCTTCTCTAATCAAAGATAAATTAAATTACTTCTTTATATATTAATTTAATTATATTTTAAGTAGCATACTTTGCAACAAAACAAGCTCAAGAATTCGTTTCTAATAATTTATGAAACACGATTCAGCTTCATTCTATGTAATGTAATAAAAATTTATCTTAATTATTACTTCTTTCTTGAAATTTGACAGTTGTGAACTTATTTTTATTCATTGCAACATTTCTCAAAATTATAAATGATATGTTGTCTTGAAATATGGCCAAAAATATGCACGGCCCTTCAATGTATTAATCAAATTGTATGGACTTTTTTAAATCGTAACCTTGACATATTAATTGTAAAGTTGCTTAGTTCCATGACCTTTATTTTGATTTTTTTTAATATTGTTTCAAGGATGAAAGAATGCTATTAAAATAAAAATTTTCTCTGTTCGTAAAAATAAAGATTATTCAATGGTATCTTTCACAGCCGAGTGAGTTTCATTGAATTTTGCCCCTCTTTGAAACTACACAATGAAGTACGCTTTGGAGAACTGAAGAGATACATAACAGCGAATAGAGAATAGAATGATCAACGGGAATCGATCCCGGATCCACCCAGTGGCACAGTAACGAATGATTCATTCAACCATAGGGCAAAGGTATTTTTCATTCTAGTGAAATTCGTTACATGGTTAATCTAAGAATATAAATCACCAGCAGGTGGCTTATTCTTGATTTTTGATATATGTACGAACGTAATGATAGAATTTCTTTATTAATGAAAAATTGAGTGGGTAGAAGAAATGGATAATTAAGAAAAAAAGTTATTTATCATTTAAAGATATTACAAAAAATCACATTTTTCGAGTTTTAAATTAAATTTTTCTATTGATTTATAATAATTTATACAAATTTGTAATTGCAGGAGGAATTTTTATTATTTTTTTCTTTATTTATTTTGAATCAATTTTAGCTGGAAGCAATTTCTCTGACTGTGCTAATTAATGCTGAATATTAAACAGATACTTTAGTAGCTATTTTAGGAAGAATGATTTCTTGAAAGTCTTGAATATTAATTAAGTTTATTGATGAGAGCTGTTATAAATATAATTTGATTTCTCATTATTAATCTAATGATAAGTTTTATTACAAAAGTTTTAACTGTAATTTCTTTTAACTGTTTTCTTTTAAATTATAAATTCCTGTTTTATATTTCAATTTGATTTAGTTTGGACATTGTTTCCTTTACTTTGTAGATGTTCAAGATCTTAAATATGAAATAATTATTTTTATAAAACTTAAAAATATAACTTCAAATAAATTTAATAAGTTTTACAAAATCAATCCAAACAATCGAGGCTTTTAACATGATTTTATAAAATTTAAAGAATAAAAAAGTATTTGAAAGGTCTTGAAATAAAGTAAAAATATCCATAAAATATAATAAACAATGAATTTACAATTGATAAGGTTCACTTACAAGAAATTAAAAGAAAAATTTTGTAATAAAACTAGCGATTTTATTTCATAATATTAATGTATTTCTGGTAATTCCTTTTTATTTCTTGTAAATTGTAAATTCATTGTTTATTATTATACTGTTTATCTTTTAGTAAATTCATATTTTATATTTCAATTGAGTTATTTATTTGTGAAATTTTTTCTTTGCACTTTATAAATAATGTCTAAAATCTCAGTTGATTTGGATTTATTTTTATAAAACTTGTTATATTATGATTAAACGTACAGTACAGTAAACTCCTGCTAACTTGGACATATTTATTCGAAAAATTGTACAGTACAGTTAATTTAAAATTTCTTGACAATAGAAAAATTATAATTAACGAATGTTTTGGATAACCGGAAGTCTTTCCAAGTCTTTGCATTATATTACTATAGTGGGTGAATTACTAAAGACTGTTCTTTACGTTGCTGTAAGCAGTATACTGTCGTGAAATTTTTTGACCTCATTTCCTGTAATAATAAATTTAGCAATGTAACCCAGTAAAGCTTAGTAAAACTTTTTTTTTATAGAACTGATCGTAATAAATTACCGTACTGTATATTCACCTTCTCATTTTCCATGTTGTCGGACACCTCGCTAATTTAGACTTTCGTATATTCGGACAAGTTTCATTCTTATTAGTTCGAGTTAGCAGGGTTTAGTTATTTAAAATTATATTTTAATGTTTAGATATCATAGTTATAATTTTAATTATTATGAAAATTAATATTTTAATTTTAAATTTTGAAAAATATTTAAAGGAAATTGTATTTTTGATGCATCATGATCGAAGCGTCTACAATAGAATTTTTTTAATTAATAAAAATTTATTTATTTAGTATATGCAAACTTTTAAATATTCCAGTAAAGAAAATATTGATGTAAAATTCTAATTTTTTAGCTTAAAAAATGAAATTAATTTTAATAAAAATAAATATATTCATCAACTGTTTATATTATGTTTTCACGACTTTGTTTATTTTAATTTCAGAATTTTATAAATGAAAAAAAAAACTTGTTTAGTTTTATATTGCAAACATTGAGATGATTAAAATTTATTAATTTTTTTATTAATATTGATTTAAAATTCCTATTTATTATTAGAACTACGAGTTTAGAAATATGATATGATATATATTTCATTATACGTGAGCACAATCATCAATTTGCTGACTTTTATTGTTTTGACCCAGCAGTAACCGATGAGATGTGATTCATTAAAATTCAAAAAGAGACATTAAATGTTCGAAGCTAAGCTTTTGCATTACGAAAAGTTTTTATTGGTCATGTTATGACACTTGAAATAAGGTTAATTCAATAGTTCTCATGTTATATGTAGGAACAGTCTTCCTTCTTCCTCAAAAGAAATTCTTTTAAGTCCTTCAACACTGTCGAACTTTACATTAATAAACTATATCCTGTTATATAGTTCTCGATCCCTAGAGAACATTGCTAATATAGATAGAGTAAACACTGGTTGATAATTGAAAGAAGTTTGGGAAATTTACGATAAAATGAAATTTATTTACTTTTTCAATTAAATAAATTTATTTTTTCTTCTTATTTATGGTCTGTAAATAAAAAAACCAAGTAAACAGTTTAATATATATTATATATATATTTTTAACTAAATTTAAATATTTAATATTTAACACACGTTTGCTTTCATTCATGTGAGTATACGCCTATAAGTTCTTCAAATTTTAGAACGATTTATTCTTTAAAATTATTTTTACTTCAATTTTAATTGCCTGTAATTATTAACCAATATTTAAAGTCTCTTCAGTTAAAAAGTAGTTTGATGAGGAAAGTTATTCTCTTTACAATGACCTTCAATTAATTATGGAGGACAAATTGAAGACAGCAGGATAAGACAGTAAGAGAGATGTTAATGATGCAGTAAATTGCATTAAAAATTTTTCTCGGGTTATTTTTTATCATGACTGATTTCAATAAAGATTTTATTAATTTCTCAGAAAAACAACGAGCTTATTCTTTTGTGAAATTCTTAGATTTGATTAGATATCGTTAGCTGTGTAGAAATTATAGGTGTAATTTCAGAAGCTAATATGTCAACGACGAAGATTCCGTCTTTCTTGGTTAGTGTAGGTATAAATTTGAATATGGAGATATTTATTACTATTATTATCCAGTTCAAACTTTATTAAGCATATTAAATAGACTTTTCTGAAGATTATGTAACCAGTAATTGAATCTATAGAAGCGAAGAGAGAATAGGATGAAGAAAGCACAGTTTTAAAATAATTTCGGTTAAATAGAAGCTTATAAAGATGTGAAAAGTTTGTAAATAGTATAAATTTACATAAAATTCTATGGTATATTATCAAATATGCATTATTAATAACGGTAACTTTCTCTGTGAGAAAAGTTAATCTTTAAACTACAGGACTTACATCTTAACTGTTTACAGGGATTAAAGTGCAGATCTTTGTTTCCCCTTCCAGGTTATTCCTATCAATTGTCTTATAGCTTAGAGGAGGTTATTAAGTAACGTAATATGTTAAGAGGTTAACTTCATCTAAGAGTGAAAAACTCTTCAGTTTTTGCGTAACATACTGCACATTTACATTAAAATTGCTTTTTACTTTACTATTAAATGTTACATAACAAAAATATGATTTAAAGTTATACTTGTTAATGATTTATCTTTACTCTAAGCTTGAACACAATTGAATATTTGCAGATTTAAGTGAATCCACTATAAAAAGTTGATGTTTGAATTACTCTGTTATGGTAATATCTTTCCAATATGCAGAAATTCAAAAATGCAAACTTATGAATAATAGTTAAATATACACGAGTATAAGCAATACAACATTTTGGCATTATATAAGTATTTTATTACGATATTTACTATTTTTCCTCTAATAACTTAAATAATGTATCGTGTCATTATCATCTTTTACTTTTGATAATCATTAAGAAAGTTGAAAGTCTACTTTATCATTTGTAATAGTCTGTACTTTCATCAACAACATCAACGTCATGTTTTATTCAGTCGAACCATAGATAGTTTGGATGTCTTCCCAATTTTTCTCCATATTTCACAATTTCTCATCATCTTTCATCCTTAATGGTGTGATGCCGGATGAAAGTCTCCCAAATTGTATTTTTAAACATAAAATCTAACTTATATTTAGTAGAAATTCTCAAATTTTTATTCAAAAATGCAAGTTAAATTAATTAAACTGTATGATTCTATTACAGAATGTATATCTTAATGTTAAAAATATGCAAATTTTAAATGCTAAGTAAAACCCTTAATGTTTCTAGAAAAAAATATTCTTCATCGATTTCTTGCTCATTTTTTTATGGAAAAAATGAAATATTCTTTTATAGAAAAGGACAAATAATACTTCTTCGTTTTAAAAACAGAAACATTGCTTCGTGTTCTTTACTATATATTTTTTATTTTAGGTTGAGCTTCATTTCTTTAGAAAAGTTCTGTAATATACTGCTGGCATGCTCTAACTTTCTCATTTAAATTTCATATCAACAGACTTGGAAAGAATTACTCAACCAATCTGTCAAATCTTTTATATTAAGGTGTCATAAACCTCATAATTTACCCATCAAGTTCTGACTTCTTATACGTAATTTTTACTTATTTCACTATTTTAATGCTATTTTAAAGAACGATAATAATCAATTTTTAGTTAAGCACTTTTTAAATACAATATCCATCTTTTAAATCTTATTTAAGTTGACATCTTAGAAGAGTTTTATACCCTCCATTAAAGGAGTTACCGAAAAGGGCAATTAAAGTAGTTCAAAATTTATTCAAATCGAGCGTATTAAAATGAATGGAGACGATATATTTCAGTAAAATTGATTATGAGCTTTTAACATAGCGATAATCAAAGAAGAAATATCGAACTGATAACCTTTCAGAGGTTTACACTAAATATGGCAAAGAGCGAGTAGAAAAAGGGGGATTGATGAGAGGATTCTCCCTTGTCATATACAGTAGAACGATATTAGTCAGCTCAGTCATTAAGACAAGACATAGAAGACATTATAGATCCAATGAAGTGGCAAACCTCTTCGTACTCTGTAGATCAAGGTGAGGGATTACTATATAAAATTGAACAAGATAATGGTTTTTGTCTAGACATCGACTCTTGACGTTGTCCAGAAAATACTGAAGATTTATACTTCTAATGAGTTTTAGTAAAGTAATATATCCTAAAGATAACTGTACTTTCAAAAAGTATAAGCTATATTCCAAAATTTCTTTTACTTTTTTCACTTTTAAACATAATTTTTTTGGAAAAAAAATTTACAGAATGTTACTAAGTTATCTTAAAAAGTGTTTTTTTAACATTTCTTTCCTAAGCTTTATCATAAGAAATAAAACATGTTAAGAATAAGAAATATAAAACTGTTAAACACACTTTTATAATTCATAAACTCGATTTTTCTTCTTATATCTTTGAATAAAAACGTATAATTTTTAAACATTTAACTACTCATTTCTGTATTAATTGGCTTATTTATATTTAAAAAAACACATAAAGGTTATAAATACCGTTATTTAGTACAATATAAATAATTTATTGTATTATTATGTAATAATACAATAAATTTAAAGTCTAATGGAATTTATTATATTTTGATTATTATTTTGATTATTATATTTTGATTATTATATTTTGATTATTAAATTGATTATTATTATTTTAATTAAAGAGATAATATTTATTTTAATTATACTAAACAATATTAAATAAATAATAGTAAATCACAAATTAAAATAATTTTTCGAACTTCTATTTAGGCATTTTTATATAATTTAGAATATTTATAAATATTTCCAAATTAAAGACTATTATTTTTTTAATATACAAGTTGTTTATTTTTTTAGATTAATATTTAAAAAATATTTATTTTAGATGTTTCTAATTATAATATAGCATGTAAAATAAGTAATTCATAATAAAAATAACTTAAATAACTAACCTGGATCTTGTTTTAATCTGTTAAATCATTGTGACAGTTTAAATAGTCAGCTGTGTATAAAAAAAGAAACTTGGCTGAATGAATTGTCATCATAAATTGTTAATAATCTTGTTGCCAAACAAGTGCAACACACACCTTTTTTTTCTATTCTTTTTTTTTTCATTCTTTTTTGAAAGTGTAGTTGTTCCATTTCCAAAAATACAATAGTTGAAATCGTTTGAGAGAAGTTTTATGCACTTTCATTATTTATTTTGTTCTATATTTTATAAATTAACTAGAATATTTATGGTAATTTAACCTTTGCCTGTTTAGGTTATTTTTTTTCTATTAATAAATTGATATAGAATTAAATATTTAGTTCAATTTTATTGACTTAATGGTTACTTTCTTTCCATTTGGATACACAAAGAATTATAACATGAATTAAATATCTACGATGATTATACATTAATTTTATTGTATATCGAGTACTTAGACAAAATTTCTCTTGAATTTTATTAAAAATTTTTCATCATACCCTTTAGTTCTCTACAATTTAAAAGAAAAGTTGAATAAAATTTTAGTTATCTCTACAATAATTATATATATAGGATAAAATATTAAATATTTGATGTAGAACTAAAATTAATTTTTTATTATCTATTAGATATTTTAAAAGAATAAAATAATCGAAAATTGCTGTTTCATTTTATATAAATTTTTATTTGATAAAATAAAATAGTGATTTTATATTATTAAATTTATGAATGTTTGATAAAAGTTTAGTAAAAACTTTTGAAAAGTGAAATAATTTGAAAGAGTTTAAAAATACATTCCAAATTATTTCACTTTTTTAACTTTCAATAGATATAAAATCGTTATTATTACTGAAAAGTTTTTTTTTTTAATTTTCTATTTAGTTTCCTTTTAGTAAATAAAAGTTTGAAAGTTTGAAATATTGACATTTCCTTGACCAAAAACAGTTTTTGAAACAAACCGTGTTCCTATTGAAAGTGATACGCAACTTAGTTTACTTTGACCTACTATTTACTTAATATTTGATCATTCAATGATAACCACGTGATAGAGTATAATAGTGGATAATTTCCCTTGACGAATCCATTCCTATGGGAACAGTAAACAAGTAAATTAGGTCAACAATGGTGTTTATATACGCGCATCCCAATCATTTCTACAAATCAATTTTACGACGACGAGATTTTTCTGTGATTTTTAATGCTAATTTTTATTGCTGTATTGTCTTCTTTTATAGTAAAATGAATAAATAATTACTATATATATAGCTAAATATAAATTATCCATATAATAAGTTATTAATTTACATAAACATTTACTTTCGCTTAACAATATTTTTCGTAATAACTTTTTATTTTCGTTTTTATGTCGAATAAGTTGCATAATTATTCACTCTAGTTTCACTAAATGGCTGATTTATGTTTACTGGAGTGTTAGAAGCTACTTATTAGTAAAGCCGATCGATTATTTAATGTTAATGCCTTCACAGTGATTTCAAATTCACCTTAACATTCCTCTATATTCAATTTAATTAGTAATACTTTCGGTTTTGTATAGTGGTTGAAGCTGATTTGTGGTAAGAATTTCGACCAAAATAATGGTACAACCTGAGAGAATATACTCCAATTATAATTTTATCGATGGTTGCCTTTTGCTACACAAGCAATACAGTTATACACGTTGATAGCAAGAATGCGATCACGTATCTAATTTCGGTAATAACGTCTACAATGTTAAATGCTAGATAGAATGCTTCTAGCTCGCTTTAATGATTATTCCAGTAAATTTAACAGCATTCTTAATTTCTTCTCCATTATCAATGGTAATAAACTTCAAAAATCATCAAATTTGAAAAAACAAATTATAATTGAAAATCAGACTATCATTAAAACTCGAAAATGTCATTCAAACTGAGTGATGAAATGATTTTTAGAATGATGATTTCTGCTAATCTTCTTCAGTTTTTTTTCAATTTTTTCAGTTTTTTATCGGAAAATTCACAATGATATATTTTACAAGCACTTCGAATTGTGTGAATCTGTGTGTGAAAGATATAACATAGACTTTCCTATAGAAATTTTTCATAAAATAGTAAAATAAGCATTTTATATTTTCTGGATAAGAGCGATGCAGATTCTCCAACAATCGACATTAATAATGCTGGACTTCCAGCTGCTGCCAAGATATCTTCTATTTTCTACTAACTTTACCTTTTACGATCGAATCTTCTAAGATCCTACAGCTTAGTTTGGAGTTAAACATATTTTAAATTTTTAGTTCTATCGATTTTTTAAGATTAATAGAAAATTATTTTGCTTTAAAGGCATGTTTTAATATATCCGTATTCTGCATAAGCTTATTAAATTGGGAGAAATTGCATTTCCTTAAGGAACGACCTTGAATTATGCTTACATAGAACTAGCCATCACCCCCTTTTTGCTTACATTGCTAAAAAATGGTCAAATGAAATTGTCCTAATTTAAAACAAGTTTTTTTAAAACAATATTTTTACTAAATTAATTAAATACGTTACATTTCTTTTCAGTTTCAAGTTGTTAAACTTAAATAATATAACATAAAATAATGTTCTCGAAAGCAATTTATGACCATTTAAACGTATATTTACAATAGGGTAAGTGTTTAAGCGTATAATTTTTCCGAATAAATAGATAAAAAATAAAATTATGACCTGAAATTACATAAAGAAAATGATGTAAACTATAATATTTTCGTTTCTATTACTACTAGAGACTATCAAGTTATATTATAATCATTTAAAAATTATCTTTCATTTCTATTGTCTTTGTGTCATGAACAGATCATCATCATCACCATCATCATCAACATCTGTAACTCATTGTAGATATTATGCCTCCTCCTGACAACTCCAAAGTTCTATTTGAACTAAGTTTGCATCATTCACTGATTTTTCATGAAATCAAATGCAAAATCTTGAAATTTGATAAAAAAAATTTATTATAATATATGTTCTTAAAATCGATTAAACTGTATTTAAGAAGAAATATATAAATGTTATGTATTTATTTGTATATTTTATGTCTATTTACTATCGATAAATACATTTAAATTTAATGCATATATTGTGAAATAAATATGAAATATTTGTTTATGACGACTGATTCTATAAATTTTTCATATTAAAGTATATCTTTTAGACGTTTCTCACTTTACGATTAGCAAAAAATAAAAAAAAAAGAATAATTCAAGTACAGGGCCGAAGAGCCAAGTGTCTTATGCTTCTTTTCTGAATTTTTTTTTTTTTTTTTATATATATATAAGTAGTAGAGAAGCTGAAATTAAAGTGGTTTCCTAGTTTTAGAATGAAAAACAAGACTGTATCTTCTCCCAAGAGAATCGTTAAATTCCTGAAGGCTGACAATACAAGGTGATAGTGCAATCGGAGAGAAAGATAGAACGGGATTTTATGACGCTCTTCTTCGTTTTACTAGTCAAAACTTGCACGTAAGGTAGTAAAAAAATTAAAAAAAATAAAAACAAAAATTCTTTTGTATCGTTTTATTTAGGAGAAAAGAAAATTGATCTTAGATTTTGGAAAGAGTGAAGACATTTCAATGCATCTGCAAGTGAATTTTAAACAGATAATGCTTTTTTCTTTTAATAAAAATAACAGCGAAGGTGATACTTTTCCATTCTGTTTTATTAAAATTATAATAAAAAAAATAAAGAAAATTGTTTAATTTTGTATTCGATAACTGTATCTCGTAAAAATTTCTTCTCTCTTAGAATTAAAAAAGAAAAAAAATACATAACATTTAAAGAAATAAACATGCAAGAATAAAATTAAACTTATCACAATCTTGACGACTCGTTGGATTTTTCTGTTAAATACTTTAATAAAATTAAAAATCACGATTTTAATATAAGAAAAAGAAATAGCAAATTAAGAAAAGTTAGCATTTTCTTTAAAAAAAAGAACAACAAAAATTTTGCAAAAATCTTGAAATAATTCGAATATTTAAAAATGGAATTTAATATTTTTTCAATTTTTATAATTCTAACCTGATTGGTATCATTTAGGAAGACGTTTATGCAACTCTTTTCATCTGTTTGGAGAAGACATTAGCATTATAAACTTATAAGAAAAGAGTAATTTCTCTTAAATGAGATCAGCAAAAGAGTTTAGAAAAGGGAAACTATTTATTTACATTAAACAGACGAGCGAATGCATAAGAAAGTGTTTCTTTCAAACGAAGTAGAAATCCATTAAATTAGTTGAAGAGAAACGATTTGCATTAAATGAAATCAGAAAGAGGAAACCGATTCCCCTTGCATAGAATGGAACACAGTAGCATACAGTAATTTGTTTCAAAGAGTAAAGTAATTTTTCTTGATTTTCCGTCTTGTTAAATTTTTACAAACCAACTTGATTTGATGTATGGAACATTGATATCTTATTCTCTTGATAGTTCTATATATACATACATACACATATTTTATGTTATTCAGATAATAAAATAAAATTTATACTAATTCCTTGCGTAAACATTACATAATTACTTGCACTATTGGGACGTTGCTTCCTTAATTCTTAACTAGATAATTAAGTATGATGTTAAGATAAGAAGCTTTTGTAATTATGAATTGGTTTATTGGAATTGAAGGTATTTCTATTGGTTCCGTTTTGTCATTCCTTTGCCGTGTAACTCTCAGGAGTCACATATATCTTCTCTTGAATAAATTACTATCATTAATAACACAAAATGTGAACTTGATGTTGTTAATTGACAAAAGAAGTGCGAACCTTTATAATTTATCGATTCTAGACGTTATAAATTGTTCAATAAATTAAAAGCTTAATGTAGAAGTTTATTCTTAATTGTTCTATGTTTAGTGAATATGGCAGATGTCTTTTCAATATATAAAAGGAAAATTTTCTTTGATGATTCGTTTATGTCATTTAATCTTTTTGCCATTATGGATAATATTATCTGTCTAGTCAATAATTTTTATTTATTTCCACTTAATTTACGTATCGTCAATTTTATTTTCCCAATAAAAGGTACCGGTACTTAATATTATCTTTCTATGTTAATGTTTTAATGTCAGTATGTAGATTCATAATAAATTATAATATTTTAAAGCATAATGTTTTATTATTTTGTGCTTTTTATAATATAAAAGGAAGTTAATCTTATTAAATTTTGATGCAGAAAACTATAATTTTATTTTATTTATACAAAATATACTATTATATTATTTATATTTTAATGCATTTAATTCTTTTTAAAATCATAATAGAATAAAATTATTATATTTAATAATAATAACTTCTTCATTTTCAGACAATCTTTCTGTCACAACCAATCAGAAAAATTTGATGTTTTACTCTTCCAAAAAATATTTTACCAAATTACTAATGTAAGTAATTTCAATATTTTTCACAGTATATAAAATATAAGTTAACATAGTTAATGCTCTAAGTGTATGCAAAAAATATAAAACTAATTATATATATTAAACAGCTGAGTGTAAACTACATTTTTGGTCTCATATATTTTGTATATAAGTTACTTAAAATATATAATTTTTACAGTCAGTTGCCATTTTGAATTATGTAAGATCCTAGCAGCTTATGCTTACTTATGAGGCCTCTTTATATAAGTTTACATAATATATCAAACGATATTTGATATTGTATAACATCTAGGATCTTAATCGAATCTGAATTTTTGATAAATTTGTATTGATAAATATACATAGGGTGGTCCAAACGTCAGTTAACCGAGTTAGATTAGCTTTCGTTTCTAACTGACTTTAGAGCTACTGAATCGTGTATTTGAGGTTTCTAAAAGCATATTTGCCTATGCCTAAATTGGTATTGTTTACTGTGTAAGAATTGCTATTTGTATTTTAATCTTTTGTTACGGGCGTTATTTTCGGGGGGGGGAGAATATCAATTATCTTGTGACATTCCCTTTTGTATATGTAATAAATAAATAAATAGTATATACTTAGTGTATATAAAGTGCTTAAGTGTAGCAAAGTCAAATACTTCTCTACTGTCTTGTATACTGAAGTATTATTGTAAGAAATATAGATTTTTACAAGTAAAAATAAGAAATCTTTTAAGTAAAATAAAGAAAAAAAATTCTCAAAACCGATTAATTTTTCTTCACTGTAACTGACTATCGCGTTAACATCTGTTATTTTCTCATTGTACTGTCGCAGAAAGAGGGGTCGATGGTTTTCAATGGCAATCTGTTTTGAATGATGTTTCCTCTAGCAGAAACGGATATTAATGAAAACTCTTAAATTGAACACATTTTCTAATCTAATTAGTACTACAGTTATTTTAAGATTTTACTATTAACATAAAGCGATAAATTAATTTTAATGATAATATTTTAATTATTTTATGTATAAATTACCTGTAAAATCTGTACATAAAGCTAAATTATACATAGATTACCTAGTTAATATCTAATAAAAGTAGAACATCGCAAACATTACTTTTAAAATATATTTAATAAACGATTTATAAAGTATTTAATGCAAATTTGCATAATGTAACTCTTGCTAGAGAGCATAATCCTGTATAGAGTTATTAAATGAAAAATATATAGTAGTTGTAAATTATGCTAATTTAAATTAATAAATAATTATTTAATTTATATCGAAAAACTTGAATGAATGTTTGAAATATTTTCTAATTATATAAAAATTACATATTTTTAAATATTAGGAAAACAATATGTTTCCTATCAACTTATATCCTTAGCCCCTGAGCTAAGGGGAGAAAGAGACATAGATAAAATATAATAAAATATTGAAATTAAACATTTGAAAATATTTTTATCCGCAAAAAAATTATTTTTTAAATTATTATAAAAATAATAATTATTATTTTAAAATTATAATAATATTATTAAATTCTTTTAAATTAAAACAATTTAAACGAAAAATTTTATAAAAAACTCAAAACAAAAAAATAATTATAATAAAATTTTATCAGATAATTCCTACTTAGAAAGGGTAGTTACATTAACAATAGTCATTTCTAAAATAAAAAAAGAACTTTGTAAATCTTTTTAATGGGTTTTTTTTTCAATAAAACCATTGTTTTCAATATTATCCCTATATAAACTTAGTTATAGCATATAAAAAGGAAATTTTATTTGATATATGGAATCATGAATTTTGTATTAAAAGTTTTCATCTAGTTCACTTTTAAACTTAAATTTACATCTTTTGATAATTTATATCAAGTTATTTTGATATTCCTTAAATTCTACTAAAACTGAAAACAAAATCTAAAAAGATGATTTATTCTTGTAGAATCTTGATTTTTGAATTTTAATTTTAGCATATATTGTGATACACCTGTCAACTTATAATGTAATTTCATAACAGATTATAGTATTATTCATAAAATAATTAATAATAAATATATTTTATATTATTATTTACCTATTTAACATGAATATAAGATTTTTTATGTTTGTTTTTGATGGTAAATTATATAACATTTAATATTTCAAAAAAAATATATGAAATCCATTAATGTTAATACAATTTCATTTCCATTTTATGGATCAATGACAATTATATTATGTAATATTACAAATTTTAATAATACAATAATTAAACTACAAAGTAAGGCGATCACAAGAACAGATGACTTCCACGTCCGTTACACACATGTCCGGTCTAAAAAGTGGTGACCTTTCTCTCCTCTCTCCCCTGTCCAAGCTCTTCCTTCCCCTTCGTGACCCCTCAGTTCTCCGAATTCTTGACCCTCGCAGATGTGGAGTTAATGGGGAGGGGTGCTAATGAATAGCAGATTTTAAACTCTGCTTACATATTATATTGCTATTGGTATAAGAATAAGAAAATTTCTTGTTTTAATATTCACGAGAAACAATTTTAACATTATTATTTAATATTAGTTCATTTATAAAAATAAAAATGGCATTTATACCTTGTATTGAAATACATGTTGTTTTTTTCTTATTTTTTAAAATGAGATTTAATTTTCTGAAATTTTTTATTATAAAATTGTAATATTTGTAGTAATCAATAATTTCCAAGCCATTTAGTTCTTCAATATTTGAAAATGCTTAAAATTCAATTATCATTGGTATCAAATCTTGTTCATTCAGGTGATTTTTTATCACACCTTATTGAAGAAATAAAATGTTCACATCTTTATCTTTATCTGATGACAAAACTTAGATTTAATAATCGTGTCAACCATTAGAAAAAAATACATTTATTCGATTTTTCTATTAAATTCTTATATTATCTGACGTAAATTACATTTTTTATCCGCAAAAAACTGTACAATTATGGGTTAAATGTTAACTGAATTTTCTAAAAAATTTAATAGCTTATCTTTATTTCTTTATATTATATTTTTAATTATGTATTATATATTTTATCTCGTTATATCTTTATATTATTCTTGAATGAACCGATAAATTATGCGAAAAAGTTTAAGTTTCATTGATACATAAACCTATTTATGTTAAATATTTACAGTTCGTAATGTTGTAATCAAGAGTTACACTCTGTAATAAATAAACTAGAATTATTTTATAAAATTTAGAAATTAATGAGAGTTAAAATATTGAAAAAATAGGTTTTTAATTAGCAATTTTTTAAAAAAAATTTGGTCTAATATTTATATAAGTTAAAGCTGTTAGATTTCCTATAACTTTTTATAAATAAGATAATGTATACGTGTGTTATATATGTGTGGTATATTGTGTATTGTGTTTGATGTGTGTTGTGTGTATTTTGTGTGGTATGTTGGAGTGTACAGAAAAATTATAAACATAACACTCTACATTGGTTTACAGATGATTATCCTCTCCTTAATTTCTCACTTATTATAAAGATTTTAAACAGGTTCTTACAGCAAGCTTTGTTAATGGTAAGGCAATAATAATAAAATTACCTAATTTGCAAAACATTATGGTGGCAAAACGAAGTCAGAGTTAGCTAAGCTTTGGACATGTGGTATGTTGTGTGTATATTGTGTATGGTATAGGGTGTGTAGTGTATGTGTATGAGATGTTTTAACTTCTTTTTATAAAGCTTTTTTTTTATAAAAGAAATGGTCTATTTCTCGCGACACACACAAAAGTCATACAAAAGCATACGTAAAATAAATACAGAAACCTAAATTTAAAAGTTAAAATAATCATTTATTTAAAGTTTTCATTATAAAGTATAATTTTCGTTTTAAGAGATTAAACTAATAACCTATTATGGCACCGTATCAGCTTGTTTAACGACAATGAATAGAGTTATTATAAGTTTTCGCAATTACCTTGCATAATCATTGTGACAAAACGTATTGACAAATTCACCGTAAAGACAAACAAAAATTATAATATGCTGTTTCGTTTGAAAGTTTTGGAAAATTATCTCGCATCTTGGTTTAACGTTAATAATAATAATAATTTCTTTCATTAATATATTTCTAAATATCTATAATATTTTAAAATTTCGTAAAATTTGGTTTACTAACCAATAAATTATATATACATTACATATATAAATGTCAATAAAAAATTAGTAATATTTCATATGTAGCTATAGGAAATTTTATGATATATAATTCTGTTTTTTAAAGTAGATTACTTAAAAATAATTAAGAAACTAATTAAATTTACGATATAAAAATTTTTTAAAATAAGTACAGTTAAGTAATTTGTATTTAAATTTTACTATAATTTAACGTTCGTTTTTAATTGATCTATTTAAAATTGATGGATTTATCCTTTAAAAAAACAGCCCTTTTCTTTATTGGTCTTTCTATTTTCCAAAATTCTGACTTGACTCTTTGAAACCTTATTATTAGACCTTCGTTCTGAGGTAATCCTCCTTCCTTTTTCGACTTGACCTTTATATACTTTCTATATTTTTCTTATTTTTTCTTTTCTATATATAGAAATGTCATAAGTTTCCTCTACTCAACAATATCAAGCAACAAAAAAGAAGAAGAAGAAAAAAGGCTTTTAGTTATCGAATATAAAACAAAATTTTGCAATTATTCTTATGATTAACTTATTATATAGTCTTTTCTTATCAAATTTTTCTTATATTTTTTAGAGAAAAAATAAAAATTTAATGATTTTTACCAAGGGTTTTAAAAAATATTTCGAAGGCGTCGATCCATTGACTTACGCTTCAACTTCTTATTTTTATAAGTATTTTTTTTCCAGCAAAAGTAAGTGAAAGAGAGTGAGAGAGATAATCGTAAAGAGTATATCACCATGACCGATAAGATAAAAAAGGGGCTCAAGCATGCACACTGTCATCTATTTTACACCTGCAGGTATTGTGAAGATATAAGTACCCTTAGGTTGAAAAGAACATTGAAAGTCAATGGCTTAGGGTGTTTACAAATATTCAGCATAAAAAAATTTAAATAATCATTTTTAAAATGTTTATTTTTTAAATATTTTTTACGCTATAAATCCAGCAACGAAATAGATAAATATATTCATTTTATATTCTGCTACATTTATATTTTAATAACGTACTTGGATAAATATTTTTATTTTAGTAAACAATTAAATTTTAAATGATATTGTTTAAAAAATTAATATTTTCTACTGGGTAAATTTATAATTAAATATATACACGAGCTTATTGTTTATATACTGTACTGTTAATAATTATTCATTTCAAGATTATATATATATATATTATATTGAGTATATTGAGTTTATGTAATCATTAATAACCTTTTAAGAATTTTTTAATGTTTTATATTGTGATAAAGGTAGATTCTTATTAATCTTTATTTCTATCAATATTATTATTTTAATAATTAAATAATGCATTCATATGAACTTCAAAAACTTTTTTCACATATTTCTGAATTTTTTCGTTATTCTAGTCTATATCTAATAATAATTTTATAGTATTTTCCTATTTATTATATTCTGTTAATTATAATTTAGTTTAAATACATTATTACTTTTTAATAAATCCATTTAAACTATTCATCTTCAATTATCATCCAGCTCTTCCTGAAAATTCATCTGTAAAAATCAAGATACATATAAAATTCGAAGTATTATAATATACTAAGAAAATTAAATTTGTGACATTTTATTTAAATTAAAGTTTATTTATTATTAATTTCAGATAAAATATATATTAAACATATGTAAGATGCTATAAATTGTATACTTTTACGATAAATGTCATCGTAGAAACTATATTACAAGTTTTTTAAAATATATATATATATATATATGTTTGTTTATTTAAAAATTCTCAATGATTTACTCGAACGAAAAAAGAATATAAAGAAAAATTTTTGTGTGGTCTACATTAATCATCTCTTCTACTTAATTAAACATTAAAATTTAGTTCAATTTTTTTCGTATTTTTCATTAAAAAATGACATTTGACGAAAATAAAGTTGGTTTTCTTGTTAAATTATAAGAGAGAGAGGAAAAAAACGAATATATAGCTCAATGGTTTAATTATCAAATTTATTTCTGGAGTTTTGACAGAAATTTTTAGATTTTTCAAGAAATAACATTCTCTCTCTCTTATTTTATAATTCAATTTTTTTCTTGAAATCTACTTTTTAATATTTTTGGTCTTTTTCATTTATATTAAAATATATTTTAATTATTATTTTACTTATAAATTTCTTTATTTTCTTTAATGTTTTTGCACGAAAGTTTAAAAGACTTTAGTCGAAAATACTAAAAACTCACGTAAGTTTTCCTTATTTTTCCTTTTTTATAATAGAAAATGTACAGATTTCAAACAAAGGATTGTATTTTTCTAGATTGAAACCTTTCTCCCACTATTTTTTAAAGTTGTTTTTTATGATTTTTTCGGTATGTTGTCTACGAATCGTCTGGTGAAATAGCAGATTTCAAAGAATTTGATTATTATTTCCGCTTTTCTAGTACTTCCGGAAGACTTACTTCCGGTTTTCACTGTACCGGAAGTGGAAGCTGTTTTATTTCTCTTTGTAACCATAGCAACATTGGAGCAAATTTTGAACCTATTTTTTTTATGTTTTAGAACAGAAATGAAAAATCTGTCTGACTTTAATTACTATACACGATTGAGATACGTCTGTAGAGACTTAAGCATACATTACAACTTTTGTTGGAAAATTAAGAAATTTACTGTTTAATTAGGCAAATTTAAGACAATATATTTTGTCGAAACTTAAATCTATCAATTAAAAATTTATTCAGTGTCTCCGATGAATTGGAAATTTCATTTAAATCTTTAAAAATCTTAAATTAAATGAGAAGAATTTCTGATATTTTTAATTGTATTCTTGTTATCTTATCTTTATTAATGATTTTTATCGTTTCAAGATAATCATCATCGCATTTATTTTAATACAATTCATTATTTCCCAGATGAATTCTTAAGAAATTAATATTCTTCTCTATGTTTAAAATATGATTCCAGTATTATAAATGATAAGAATCATCCTTGCAAGCAAGATTATTCTCAAATGATAATGATTATTATGTAAGGCACGATAATCAAAATATATGATATAATTGAAAATGGAAGTAGATAATTAGGTAGATGAGAACATAATAATAAGTTAGTAAATCTAACTTCACACGATAATTTATTAAGTGTTAATGTAGCATAGAACTCTTGCTCTATAATAAATAAATATGTAAATGGATCTGTACATGTGTATGAAAATTATAGAAAATTTAGTAACTGTCTACTTTTAAATGTATGTAAAAATGAGATATCGTGTTCAGTATTCTTAAAAGATGTTACTGCATAAGTAAGTGTATGATTTGATGAGAATTTTTCGTGATCTTATAAAAATCAAAACTCTATTATTCATAAATATGACATTATTTAAAACTAACTTTTCTATAAGAACTAAATTACCTAATTTAAATTTCATATAGTAAATTATTCTTCAACGGACATATTAACTTTAATGTATTTGGACAAACTATAGTAGCGTTGCAAATATCTTCATGTATCATATTTTTAAAGTTTGTGAAATTGGTATTATGTATCAAAATTATTCTGTTAATGGTATAAGTTTACTTTGTAACATGTCGCTAGTAATATTTTTTAAAGTACGACATTAAAAAAGTTTAGTAAAAATCCGTAATAATCGTGTAATATTTGAAGTTCTGTGTTATGCAGAGAGCTTCAAATATTTCATGGTTTTATGCTTTTTAGGGCTAATTTAGAATATTATATAATTCCGTGACACCCAGAAAGATCTAAAATTGTAAGAAAAGTATTTTTGCTGTCATCTGAGACTAGTCGAGTAATAGCTTGAATTATATAAAATGTAAAGTTGCAGTAACTTGAACAAAGGTAACAAAGTTTTTGTTCCAGCCTTTAAGATGTTTAGTTGTAAGAGTTTGAAGTCTTTGGTCTAGTTTTATAATTGAGTTTTAGAATAAGCCATGGTGTACAGATTGCTTCTGTCTAGATCTAAATAATGGTTTTAACATGGCGTACAATTATTTAGAAAGATTATTAAGACGGAGCATTATCTGTTATAGATGATGAATTGATTCAAGTCTCAGACTAGATCTCTTTTCTGTAATTGATTCTTAAAGCATAACTGGTAAATTTTATGCACAGTACTTTATATTTAGGTTAATTGCAGTAACAGTGTTTATTGTATGTTGTATGATTAATTGTAATGTGAGCTTTGAAGACGTGAATTGTGACTCTGATAAATTTTGTTTTATTTTGTTTCCATTAGTTATTATGTGACTAAAACTCTTTTAAATGGAACATTTACTTTGATGTAAAACACGAGCTTCACATTGATAGAAGGCTTTATATTCTAATGTTTCCTTTTATTTACTATTAACTTATTTTATTGATGATAAACGAGGTTTCTAAATGAGAACTTTGTAGATAAATAATAATTTCCAATATCGTTATCTTCTACTTCATAAGCGGATAATAAGCAACTGATATAATCGTTTTTATCTTAATATCTAATAACTTTAATAAGAAGCATAACAAAATTTAAGATAGTTAGTAACTATCTTCATGTTCAATCTTGTTCAGATCATCGGAAGCCGATTAAGCATTCTTTTCCAAGTATTCTTTTGCAGAAGCTAATCATCTCTAATTTTATAATCGATATCGGGTTGGCTTAATGTGTCTATCATACTTGACATTTGAGACTCGATACGTTTGTTCCTTCAAAGTTAATTATAGTTGGGATCTAGACAAAATGCAAAACTCAAGTTGCCAACTCTTGTGAAACAAAACATTTATTCTCGTCATATTCAACTGGTGTTACTTGATAATTTTGATTACCTACGGTCTTTCATTTTTCCCCTTTCTATCTTGGTGTTCCATTCGATCGTGATCCGCTTTACAGCATTCGATTTCGTGCTTAAACTACTTTTCGACATATGGATCCATCATTTTCGACTCAAACTTCATATGGTTACTTATCGATTGTGTTAGGATTTCTTGACAATTTCTAGAAATCCTAACATACTTAATCGACGTAAAAAATTCTTTTCTACAAGAAAGAATCAATGTCTCTCTTTAAACCACTGCTCGCCACATTTGACTGATGAACGACCATCAGACTTCATCTGTTTAAAAATTCGATTTTTCCATTTTCGGAAGAATGTCATTTGACTGTACCATCTTCCAAAACTGAAATACCCTAGGGTGGACGGAAATTGAAAAATCGAATAAGAAAAAAGTAGAAGCGGGCGAGTGACTGAGGGAGAGAGAAGGAAGAGAGAGAGAGAGAGAGAGAGAGAGAAAAGCTCAACTCCGTCTTTCTGCAAAGATCAAAATAGGAAATACTACGTGATTGAGTAGAAGTATAGAGAGTCGAATATTGTTTGTCACAATATAACACCCCCAAGGATGCCTCTCATCTCAACATATCAACGTTTCTTGACTTTCCGATAACTTGGCAAAGGGGTTCTTTCTAATCACGTGACACCCAGAAAGATCTAAAATTGTAAGAAAAGTATTTTTGCTGTCATCTGAGACTAGTCCAGTCAATGTATAAAGATATATTTTTAGACGTGACGTTAGAAAATTATTATTTTTTTATTTTTATTTCTCTATATCCAGCTCTGATAAATTTTGACAATGTTATGAGTAATATTTTCATTCAAAATATATTTTCTTTTCCGACGAATCAGTTATCCATTATACAGATTTTTTTTGTGTGTGTGTGTAACATTTGATTAGAAATAAGTTCTTTATACACTGTCAAGAATTTTTGGTTTATGTATTTTATCAAAAAATGTATTTTTGTATTTTTATTTTTACTTTAAGCAAGAAGTTCGATTTTTAGTTGTGTCCATCAAAATTTGATTTATTCCCTGAAAACTTTTTGGATTTAGTCTAGGTCTATCACGTATAAGATTTACTTTGACTTATCCAATAGGGGATTTCGATTCCGTACCTATAAATATTTTTAAAAATGTAAGAATTTTCCGGCAGATTTTATACAGTAAGATATAAATTAAACTTTACATTATTTAACAGTATAGAGTATACGTATATATAATTTATTTATTTATTGTTTACCACAATATAACATTTCTAAGAATATTTTTCCTTTCGACATATTAACTTTTCTCGAATCCTTCTAATTACGTACATCAGGAAAGATGTAAAATTTTAAGGAAATTAAGTAAAATATGTTTGTTGTTATTTGAAACAAACAGATACAAATATACATATAGATATCTACTGTATACACACATATTATATGGTTATATTATTAATTTCATCCTTCCCTCCTTTGAGGAATAAATAGAACTTTCATATCCATTCAAGGATTAAGAATATTACGAATCGGCTATATAATAATTACTCTAGAGACCCTCTTAGTGAACTGAACTAATTAGATATACTGAATTGTTACTAAAGCAGCACTAACTATTGTAATAACAAAGGACTATCTTAACAGAACAGGCCCTACTTTTGATAAGAATTCTTTTTTTGGATGCATTACATATGTAGAAAATTTCATTCATAAATTAATCATTCTTGAGAAAATCTACATTTTCCTGATCTTTTATTCAAATCAAAAACGAGATAATCTTATTATAATACGAAAGAAAAAGCTTTGTCATTCATAATAAAAGATGGAGAAAAGTATGAAGAGAAGAAATTGTTTATATCTTTTCTTCTTCTACATCGTTCTTTTTATTTTTTTGAATGAAAAATAAAAAAGGGTATACATAAACACACACCACACAAACATTATCTAGATATATTTCGTTACTATTTTTTTATTTTTTGTTTCTTTTCCTTATGCAGTTTTCATTCTTTATTTTACGAAATGGCTTTCACGAAAATATTGGAAAGAAAGTTTTGGATAATGTTTTTATAAATTTCTACCTCGACTATATCTATCGATTTAGAAAAGGAAGATATTTTGTTTTACTTTCCATCATATTTCTTCGATTTATTTCTATTTTTAAAGGTTTTGAATCTTTGAAAAAATAAAAAATAATAATATTCTTCTCATTTAGTATCTACGTTTTTATCGAGTTTCTGTAATAATAAATTGATGATCGTTTTATAAAAGTTTTGCTCCTAACTTCTCTCAATTGTTTTATTGTTTTTAAAATCATTTTATTGTCTTCAAAACGTTGATTGTTAATCGTTTTTGAAAAGACGGAATACTTTGTTCGAAATCGTTTATAAATGTTCCGTTTCAATATGTCTTCTTTTAATAGTGCCATTATTGTTTTAACGTTTCAATGTTATAGACAGGTTTAAACATGTTTATACTTGTTCGTAACATTCGTTGTATTTGTTTAGAGCCATTAAATAGTTTTAAACGTGTTTATTGATAAAGATATTGAGCGCGTTGACTGTTAAAGCGGTTTTAATACAACATGAAAAACAAGCCAATATCATTGGTTTACTTAAGCAACCAATGACAGTTTAAAACGAAACGTACTGTCATTGGTTACTTAAGTAAACCAATCGGTTTGCTTATTCAACTCTATTAATTAAAGCCGCTTTATCAGTCAACGCGCCCATTGTTTCAAATTAAATTAGATATTTTTATATATTTGTATAGATTCGATTAACTGACTTTTAGGCTACTCTGTGTTTGTGCGCGTTTTAGAAGGGTCTTTAAAGGACAGATTTTAAAACATATCAATTTTAATTTACTTAATTCTCTTCAACTTGGATCATTAAATTGATAGAGCAGAATGCTTTATTATAGATAGCTTCTGAAAGTTTTGTTTAAAAAATATATTTAATCTTTATTTTATTTCAAAACAATATTATAAATGAGTTTAATTTGTTTAAAAAATAATGAGCAAGTTTAAACTTGTGTAATATTAAGTAGTGAAACAATTCATTCTTTTCAACATAAGTTTTTATTCTTCTTTCATTTTTAGCGTAATTAATGAATTTTTACATTTAAATACGTAATTATTATTGTTATTTTTATTTCTTTCGAAGACATTTTTAACTGTATACAGAAATCTGTTAATAATTTTATGATAAAAAAATTAATATTCAGTGTATTTTAAAAATAAATAAATAAATAAACAATAAAAATAGCAATGTTTATTTCTAGAATTTTTAAATATTTGTATAAAAATATTTTGCTTTCTTCCTGCTCATTTAATACCAATTTTGAATTTATTTATTGATATTCTTGGAATATGATAAATCTCGCTGATAATGTTTTCAGCATCATTTACACTTCACTTATAGCAATTTATACACATTTTTTATTTATTTATTACGCAATGAAGCAAAGAATTTTCTGAGGTAAAAAAATCAGTAATTAAATATTCGCAATTAACTAATTAAATGCTGTAAGTAAGAGAGAAATTTTGTGGTTGGGCAAGCATATTGTATTCGAAAATAGATGTAATCCTTAACAAGAAATGAAAACAAGAGTTTAATTAATGATGAAAATTACTGAATTTCTGAATTTTTTTTTCTTTACCCTGAAATAATTATATATAAGTTAAACAGTAAATTTTTTTAAAAAATTGATTTAATTGCGTTATATCGAGTGTTATTAAAATATACTTTTTGTATTGTTTTCTATTGTTTTGCTTTATTGCTTTCTCTAAACATAGTCTATAATTCGTGCAATGGACGATAAATTAGGTTGTTTCAAGGAAATCGCGGTTGAAAATACAAACTTCGATTTAGCGCAGCCATTAGTTTTCCTCTGAAACTGACATTAAACCGAGTTTGGTATTAAACTGTATTTCAATTTAAAGAATTAATAAACAATAAGAATTATATTTGCGTTTACGTTTCAAAATCACGTGATTTAGTGATAACGTTGCTTGCAATGCATTATTAATTCACAGATATTGAAAGGTTCTCCATTTAATATCCATGAGGAAGGTTCGATCATAAGTATTCATTGGCGCTTTACTAGAGTTGCACTACGTAGAAAGCGCTATATCGAGTTGTACAGTACCTGTATACAAGTATTAAAAAAACTTAGGGATGGAAGATACTATAAATTTACGTAGTGAAGTCTTTAAACTAGACGAACCAAAAATTTTTCCTCTGAATGTTTATATATATAATATATATATATATATATATTATATAAATAATAACTTAAGCACTATCCATTTAAAAAGAAAAAAAAAGCAATATCTATGAATTATATATCCACTTTATTAAAGTGGAAGAGCTACATTTCGACTTGCTAACCTTCATTCGGAAATTACACGTGGAGTTTTTCCTGTTGAAAACGTGTGGAAGCTAACCTTTGGAAAAAATTAAATTTTATTTTCACTGAAGAAAGTATTTATTATCCTTAATGGCTACAATAAAGAAGAGAAAATAAATATCTAACTCGAGAGGGAAGTTAGACACATGTAGAGCATCCCAAGAATGAGTTGTCATTCACAGAATGAACGACACTCTTGCTTTCTCTACTAACATGACTTCTGGCTAAGGAAGGAGGAAGTTGTAGCAAATTTTCTACACTTCCAACTTCAGAATTCTGCACTCGGGGATGCTTTCCATTCGTGACCAGAATATATTCGAACATTACAGGACTACTACAACAGTATTCACGCGGTTGAACCATCGATTTTATTATTTTTTTAGATAGAGCTACAGGTCTGTTATTAATATTTTATAGAGCTATCAAAATTTGAGCAACTTTTATCGTGAAATAATATTAATTTATTACTATTATACATAATTCAAGTAGTTAATAAAATTTTTTTTTATTAGTGTTTACGTCTACAGTAGTAGATACACACACACACATAAATAGAAGCTTATATATTCGATCCACTTTATAGTTTTAACACAAGTTGATAAAATAAAAGTATTTTATAGTAAATATTTAACCATAAGGGAGAAGTTTGATGCTATAAAGAAGTAATTTTAGCATTCTATATTTAAATGTTTAAAAAATATTTTAAATAAATGATAAAGATACGAATATATAACTCAGAAAAAAGATAGGTAAACCGTAAAGGTTACAACATCTGGTACAAATAGAAGAGAGTTTATTGCATACAATGCGGTGATGTACTTTGGTGGTGCATTTGTCTTCTTTGGAGACACTAATCTCGTCGTAAACGTTGTCCAAATTGGACCTCCAAGTCTACTTTATATCTCCATTCGGCTCTTTGCCAAAAAGTATCCAGAAAAAAACCTGACTTAAAAGGGAGAAAAAAAGTGAAGTTACGTTACTATTGTTTTTAAGCCATTAACGTAGAAATGTCGGATTACACAAAATAGTATGAAGTTCAGTTTGATTGGATTTTTATGGGAAAAAATATCAGGAAAAGATATTTTCGGAAATACTTCTCACTTTCTATTGTTATATATATACCTGGACATTTTTGAAGATCATGTTAACTTGTTCAGTGCTGAGAAATTATTAACTGTAAAGACATGAATTGCTGAGTTGGAATTGGACTTTTATTAAGTTAAATTAAGATAATTTATTTTTAGTTTTTTTTTAAGAATTAAATCTGTAAAAAATTTATATGAAGTGCATTTGATTTAATTAAGTAACATTGAATTTGATCTTAAATATTCTAAATTGATACGCAAAATTTTGGATGTTATTTTAATAAAAATGATCTTTTCAACATTTTTATACAACTTCGATTTTTATTTTTAGTAAATATTTCATAAGTTTTTGAAGAGATTTACATTAAAAAGATCGTTAATATTGATAAATGGTTATCATTAAAGTAGCGATATTAAACGCTAGATCCATAACTTCTAATATTTGATTTTTTTTTGTGGATAAAATCTACTATTTAATTAATTCTTGAAAATCTTCGTGAAACTTAAAATAACTTTTGAAAATTTTGCATTTCGGACAATTTAGATTTATAATTACAGTCAAACTTCGATTTAATACCATCATTTGTTAGTCTTAGTCTCTGAAATTGGCACTAAATCGAGTGCGGCGTTAAACTGGAGTACTTTAAAAATTGAGAATAATTATATTTATCAACGAGGTCTACATATGAGTTTATGTTTAAGAGTTTGAAATTTTCTTGATTTAGTCATAAAACTGTCATTTGCGATGCAAAATAGCACATTTAACAATTTACAGATACTGAACATTCATAATTATGCATATATTGGCGCTTTACGAGAGTGGCGTTATATAGAAGTTTAATTGTACTTAAATTCAAATTATTCAAACACATATAAATGAGGTGTTAGTTACAAGTAAACGTGTAGATCTAATATACTTAGTCAAAATAAATTAAATGTCTAAAAATTAAATACAAATGAAAATAATGGCTTTGCAATTAAATTTTCTCAAAATGAGTAGACGTCAGCAATTAAATTTTAGTCATAATTAGTGAGATAGACACTAAATATTGATCATAAGTCAAGTAGACTCTGCCATCATTAAAATTTTTGATACTGACACGAAAGTAGCAGCATCATTAGAAAATTTTAATCATATTTAAAGATATAAATCTATATTTTTTGTATTGTGACATGTCAGATTAAGACAATATGTCTAACTAAGACAGTTTCTTAATTTTTTCCGCTGCTTGCACCCCTTGAATTTTAAATGCGCTTCGCATCCCCATGAAAAATTCGTTAACTTTTTTATTTAGGGGCTAGAATCGCCCCATTTTCTCACATGTTTTTTTAGACTACATCAGATACAGCTTAAGTTATTAAAAAAGAAAGTTCATCTTGTTCACCCATCGATATGAAAAATGGTCTATATTAGGGATTTACAATAGAAAAAATACATAATTATACACTCTTATGAAGATCTTATTTAAAGAATAGTTAATTCTCAATGTAAAAAAGTGAAAAAGACTTAAAAAGTTCAAATAAAAAAATTTTATCCCCTTAGAAAAAATTTCCATTCTCTGGTTTGCGTGTACTACAGGTCAAGAATCAGTAGACTAGCAGAAGGAAGATATTCTAATTAAATAAATATATATTTATGATGTGTCTTGCACCTATGGTATGCTATTTTTATTGTTTCCCTACGGTATAGGACCAAGTTGGTGAAGTGATAGAAGATATTAGTTAGAGTTAGCACCAAGGTTTGCTTGATTGGGTGCAATTTCTTTTCTTTATTTGTGGTCAGAACTTGGCTGAACAATTCCCTAAAGCTAAACAACATAAAACTTCTATTAGATTGGATGTTTCGCAAGTCTTGGTACACATGAATGAAGTACTTATTTTGTGTTCATTCTGTATGTGAGACGTAGACGAAGTAAATATATATATGTAAAAAAAACAAAACAAAGGAAAAAGCAATACATTACTCGAATGATGTTACTCATCCTTAAATTATGATTAGACATTTTATTTTGAATATTTTATGAAATGGTTATTGAATATTTATAATAAAATATTCTTGAATATAAATAGATGAACAAGAAAGCAAATAAGAAAACAGATAATTAATTTCATTAAAAATAAACTATGTAAAAAAACGAAACTTTAAAAATTTCAAAATAATAATAAAAGTTTAAAATTTAATTAAAGAAGGAAACGAAGACACAATATTTATTTATCAACTTCTAAATTAAATTTTAAAATTCTGGAATGAATTTATTAAGAACGTGTAGGCTATATTGTATTTATTTAATTAAATATTTTAAATAATAAATTCTAGAAATTCATGATTATACTGAGTGTTGCAGATTTCATAAATTTATTTTAAATTAAAGTGATAGAATTTCCTTAAAACTAATGCTAAATTTAGGCATACAGTCAAATTTTGCCGACCTCTAATCCGGTGCTAAACTGAAGAACCGCAAACAGTAAAAATTATATTTGGTCAGACCTCGACATAGTGCCATTCTCGTAAAGAGCTAATGAATACTTACAAATGGATCCTTATCATAAAAATTAAACAGAGAACTTTTTCAGTATCTGTTAATTACCAAGTATATGAACTTCAAATTCAAACCTGCACGTAGACAATGCTATTTATAATAATTATTGTTTGAAAGCTTCAGTTTAGTGTCACCACCAATTTAGTGTCAATTTCAGAAACAAACAAATGATGGCATTAAATTGAAGTTTAATTGTATATTAATGAAATCAAGACACTAGTTTGAGTTTTAGTATGAAATTGACTTGATTTAATGGTGATAATGTTTATAATTCAAAGTCGTATATTTAGCTCTATTTAGGAAGATGTTACATCGAGGTTTGACTTATATTAATTATAAAATTTTTGTACATGTTTGAAGTTTGCACGTATAAAAAACACGTACATAAACTGTACAACTCAAAAACTTTAAGATTAATCTCACTTTCATGATAATATAATGGTTAGTCTAGTGATAACTGGCATATTGTCTCAAAACAATTGAGATAATTACTTTAATTGGTCCTCTCAACGAGAAGTAACCACTATAAAGATAGAAAGGAATATAAATTTAAGAGATTTCCAATATTTTAGAACCGATAAAACGGTGACTAACCGTTTTACGGTAAGATTATATGATCGACCGGCATTTCATGGAAGCTCGCCTCTTACAATGGATCTGTTTGGAAGGTGGTCAATGACACCTTCATTGCCAACATCTATAACTTCTTAACTGCTCCGACTACTTCGCTTCTCATCATCAAATGCAGTTCTGCTCAGGGATGTTTATAAATCCGAACTTTCACTGTTTTACAATCTATTCCATCGAGGTGTAGTCTATTATTTAGTAGACCCGATAGACGATTATTACCTTCTTGAAAGTGTTAACGCTACGTTCATTCTAACTTCTTCTGCAAGTCGTTTGATAATAACTCATATCTCTTATCTCGTTCGAGTTTTACAAGTAAATTTATGAAAAGAAAATTATTTTTTTAGTTTTATAATTGTTTTAGTAACTTTTTTTTAAAATATTTCGTCGCATTATTATCTATTTTAATCTGATGCAACTAGTTGTTACTTTCATATTGCATATAAACTTATGTGTACACAGGTAAGTTTTTCTATACGAAATTTTATATTGAGAAGATAATTTTGAGGATTTTCCTTAAATTTATAACTGTTATTAAGCAAGAACTTGTAAAATGTAAATTTTGAATTGCACGAGTTTTTTTGCTTCCTTTACTTCAGTATTACTGGAAGATCATTGGAAAATTATTTAAGGTCAAACATATTTACATATTCAGTTTACACGTTATAAAAAGTCGTGGGTTCGGTTTCCATTCATTATCAAACAGATCTTAATCAAGAGTTTGTATTTTAGTGTATACACGTTTACATCCCGACGAATTTTGGATTTATATAATGTATGATTTAATTCTTAATTACGAACATTTTAGAAGAATTCTAATGCTTGTACTCACAACCAAGGATTAAGAGTTCGAGTTAGAGGTTAACTAAATAAGTATTTATGTATTAAAAGTAAAATTAGTTAACTTCTAACTCTTGATACTTGGTTGTGAATACGGTTGTAAGTTACTAAGCTTCTGTTAAGAGTTAAAATAAAGCTTTAAAGTAACTTATTATTTTATTAAAATAATTATGAAATGTATAAAGTTATAATTCTATATGTTAATAAGTGTGCCTCAGTAGTTCTCAAACTTTTTAGAGAGAGACGTCCTTATTTTGTGGAAGTAATCTTGTGCTCATACTTTTTGTAATAACGAGTCTACACTATAGTCATAAACAAAATGTAACTTTCAATGCAATATTTTAATGAAATAAACAAGTTGCGAGTGCATTACACTGAAACTAGAGTGCATAGAATTGAGTACTTGTGAGAGTTGTACTTAAAAGTAAACATTATTATTGATCATTATTTTGCGCCTCTCCGGAAAAGATTTCACACCCCACTAGAGAGGCGCATCAGTTTTAGAATCATTGTTGTACGTTATATAACAAATAAGGAGAAAATAAGAAAATCTCTAAATTTTATTCCCGCCATGATTATTTTATCTTAGTATTTATCATAAAAATATATCTGATTTTACGTTTTTTTGAATAAAATACTGTATTTTTTATTTTGAATTTCTATATTTAAATTGCGGGATTCGTGTTTTTCTACATTCTAAAACCAGAAATCATTTACATTCATCCTTGAATTTTCTGGAATAAATTTACCGCCTAAACTTTAGTCTTGCATTAAAATACAGAATTTTTCTATATTTCTAGTATATGGAAAGATTGAATAGTGGATATCAGAGGAGAGATTTTCTTGAAAATTGATAGGAAAACCAAGTACACCAGTTGGCTGCACACTCTTAAAGAAAATACTGATCTTAAAAATGCACTTACTCGATTCTTTTAGCATTCGATTTTTTTTATTACTTTATTTTTTTTAAATAGATAAAATACTGATTGAGTAGAGTAATAAAAGTTAAAATAACTTTTTTGGATTTGTCTAGAGATATGTTTAGACAGTTGTGTCACTTACATGATATAAACTCAATCCTAGAAATCCATGCATCAATTTAAATCCACAGCTTCAAGAACTTGTTATAATTTTTTATCTTCAGTGTTACCTCCTTGGAAAAAGTTTCGTGCTCATAATTATTTTGATTTAATACGCTACTCAATAAGTTTAATTTCTTCTTCTTCAAGTTATTTATTATTCATAATTTCTTTATGGACAGAAATTTGCTAAGCGAGTAAAATATCTTTATCTTGATAATCTTAAGAAAGGAAAGCTAAAAGAAAAAAAAAATGGAAAAAAGGAATTGCAGAACCTCGAATATTTTAGATTCCATTATAAAATGTAAACCCAATATTCATAAAATTGGATGGAAATACTTGAAATTCGATCGAAATCTTGGAATGGAAAAGAATTCCACCTAGAACAAACTCTAACAAGAACGTCAATAAAGTATACCGTGTTCAAAACATTAAATTTTTATACGGATTTTTAAATGTAAATATTAATTATATATAAACATTAACTCAACAATAAATTATTGTTATTATAAAGTATTTTTACTTAAAATTTCAAGCTAATAATTGATGTTATATCTTCATTAATACAGTAAACTAACATAAGAATTACCTATTTAAAAGCATATAATTTAGTTATTTCGTGTTATATTTATTAAGTTCTTGTTTAATAAATATATTTAAGTATATTAGTACTTTACTTTAATTTTATGTCCTAGAATTTTCGCAAGTATTTAACATTATTCGTGAAATTATGAGATATAACTTACATTAAATGTGAAATATCTTGAACAAAATTTATAGATGTTACAGCTTAAGTAATGCTTATCTTTATAAAGGAAAATTAAGTTTCTTGACTTAAATAATATAAGAAAAAAGTTAATTTTCCAACAAATTGAAAAAGGAAAATATGTATAAAATAGTTTTTAAATTCTTTATTTGCTAAATTCAAATTTTTAAAAGTATTCTTTTCATTAATTATAATTATATTTCTATCCTACTTATGAATAAACAAACCTTCTTTTCTTTCTACACACAATCTATTTACTGGTATGTTCATTTACAAGAGAAGTGATTGGTCTCTTGTTACCTACTTATTCTTACAAACGAGTGAGATCCATCAATTCTTCATAATTCAATGATCAAACGATACTTTTGTTTGAGTGATTTTCTCATTAAGCATTTCTTATGTAAACTAAGTTAACAAGAATTTTAAAAATTCCTAATATTATTCTTATTTTTTTAAATTTAAATTTAAAAATAAGCATTGTTTATTTTAAAGAAATTTAACTATGATCTTATGAAGCTGCTATGCAAATATTTTTCTGCAAGCATAATGAGACATTATGCTAGATATGAGTGCATATTTTACTGTATCCAAGGCGTAATAATTATATTTTACTTTGTAGATTCTTATATTTTTAGTCTTATTTAAAATAAAAGAAATTCTATAGATTTTAATGAATATAAAACTTTAGGAATTATTATTATTATTATTTTTTAGATTTTTAACAATGTTATCTTCAACTTTATTGCTTAAAGACATTAAAATTTCTTTATTTAAAATAATTACGTGCAAAAAAATGTCGTTTTATATTTAGAAATTAATGTTTTATAAGTATTTTTAACAGAAAAGTTTAGGCATTTCAGAAATTTGAATCAGAAAATATAAACACAGATATAAAATAAATATATAAAACATATCGAATCATTAAGAAAAGATAATAAGATAACAAAAATAGGATTATTCTTCATTAAATTTTTGAATGAAGTATTCTTTTTTTACTTCTTTTCATTGCTTCGCATCGTTGTGATTCTTCTACACCTTTAATCTTTTCTTGGTAATGAGAAGTTGAATAATTACAAATGTGTTTTTTTACTTTCATCATTTGATCATTATCTATTTTAATTAGCTATTGTATGCAGTTTTTCACGAAGACATTTTTTTTCAACATTGACAACATGCCAAATTTCGATCTTGAAACTACTTACATAACATTGAGACAAATACTAAAACACACTTACATTGAAAAATTCATTTTTAAAAATGTTAATTTAATGATAAAAATTTTTAACATTTCTAATTAGCAAATTTATTGTTTAACTTTCTAAATCAAATATTATTTAATTTCTTATTGCACTTCTAAAGATTAAAATGTTTCCGTTACAGCATCCTTCTGATGGTTCAGAGTAGAAAAATGTCTACAGTTTCGTATATATATGTTAAATAATTGAAAATTATTGATAATTTTATATTTACATTTTTATAAAATAGTTAAAAACATAATTTTAATTTAACATTTTACTAATTTTTTGCTGTTTTTCTAACTAATGGCGTGTTTGTTGCAACATCTTTCTTAAGAAACTGTACGTTTCTCAGTAAGAAAATGCTTATAACATAGCATAGACATGGTAAATAGTGAAAAATTTATTATTATTTAGTATTTTTACGTTTTTAAAATTACTTTTTTTTAACAAAAACAATTCTAAAAAGATTTATTATGTAAAATCATCCACATTAACATTTACTACTTTATTACTAGTAAATGGTAATGTGAACGGATGGCCAGCTCGTCACTACGTGCTATATAAATTTTTAAAAATTATAATTAAAATATGCATTGATTATTTTCTTATTTCAAATATTACTTCATTTCTTAAGTCAAATTTAGCTTTATTCATTTGATTTCTTGCTTCTCTTCTGAGATTAAACATGTTTGTTGAAGCACCCCGAAGCCATCCATTACATAGAAGACTAGTATAAATATTTTACATTATAGAAAAATTTTTGATAATTGAATATTTATTTATTTAAACATAAAAAAAAACAATTTTTGAAAGCGATTTTTTAACGTAAAAGCCCACGTATCAATATTTATATCTAATAAACGACGTGCAACATACGAAGAAGTGTATTTATTTTTCAGCATTGCTTGGAAATCCCTTTGGATGGATAGAAGGACTAGTTCGTCAAAGTTAATCTATCCCAAGAATCGATACACCATCAATCACTTGAGAGGCAGTCTGGATGCAAAGATCTGTTTATAGAAAGGAATTCAGACACCTTGATGCGTAATAAAGAGAAAATCTTTCATAAAGAAGTCAATAAGGAAACATTCTTTTACTCTTATTGAGACATCAACGATGAAAATAAAAATAAGAATATGCCAAGAACTTTCTTCCTTTATTGTAATTCTTTAAATATTTTAATTAAGAATTTTGTTAGCTTCGTCTTCTTCACAAATATGATATACTTCTTCAATAATTATCTTCACTCGAGACACGAAGTTTTCAAAATGGATTAAAAATTGATTTATGAACCTTTTTCAATATTTGTTATTAACAAATTTTCAATTTTTTATACTCTTAAATGTTGGAAATATATTATTGGAATTGCTTCAGATGTTTATAATGTTATTAGTGTAAGAGTACTCACTCGGATGATATTAAAAACGAAAGATATATATATTTTTTTCGTTTTTAATATCACTTATTTCCTGTAATTTCCCTACAGTTGAGGTTATTTTTTTAAACCCAGAATGTCTATTTTTATTACAGAAAATTACTCGATAGTAAAGGAAAGTACAATGCAAATTTATGAAAATATCATTGGGTGTAGCTAGTACAGGCATTAGGTAAATTACATAAAAACATATCAGAATAAATGAGGCATTAGTAGTATATATAATATTAAAATGAACGTAAAATTAATCGTTAAGATAAGCAATTAGTTGAATCACGATAACACGTGAAAAGAACACTTCTCCATATTGTTCTCCATGGAATATAAAGTACGATTTGATAAAAATAAAAGAGGATGAAGTATAAGAAAATTTTGGTAAAATATTAAAGTTTTTGACACAAATATTTTAATTTTAAAAACTTTTTGTATCTAATTCATATAACTAGTTTGATGAACTTTAACAACCATTAAACCCATTTTTTTAACTTCGTGTGTACACCTTTTTTGGACATTGCTGTTCTTTAACATAATATTCTTGAAAATTAAAGCGTTGACACGGTAAAAACATATTAAAATTCGAAGCTAAAATCAGTATAAGACCATAACTTTAATTCGGGTTCATCCCTAATCGTGTCATTCCACAACACCTGTCCACATTAAGCATTATCTTGCTCCTGCACCTATCAGTCGCCCCATTTTCCGGTTAAGAGAAAGAAAAAGCAACTTCTTTAGAGATTTCACGTCAAGTCCGACATTGACGGATGGCCAGGTCGCCATACTGTGTTCACTATTCTTGTCTGATGTATTTTCCAGTCGTTGCGTCATATTTAAAGATAGGGTTTCGTTTCAAAAAAAGAAAAAAAAATTGAAGAGAGGCTCTTATTCTTTATTGATGCTTATAGCTTAGACTATAGAATTCGGGTCAACACTTACAGAATTTTAATAAATAAAAACACCCAAAAGTATTTTTAGGATAACCTTTCTCTTTTGCGTTTCAAAAGAGCATTTAAAGGTATTCTTCTCCTTCCTTTCTCCAAATTCTGTAAGGAAATATATATATATATATATTTCTTTAAGTAAGTTTTATTTAAGTTTCATATTTTTATCTTAAAGATAGAAAGCGAATTGACAGAATAAAATTATAGTAAATCAGAGTTAGTCCAAAATTTCTTACGGTGGTTCTCTTGTGGGATTTTTCAATGTTTTCTTACAAAATTCTCTTCGACTTTTGCCATTTTTGACATAAAAAAATAAAAAAAAAACACGTTTCTTATCTTCCAGCTTCACTTGTTCTTACAGAAAGAATTTTCATCGCGTACATTCTTACATAATTTTTGTTTTTGTAAGTTCTTTAATATTTTCTGATTTGTAATTTTTGTTTCAAGAAGATTGCAAAGAATTTTCCTATTCTTATTTCTCAATTTTGACAATTTCTTTACTTTGTATATTCTTATGTTTGACAATGCACTCTTTTATTCTAGTTTATGTCGAGTTCTCTCTTTTTATTTTTTGATATTTTTTTAGATTCGTACCTTGTTCTTCATTTATTCAAAGTCATAGTACAAGTATTTGACATTTCTTTCATTTGTTGATTCATTTATTTCTATTTTCTTCATCATTTTATCTTGGTAACGTATTTTTTTTTGTTTTGTTTTGATCCCCAAGTTATTTCTTTATATCTTTTAATGTTTCTTTTTGTACCGTTCTCTTGTTTAAAATTTCTAAAAATTTGTGCTCCTTGTATTCTGTATAATTTCCATTTCTATTACTCTGCTGAATTTCCAATAATATTTAACATTTTATCTCGATTTATTTAAACATTTATCTTCCTCTTTCTTGTTTTCTTTCTCTAGTTTTGTTTGTCTTTTTAATTTATATTTATTGAAAAATGTGATATCAATTTTCAAAAGCCTATGTAATTGATATGTTATTAATTATATACATTTTAAAATCTTTAATCTTTTCTGTACTAGCGTGATATTTGCAAATCTAGATCACGAATGTCACGTCATTAATGAATGTTTGCTTCACGTAAAGTTGTTTAGTCACGCTACTTTACCCACTAATAAACTAAAAAAAGATTTTCTGGACTACCAAACAAAATGTTTTATTTAATTATTTAAATAAAAAATGTTAAATAATTGAATTAGATTTTATAAATAAATAAATAAAAGAATAAATAAATTAAATTTTATAATATTTATTTACTTCTTTTTAAAAAAATTAGCTTCTATTGCAATATTGTTAAATTTAGATTGTTACTTGAAATCGGTTGCAGATAAACTGAATCCATTATCGCTTTAATAAACAATTACTGCTATAAATTATCCGATTTGGTAAAGATATTTGAGCGAATTTGATAAATTAAGTCAAAATGAACTTAACTATACATCAACATCGGGTATGCCTTCAGGAATGATGAGTATTACAAAGTGTCAAACTTGACATAACGGTTTCTGTAATAACAAAGTTGATGAACTGATAGATTAATCCAACTATCCCCATAAGCCTTTCGATCCTATATTTTAAGGCAATGAAATTAAGGCTTCTAACGTTGACACTTTAATATATCCTATATAAGATTATATTGGGATTTTCAGCTGTCATTGCTATCTGTTCTACGGGAACAAATTTAAGTATATGCGGTTTACATTTCGCATTCGTTCTGTTTACTCACACATAAAATTATATACAGTATATATAAATTAGATCTAATTTAAAATATTAGTTATATTAATTATTACATTTTCGTATATATTTATCATCTTCAATTGATCTTAATTGGTATATTGCACAGTTTAGTAGCATTTAGAACGATACAAGAGGGAGTATAAAATTTCATTCATTAAAAATTAATTTATGATTACGATGCACACAAAGTAGGACAATAATGTCTGGTTGTGAGCATTCAATCGATTGTACAACTGACATATGTTTATGACGTTTGCTAATTAGTGACAACAGTCACATTCCTGCCTAACACCTTGATGTTCTCTTTACATAAGTAGAAATATGATCGCTTATAAGAATATGTCAAGATATCGGTTATTATCTCTGTACTGTAATGACTTAGATTATTATAATAATGTTTACTGTCACTAGATACCTTCGAAGTAATTGTAACCGTATATGTCAACACATTACTTAATTCTTACTATTATTAGCTGATTTCTTCATTTTTTATGGTGTATGGTTATTAACACACTGTCAAACTCTTCGTTAATAACATTGATATGTTGAAGTTACTTTAATTAAAGCTTAGATTGATACAAACCAAGTATTATATATATATATATATATATATATATATATATTACAGCTTTTTTTATTTTCTAGATTTGTTTAGGCCGGAAATTTAATTTACTAAATTCTCACCCACTATTAGTACTTTTAGGTTTTATTTAAGCTTTAATGTCAATTGTTTTCTCTGTGTTGATTCAATTACAGTTCCTTTATTTTCTGTTGATTATTGTTAAATTTCTTTAAGAGTAAACACGCTCTATTAAATCTTTCCTGTAACTGGTTCCTTTATTGTTATTATTTTTTTCGAGACTTTAAATGATCTACAAGCATGTATTTAGCAATTCTAAACTTAGAATTTAAAACGTAAATTGAGGTGTTTAAATCACTTTCTTGTTCTTACGTTAAAAAAAAAAAAAAAAAAAAAAAAAAAAAAGGAAAGTAAAACAGATCGAGGTAGAAAAACATGTGTTTTGTATTTAGATGAGATTCGAACCCACGTCTCTTAGTGACAGTAGGACAACTCATTTCACTTTCTAATGGAATTTTTTACTGTATTCTGGGAATAGGAAATCTTACTTATATCGTATAGTCACTATATACGGGCAGTTAGATTTGGTCAGTCTTTGGCCAAAACACATACTCTATCTAGAGTATTAATACTATTTTGATAAACACATACTTTAAACAGTAATGTTAGTTACTGTTTAAAGTACAAGCTTATCCAAATATTAATTTAGTTTACTCACTTTAAGAATTATTTGATATTAATTAAGAATAAAAATCATTCAGTTAATATGAAAAAGTTAGTATTAACAACTTTTTGAATGGTTTTTAACAGTTATAATTTACAAATTGTTGCAGTACGACAACACATCGTGCCATCTGTAGGAATCAACATTAACGATATTCTATTAATAAAAATTTTAAAAACTCGTTTAGAATATATTTTGCATAATAATTTAAAATGAGGTAAAATAAAGTAAAATTATCAAATGCTATAAATAAATACGTTTTTTGTCGCTTATGTTATAATACAAAATTGAAAGAAACATTTAATAACTTGTTACAAGTTAAAATTACAAAATAAAAAAAATTTTTAAGATGAAGTCATTCTTGACCCTCTTACGTAATAACGTTTGGACAGATGATAATGCATGGTATACACACAACACACACACTCAAACACAACACTTCAACGTGTTTACTGAAAGAATCGTGCTTCTTTCAAGGTCGCCAGCCGGATTTTTCGTCCTTGTACACTATTATCTTCGCCATTAAATGGCTGTCTTTTCCTTTATTTCCTGGTTTTTATAAGTACTTTACAAGTGGAAATTTCTCTTAATATTTCTATGATATTCACAACACAATTTTTTTTTTTTTATAAATATCTGTTCGATAAGAGTAGATAATTACGCACTTAATTTAATTTAAGGTTAGAGTTTATTTATAAATAACTTAATTTGTTAAAATCATTTATTGAAATAAAATCACTTGAAGGTTCTTGAACTTTATAAAACATATTTCAGTATAAATAATTAATAAATAATTAAGTTTTAAAAGGTGTAATTAAGATTTAAGAGAGATTTAATATATACAAGGTTGTTTAGCAAGATAATTTTATTAGTAAAATATATCATATGAGCTGTGTAAGAGCAGAAGATAATATTTACACATACAAAACAAAGCACAGTTAATTTCAATTGTTAAAGTGCAATCCTTTCACATCAATGCATTCGTTATCTCATCACCACAAAGTTATTATGGTTCTCCATAGTTTTAATCATTGTATTATAATCAAAATAATAATTAATAATATATTATAACAAGATTTAATTTAATTTGTTAAAGTCCTGTAGCATATATGTTGCTCTTTCCCTCCACCGAATATTAGTAAATTTAAAAGCATGAGGACCCTAAGCTGTAGCTTGCTTAATTTGTAGAAATCTTTTCCTGACATTACTCTTATAACTTCTGGATTATTTGTATATATCATTAAATGACAGACGGTAAATGTAATTAATTATTAAATAAATAAATAAATAATTATCTTACAAATTTTATTTAAAGTTTTAAAACAAAATAAATATTTAATTTTACTTTAAACTTTTTAGCATAAAAAATGCATTTTCATTTATTAAATCTTTTCAATGTTTTTTGTTGTTGTTGTGTTTTGGTAAAATACTTTCTTGTAAAACTATTAGATAAATCGTTTTCTTGTAAAGCAATTCTTAAAATCGTAAGAAGGAAGAGATTTACTATTCTAAACTTAAGATTAAGCTTAAAAATGGAATATTTTCAATCAAGATAAGTCCATTGTTTTATCAAAACGTAAAGAAAAAATAATTATAGAAATTAAGTTTTTTGAAATCTCTTATTAAAACTGAGAATGAATGTCTTATATGGTGTTAAAGAAAAGTATGATGGACTTTGTGAATGACTTTTTATAAAGTCCCTTGAACTAAAAAGGGACTTCTGGATTCTAGGATCCTTTTGATAAGAAAGGGATTACTTGTCTATTGTCCTTTCATGAAAAAAAGGGATTATCTAACATCTTATCCAAAAAATAAAACGAGATTTTCTAAGATCAGTTAAAACAAGGAAGACTTTTTTGATTAAATATTGAATTTAAAATAAATTATTAATATATTAACTTTATAAATCCTAAGAAATATTCTTTCATTTATCACAGTTTTACCTCTTTATCTTCAGAGTTTTTTAAAAATAACTGAGATTTCTTCTAAAAATGCAATTTAGTAGAAACATTATTAATACAATGGAAAAAGTTCAGTGTTTAGTGAATATAATTCCCATGCCATTAAAGTAATAAGATGTACAATTAGTATAAGGAATTTTATAAGAAATAATGATTTATCAGGTATAAACGATTATTACTGTACATATGATAAATCTCGTTTGAATATTCATTATATTCCTTGCTCTAATCTTCTTATATTATTGATAAAAATATTCCAGACATTAATCTTTTTTACTATTTTTTCCCTCCAATCATTCTTTTTTTCCTTCGTTTGAAATGAAGCAATATTTTCTGCATTGAGCTCTACATAATAAATTTTTTCATACTCTTGACAAAACGAATGTTCCCATTTATTTTTTTCATATTTTTTTTTATACCTGATATTCCAAATTGATGAAGATAGCAGAATATATCGTGTGTAATTTCATGAATTCGTTGTAACTGATAAAAAGCAATCTTTCGTTATTGTTATAGATTTTTTTGTTTTTGCATTCTAATTAATTATAGAACAAACAAGATGAAATTTTTTTCAGTATTAATTCAAAAATATTTTTAAATTATTCATTTTATCAATTTAAATTAAGTTAGAAGGCTTTATATTCTGTAGAATTGTTTACCTTTATAGTCTCAAGAGATTTATCATATTTTTCATATTCATAATAAAGCGATTTTCTTTAAACCTTTTTTTTATTTTTAATTTTATCGTATTTATAATTATTAATTTCTATTAAAATTTTTAGAGTTTAAATTTAATTTTTTTCTCTAATTTATCTTTTCTACATTAACCGTAAATTTTGTAATTCGTCCTGTTTAGTCTGAGACCCTTATTAAAGTTTAAATTAAGGTAAATGCTAGAAAATTTTTCTCAAAAACGGATTTTTTTTTCTATCCAAAATGAGAGAAACAATTGAAAATTCTAGTTGTAGCAGTGTTTGTTTCGGTAGTTCTATCAGCATCCTTAGCGCAGCATCTTTTGTAGGAGGAAGTCATCGATGGTAACATTACAGCCACGTGCATAGATCGATAAGAACTCTGCTTCCTCCTGAAATTACGTGAATGGATTTTCGGAATGAGATATTTGTCATTCAGAAACATGACCGAAGTAATATTCCATTCCGTAACCTTTCTGTCGATTTGTCTTGTTACTTAAAAGCCCTCTTTATTAATTGCCATATTTCTAGATTTATTATTTGGTCTTCAAGAAATTCTATAGCGTTGGATAAATCAATAATTGTAGAAATACTAATGATTACTATTTATTATTATAATGAAAAATTTCTGCTTTACTTTATCAGCATTGCATCCTCGTCTAACTGTTTCTTGTACGTGTGTCTTCCTAAGAATTTCTTTACAAATCATTCATATAAATTGAATTATTGAATATATTATAATATAATGGTTAAGTTTTTGAGTTTTAATGTCTCTTGAGTGTTAAATATTTATAAATTTGCTTTAAATATTATATATTTTTATATATATTCTTGTTTCAGATAACTCAATTTTTCGATTATCGATTATAGTGTTCCTGTTTACATTCTACACTTTATAATTTTTTTTTTGTTTGTAAATATATAAAAATATAGTGTAATATATAAATTGAATATTTTTAAATATTGCTATTGGTTGCAAGTTTAAAATTTTTATTTTTATAGTTTTAAAACATTCGAAAGTCAATGAATAATTTGAAAATATGACATGGACTTATCTAGAATTGCATTCATAATTGTTAACAGTAAACATCATAATATGAATTTCTATAATTATTACGCTTTCGCTTATATTTATTATCGTTTTCTTCATTTTTTAAAAATTTTGATGATGAGAAAGTATTAAAAGAATTGACATGATGTAGTCTTTATTCTCTTACAAGAAAACATGAAACTGACAGTCTTTATGACTTTCAAGAAAACATGTAAAGAGTTTAATTATCTTAGATTTAATATACATGCATATTGTTATTGGTTAAAAAGCTTAACTTTTTTACATTATACTTAAAACATTTTAAACATTTAATAAATAAGGTAGTTAATTGGCAAAAATGGCCAAAATTTTCATTTAAAATTATTAATAATAAAGATTACAATGTAAATTTGTATGATTATTAATAAATATTTTAAAAAGCGCTCCTTAAAATATTTATTATTTTCTTCATTAATTAATTGATTTATTTATTTACATTCGTTCAGTAATGTTATTTACCGTGAGAGCAATAAACCCAATAATACAATTAATACACTTCATAAAACCAAAATTAATTTTACGACAATAAATAAATAACATACCTGTAAATTACTAAAAGCTAAAAACAAGATAACAAATTACAAAATGTATAAACATTTATAAACTATATATAGTTAAAAGTAATAAGAAAAATAAAACATGTATATACCGTATAACCTTTTTTTTCATAGTATTACGTAGAAAGTGATACAGTGATAGTAGATCTATATTAAGCATTTCATGTAAAATGCTTATTTAGTTATAAAAATAAATACAGTAGGCCCTCGACTTAACTGATTAATTGGGAGAAAGGGGCCCACCAGTGGCCAAGCGGTTCCGTTTCCTGAACACTGGGAGTTGAGTCATGGGTTCGCGCCTCGCCAGGACGGGCTGGCCACGCGGAGTTTTCCGGGTTTTCTCCACGTCTGTAACGCCTGAATAGGGGCCAGTTATCCTTAAAAGATCTTCCCCCTAGGCAGATCGCCCAGTGTTGCGTTGCCATAACTTAACAAACAAACAAACAATTGGGAGAAAGGGATGTGCGTTACTGCCAAAAATCCGTTAAAATCGAATGTATTTCAAAAACGTTGATTAATAACGAACTTACAACGTACAGGATGTATTAAAATGTTATTATAATATATAAGTATGAATAAAATATTATTATAATGTACTGTACATTGAGTAATTTATATTCATTGACTCGGATTGTTTTTGGGCGATCTGCCAAGGGAATGCTTCCCGAGAGGATTTTTATGGGAAACTGGCCTTATTTAAGCGTTAAATACGTGAAGAAAACCCGGAAAATTTTACTTAGTCGTTGGGGAGGCACGAACCCGCGACTGGGGTTTCGTGATCTTATCCACTCGACCAATGGTGGGCCTTGAATTATTGACTATTGACCCAATCTTTTATCATGCTCTATACGCGAATTAGTTTTTGTCCGTTAAATCGAGGGTTTACTATATAAACAGTTTATCAACCAAAAGTAGAGAATTATTATTACTTTTTCTTTAAAAGTTTTAAATTATATGAAGCATAACTGTGTTTTAGAAATTTAAATACATAATACCGTATTGTTAATTTCATTCATAAAAAATATAAAATAATAAAAAATGAATGGATAAAAATAAAGAATTTTCTGATTATTCGTGTTTAATTTGAACCAGATCTTATTAATTCTTTATTAATTTAGAAAGAAGATAAATTTAATTAGCAGGCATTTATTTCATTATCTTGTTTTTCATTGATACAATTCAATTATATAAAGTTATTATTTCTAGTATTTGTGTAAAGTTGTAAAATTCATTTATGATCTACAGTACAAGTTCACTGTAATTGAAAGAATATATCACGTTTATACCTTAATCAATACAGGTATTTTAAAAAGGATTTACTACGTCATTTTACCATTTTAGAAAAATCTACTTTCACCTAAAAATAACTTGGTTTTTCTTGTTAACCTGTCCACTCTTTTTACTCTTTTGCTCATTCTTTCTTTTACCTCTCATGGTAGCAGTTAACAGTTGTGTTTTTCACTCGAATTTTTGCTTCAATTCCCATTTCAAGCAATCGATGAAACTGTGGGAGCACTTTACTGACACAAAAGTTGATGCTCTCCATTCATTTTCTTGTACTCGTGATGTTGCAGGTCGATTGTTTTGGCTATTCGAACGAAGAATACGATCCTGATGATCATTTGAAAGCCTAGGTCTACCAATACTCTTTTTCCTTTTTATCTGTTTCGAAAACCCAAAGCAGCAGTTGCTTGAACACCTTAAATTATTATTACTTTCAAACTACATCACTTGTAAGTTCTAGTCTACGAGATTAACAAGCTTTCTTACAATCTTCAATTAAATTTTATTATATTTTCTACCGTTTTCTTTAATTTTTTTAAAAATAAAACTGTAAAAATAAACATAGAATTGTAATAAATTAATCCACTTTTTTTAAAAAAGTTACATTAGAAAAAACATTCACTAGTAATTTATTACAAGTAAAATTATTTTTGACATTAGAATTAATATGAAAGGATAGCTGACAGTTCTTTTACAATAATTTATTTTTATTTAATTTATTGAATAAAATTAAGGAAAAAACTAACTAAATATATTATTTTGTTTGAAAAAAAATTATATAATTTAATTTTTAATTTTGTTTTAAGATGTTTTATAAAGATTATGTCTTGGAGCAATTAATTAATTTTAGTAAAATGTACTTAATAAATCTAATGCTTTTTTTTAAAAAAAGAAAATAATTCTTTTTATAAATTAGATATTATTAATTTAATTAAATTTTTTTTATTATTTTATTATAAATTTAATATTTATATATTTTTTTAAGATTCAAAAATTGAGTTTTTTAAGTGCAAGAATCAATTTATTTTACTGCTCAACGGCTCTTTAGTGTCTCATCTTGTTTTTAAGTAAAAAAATATTAAATATCCATAATGTAAACAATATTCAAACTTCAATTTCGTGCTACCATTTGTTTGTCTGTGAAATTGACTCTAAATCGGGTGTGTAGCTAAACTAAAGTATCTTAAACAATAAGAATTAAGTACAATCAAAGAAATTCGAGCTTGAAAATTACTCACAGATGCTGTTTTCTAATATTTATAAGGAAGATCACAAAGATAAATTGACGCTTTATGCGGGTGGTACCATTTAGTAAGTGTTACATCGAGGTTCACTCTATATTTAATTTATATTTTAAAGTTGAAAGTTTAATTTTGAAGCACAGAAAATTTATTTATTTTACTTCAATGTATTAAAACTGATCGCTTTTTGTGTGAAATCACTGAATGTTCAATGGCCCTTCAAGGTTCATCTTATGTTTGTAATAGAACAAAATAAATCATTTCATTTTATATACTTTGTAACAAGAACTAAGTTTCAATTTTTTTTTTTTAATAAATGAAAAAGTTTGTTAAACTAAGAAAATTTTCAAAGTATTTAATAAATAAAAAAAATAAAAATACAAAGGGAAAGAAGGAAGAGAAAAATCAGTTTTGTTTGCAACCTTCTTTCTGTTTTGGAGAATGACAACGTGTGACTAAGCCCAGAACTACAAGAGACTAACTCAGAGATCAAGTAAGGTTGTTAGCCTCAGAAAATGGCCTCTTTTTATAGTTACTTCTCCAACAGATGTTACTAGTCTCACGTTCATCACCCTAACTGCACCGATGCTGGATTAAAGTGGTCCGTTAGCTTCGGCCAATTTTTTTTCTATTCTTTTATATTAATTGGTAAAGAGATAATTTTTTTAAAAAATAACATATTTTTTAATTATTTATATAAAAATTTATATTAAAATGTTAATATATTAGTGACACGTAAAAAATATTGTAATAATTTCTTGATTTTTTTTTTGTATAAATTAAAATTACCTGTAACAAATTTTGCATTAAAAAATATATATATAATTTGTTATTTAATTAACGTTTAATTTAATATTTTTATAAATTGATATTTCTTAACTTTCGATTTCAAAATTTCTATAAAACTTCACTTGGCTAGAAGAGCTACAAGTGAAGTTTTCAAATTTTGCTTGACAGAGATTATTCGTAATTTTACTTGGCACAGTTCCGCGCCAAGTAAAATTGTTTCTCTTGATTTTCTTTGTTCTTATCTTTAAAATAAGAAAAATTCATTTGGCACAGAATTTACGAGTGAATTTTCTGGATTTTAATTAGAAGATTTTACATAATTTTACTTGGTAAAAGTGCACTAAGTAAAATTATTTCCAATTTTATCTTAAAGAAAAAAAATTATATGAATGTGACATATATCGATAAACAAATTAAACTTATTTACATTTATTTTCAAAAGTGCATCAAGTAAAATTGTTTCAATTTGCTCATATCTTAAAATATACCTTATACTGTACTTTCGTGAAGATAAATAGAATTTGACGTATTTTTTTTTTTTTCTTAAAAATAATCCTCACTCAATTTATTCAAATATTGACTTTTTCTTCTTAATTTTCCGAATCAAACCATTCAAAAATTTATTTACAAACATATATATGATTATAAACAATATATATATATGGTAGAAACATATATCGAATGTTTCTTGCTCTCTCACGCGTTACATCACGATCGGTTCACGAAACTTGAACCATTTATCAAGAGGGTTTTTTACCCATAAAAGAAAATTGGTATGGATTTAGAAATAACACTGATCCATCATTTTCGGATGATGTACCTCAGGAAAATACCTATTTGATGATTTGTTAGTGATTTTTGAAGCTTCTCATATATAAATGTGTATTTTTTCTCCTCATTCTCTTGTTTTTCTTCTTCTTCTTCTTCGGAAGAGCTAGTTATTGATTTTATCTTGCTTTCAAGTAGAAAGAAATATATAATTTCATCTGTAATTACGTTTTTCATCATGCTGAAAAAGCTACTAGACAATGATACTTCATTACGAACAGTTTAGAATACTGTTTAAGTGTATGATTTATACTTATGTATATTTTATTCAAGGATATTTTATAAGATTTTTCCTTACATTTTATAAATAATAAAACCTACTTGTGACCTATTTTTCTACAGAAAAAATATATTTTTTAAAGTATTTTTAAGGTAACATTTTAAATATATTGTAAAGCACGTTTTTAATACTATTAGATATACAGCAAACGTCAAAATTAATGTTTAATAGTATTTTTAAAGTTTACATCTTTTGACAGGCGTCGAGAAATTATAATCAAAGCTATCTTGTTTCACTAATAATATTATTCAATAATACATGATGTTGCTTTTAATAATTATTGAACATTTCAAAATAGTCCATTCTGCTTATCAATTCTTAGTGACGAGTAGGATATCTGCAAACAAATGGTGCTTCCTTAGAGACTCGCTGTACATTCCAATTCTGTAGCAAACACTCAATTAAACTATAGCAGTCAACTTAGGAGACAATCTGATCCCAACGGTCGACGTCCATCTCACACTCCTTATCTCTGTTCTGCCAGTTGTAGGACGAGAGGTTGTGTTTTGTGTCCGATCTTGCTAGCATCGCTATCACCTTCCAACTTGTCAGCAGATGTATGAGCGACAAGAGACTGCTACCGTACACTTCCTGTTACATTTATCGAGACAAACTCTGAATAGAAAAGACCAGGTAAATGCTAAAGGATCAAAAAAGTAAGAAAATTTTGCCAAGAGGATTTTAAGAAAATTTTAAATTATTTTACTCTTGTAGGAAAGTTGTATAAAGAAAAAAATTTAGAATTTCTCTGTGTTGTTTTCAAAATTGCATTACTTTTGTATTTCTTTGGAGAGTTTGTGCTGGAAATATATTATATTCTTCAGTAGATGATGCTTCAGAAAACACTGAATTAATATATTTTAATTTATCATTGATATTTTTTTATATAAATGCCTGCAGTTTTATATAAATAAGTAAAGTTTTTTAGTTAATTTCGTTAAATTTTTATAACTGTTTATTTCTTCATAAAATATTGGAATGTTTATTCAATTAATTTACTAATTTATCAGAAATTATAATATTTTAATTGTATTCGTAAATTTCTGAATAAATTTGATCGAACGAAATTTAATATATTGCGAAATTTCACAGCTTTTTGAAGACGTTTTAGGAATTTTTCTTATTAAATAAACTGTAATTTACTTATAAATAGCTATTGCTGACGATAAAAAACGATATAGCAAATTTAAAAAGAAAATATAATTTTTAAAATAAAACAAAAGATTTCACGAAATATAAATAAAAACCAACATGAGTAACATGCCATAAATATCATCATAAAGATTAATGTAACTGGCTACCAGTCACCTAGAGATTTAGAAATGTTGGTAATGTGATGGACTTTATCGTTAGTAAATGTCTATAAAAGAAGATCATTGTGCAGTTCCTTTAATCTATTTCGTAAACCATGGCTTATTTTACCTCAAAAAAAGTCATATATATTTTTTGGATTAAGATTTATTTGATATTTTAGAATAGAAATTGTCATAAAAGATCATAATAGGAATCAATGAATTAAAATCAAGGCTATTCAATTTTCTTTAGTTATGCAAATTAAAGAATAATGAAAATCTTACGTATTATATTTTAATGTATTTTTCATGTTGTACCTAATACATTTGATTGTATTTGAAGACTATATAAATGCCAAAATACAGATAAATTTGTAATTATGTTCTATTGTATAATATATGAGTGATAAACGACAAGAAAGTTCACACTATTGCGTGTGATATAATAATGGATATTGTGCTAATATTGTCAAATTACTTTATGAATTATCAAAGCTTTTCCAGCTTTTGCAATTTTGTAGGTTTTACAAATGATTTATGCAATGATTCCTTTCATTTTTCAAGTATTTTTAAGGAATGATGAGTTGACTTCAATATTATACTTCTCTGAAGAAGTTATTTACATTTTGTTAACTCATGAAGTTATAAAGGAAATAATCATTATAAATATGTTAAATTTACTTTTATTGTATTTTTATTTTAAAACTTACTGATTGCTTTTTATTAACATATATTACATCTATTAACATCCGATAGCATCTTTTAATTAACATATTTTAATATTCAGTAGGGTAAAATATGTTAATCACATGATAATGTAGAACAAAACTTAGTTTTGTAGTATTTTATTACGTATTGAATAAACATTTTTCGATCTGTAAGTCGTTCTACGATTCAAGACAAATATATTTATCTCATTTTTCAAAAATTACTCAAATATTTTGAAGATTTTCAGATATTTTTAGATGTAAAGTTTGAAAATGAACTTAAAAAAAATGGTTTGTGATTAAGGATGAAGAGTGAATTCCAAGAAATCTTACTTGTAATTTACTTCTTATCCTTGCAGATAACACGTTTTATTTATGTTGCAATAAGATATTGCATTATTAATGTGATATTATAATTTATTTTAGGTATATATAATACTTTCATTTTTTTAAAATGAAACGAAAATATACAAATGTTTTTCGATTTAAGAAAATTTATTCGATATGTCGTACGATTGGGACTTATGCAGTTACTTGTGGGTATACTAAGCTCATGAGTATAGAACTTGAATCAAAAGAATTTATTCATTCACATTACTTATTCATTGCAGAGATTCATTATTATATTTACATGAAATTCTGAATAAGATTGTCAGAAATAGAACTTACATCTTTAATAGTCTTTGTGCAACGACAAGATAATAGATAATATTTGTAAAAATATAAAATACATCGTTCTAAGAATTATACTATATAAATATACAAAAATTTTTATTTTAAAATGAATTTACTTTTTTGGGAAATATAACAGCAACACTAAAAATAAGAACTTTCAAGTTTTATTGCAGAAGTCAAAACGTTTAATTGAAATGTTTTCGGAAGTAACGGCCCATCATCATCATCTTCTCTTTCTCCTTCTTCATCTTTATCTTTTCCGTGCCCTGTATGAACTCTCCATTTCTTATCGACAGTCTCCACTCCTTCCTTTCGTTCACCACCTCTCCAATCAAGCCTTTTTCTTTCAGATCAACTATACAATCCTTCCACCTTCGCGACCAACTATAGTTATTTCTTCTTCCATTAACTTTACCTCCATCATCCTGATACCAACGTAATTGTTATACCGCTTCGTAATATAGCTGCACTACTGCATTATTACAATCTTATTGCTGATTTCTATTTAAAAATATTTAATAAAAAAGTTTTTATCTTATAAAACATTTGGAAGTTATCGATGCTATACTGAAATATGGAGTTGTTTCCTTATTTAGAAAACTAGTAATCACTTTCTATGAATAATAACCTCAAATCTAGTTAAGTAGAACATAGTTAATCTTCATTATCCTCATAAATCGAACATTAGATATACTTGGAGACCAAAATTAGTCCTTTGAAACATATTTCTGTAAAACTGAAAAAGAGATTCGTAGAATAATTTAGTAACATTTCCGGAATATTCATCATTATGGCACACGCAATGTTAGGAATTCTCTTGTCGTGAATCTCTCAAATATCACGCAAAAGGAAATAACGAATCTATTCACGTTTTGATATTCAGATATTTTTATATTTCAACAAAGTTATAGAATGAAACATGAAAAAATATATACATATATTAAATAACGCGATTCTTCTTCGTGTAATAAACGATCCACCTATCTTTTGAATGAATATCTTATCAGTAGAATCTAATTTTCATGTCTAATCATTTACAAAGCTATTTTCTATTAGTATGGTAAGTTTGTATATCTTAAGCGACTCTTCTAATTATATATGTTGATTACATTTACATAAAATTAAATTGTGTATACAACTTTGATCAAAATATCAATAAAATCTTATACTTTATACAATTCTGTTACAAATGAGAGATTAAATACATTCAAACGACATCTTTTATCGCATTGTTCGAAACTATATTGGCACACGTGACTACCTGCTATATATAATACATGAATATAATTGTGTATATTAAATTCCACCATTCATATGTGCATAATTGCACTGTCTAGTGAATAAAATTATTCTCTTAAGTAAGAGATGTTGGCTTTCGACAATTAACGGTTGACGGAATGTAAGCGAGCTGTTGTTTCATAAAGTTTACTGATAGCTGTATCCTATAGTTAAATTAGCATTTACTGTAAGTCTCATTTACAGATTACTCGCTGTCTCTCTCTTGATCTGGAAAGTCCATTCGTATTCGTAAAGCGCTATTTTCTAACACTTTAATACAACTATTTCAAATATGATGCATTTAGTTCAGATTTTTAATATTCTAGTTCTAAATTAAATATTTAATTACAATTTACAGTAATGTAGTGGTTCTTAATTTATAGCTTCTGGCATCCGTGCGGTGCATAAGTCTTTTCTGAACAGTGGAGAAACCTTTCTGGAGGAAAATGTTTTATAAACTCTTTTCAAACTGAGTTTTTAAAATGTATTAATATTAAATTTTAATATATAATTATGAATTTGGTTTGTTGTAACCTCAATCTTAAAGCTAACAGAGCATATAAATGATTGGACACAGATAATTTTCTTTAAAAATCCTTTAAACTGTTCAGAGTTAGACTAACTATATTCGAGAGCATGTGATGCCCTTAAATAAAAAGCATATTTTTCTTTGGGGTGCGGGCAATGATGAAGGCTAAGCACTATTTCTCTAGTATATTAAGAGAGTTCTATGTATAAATAATAAATTTCGAATATAATTTACATCAAATTAATGATTAAAATAACACTAATTTCTCTTTTATAAAATAAATACATTTAAAATCGATGCAAGAATTTTATTTTGCTTCGATTTTTTTTTTGTCTTTCCTTAAATTTCAACTATTGAATTTAATTTAGCAAACAAATTAAATTAAATGTCATTAGAAAACAAAGTAAAGTTTTGAGTAATTTGTATGATTAAACATCTCGTATTTTTATTAAATTGAAGAGAGGAAAGCCGATAATTGTTTAGTACACAAACAATGTTTTTCTTATCTAATTTCATATTTAATTTCATTTAAGAAAATTTTTCTAAACGTATTTGAAATAATTAATTTTTTATTTTATTTTTTTTAAAAAAAAGAAGAAAAAGAGATAAGGTTGAATAGGATTTAGATGGGAAAAAAGATATGCAAAATTAACCAGAAAAGTAATTTTGTGAAGTGTGTTAAAGTTGAAGCGAAGGATAATCAGTTGTAGAAAACAATATCGTGACAAGCATAAGTTACGATATCTTACAGAAAATAACCATAAAAACAAACATCGTCAAGCCATAAAAATGTATCTTTAAAAAGAAAAAAAAATTATATATTAGAACAGATGATAAGAACCGCAAAGTATTCTCCTGACAAATATAATTTAAAAGTTCTTAATGTAGTATCAAAGGGTGATTAGAATTGTGTCATAAAGTTTCACTCTCTTCCCATCTTTACTGAAGCAAAACCATTAGCAAAAAAGTTATTTTAATATTAATCTAGGCTATTTTATTTTACTTTCTTTTGTTTTTCACTCGTGAAACAAAGGGTTGCTTGTCACTCCTTGACACAATTATACGAAAACAACTTTTATCAAAGATAATATTGTATTTCATACAAAATGATTACATTTAATTTCAAGGAAAAAAGTCTTACAAATATAGTGAGAAACAAGAAAAAAAGTAAAGGGAAAAAACGGGTCATATCGAAAAATCGCTACGCTTACAGTCAAACTTCGATATAGCGCCACTCCCGTAAAGTATCAATGAATAGTTCTGAACGTATCTATCCCGTACGACTCTCAATATAGTAAACTTTTAAGGACTAAGTAATTTCATTCACTATTTCAAAAATTTATTATATATGTAAAAATAGCAAGGAGCAATTCACTATATCGGGTGATTATTATATCAAACGTTCTCTGTATTTTAGAGCTTAAGTGAATTACTAAATGCACGATTTTGCATTGCATCCGACATTGTTATCACCAAATCACAGGACTTCAAACTTGCAAACACGAATTTATAATTGTTATTGTTTGAAGTACTTCAGTTTAGTACCGCACCCGATTTAGTACCATATTATAAGTTAAACCGGAATTAATATATTTTTGTAACAATTTTTTAATAAAGCTATTAAGGAAACGTATATACCACGTAAGTTTACGTCATAGAAAGTATGAAAATAAAAAAAAACGTAGCAATAAATATCACATATTCGACGATAATATTATTAATAGTCAAACGTCATACATGAAATGAGAATGTTCAAGAAGTGACGTCAGGAATGATGTCATAACTGTTAAAGCATCGAGTGCAAATTTAATTAGTTAAACTGTTAAATGAACCATTTACATTGTTAGTAATTATTGTTCAATTATATTCAGTTGTTTCATTTAGTTTTAAACAACGCGTGAAGTTTGTGCTTTATTTTTCTACACTCCATTGACTCGTCATGTGATCAATTATCCTATTAAAATATTTGAGTTTTGAAAGCACATCGATTATTATTAAATTTTGGGAAATTTTTCTATAATAATTTATCCTTAATCTATGACTAAACAGTTATTGTCAGACGGAAGATAATAAGAATTGTTATTTTCCTGCAACTGTCTTGTCACTTGATTAGTTGACGTCAATGGAAAACCAAAAATTCTTGTTTCTAAATACAATATATTTTATTATAAATGATAAAATGTGCCATCTAGTGATAAGAAAATTCATTTATTTATTATATTATTAGATTTAAGTAAGTATTTTTCTTGTCCTTTTACTTGTAATTATTATTTATTACAAGTAATACTCCTTGTAATTTTTAGGATGTTGTAAAATATGAATCAGAGTAAATACTTTTTCTCATTTAATGAGTAATATTATAAACTTCTGGGTCATGACTACATAATATTTTTTGTTATTAGAATATAAATAATTCTTATTTAGGAGTTAATACAATATTTATCATTAAATGATTGAGCAAGTGATATTATTTTTACTATATTAAATACTTAATTTTAATTTATAAAGTATTTTATTTAATATTATAGCTTCTAAATTGTTTTCAATGTTTTAAAATTCATTATTTATATTATTAATTTTTTCTAATATTAAGGAGCGATTTTTATTATTTCCAATGTTGGAAATTGTGAAAATTGTTAAGAATATCCAATATTGGGATTGCTTGAGGTAAAAAATTACTTATATTGCTTCCAATGTTTCTGAATTCAATATTTTCATTCCAATATTGTTTTTTTTAAGTTATTTTGACTATTTCCAATATAGAACTCCAAGTATCTAACATCAGAAATGGTAAAAAAAATCATTAGAAATTTTCAGGTTATTAATATTTGAGATATTAATAATTTGAAGTAATGTTAAAGTGTTATTTATATTAATACTTTTCAACTATTTCTAAATTCAATATTCTAATTTTCAATATATCCAATATTGACAAGTCGTAGATATTTTTAATGATGCTACAATTTTCAATATTGGAAATAGTAAAAATCATTAGAAGTGTCCAATTTACCAATATTGGGATTCTGGGTTACTTATATTGATACAACTCTCGATATTCTTAAATTCAATATTCTAATTTCAAATATATCCAATATTGACAAGTTGGATTATACTGAATTTAGTGATTTTTCTATGTTGGAAAATGATTTAACTTCAATTATCCAACATTGAAAGTAATAATTTCCATAAAATCTACCATCATAATTTTACATTCTGTACAAAGTAATTCATTTCCTATACCAATTAATGTACTTCCTTTCATATTTTTGCGGTTTAATTAATTAATAAATTCTTTTATTGCCCGAAAATTTATCAAAAGATATCAATTTTCACTTTTATAATAAAATATTTGTCGTTATAACTTATTATATTAATAATTTAAATGATAATTTTATCAGATAAATTTATCATGCTGCATGAGAGTAGTAGTATATTGGATACATTTTTTGATCTGTGAAGATACATTAGAAACCATTTATAAAAATGATTAATACAAAAACAGCTTTAGGAGCGATAATAACATTATGATATTTGTATCATTTATTTCGTATAAAAGTAAAAGGCTGTAGGAAGAAAGAATTTCATAATTGGATATAAATTCGGTAACTGATTACCTCCTTTTTTTTCTCTTTGGGATGAAATACATTTCTTAGCTGCCCTTATATATAGCTCTATTAGTTAATAGATACGTAAAGATATAATTTATCACTAAAAATAGATACGAGCTGTCATCAGCTTAGTTTCGACAAGGCGAGGATAATCCTTATCGAATATGTGTCACTATAAATCATCGTATACTTTAGACGTTTATATACTGTTAATGAAAGTAATGTATTATGTCAAATGATAGTATTAAGAATTTATATACGCTTTTTTAAGTTTCTCAATATCGAGTGTAGATTTGTTATTATTATTTAGAAATAATAATCTGTTTCTTTACTAATCTTCACAATAGATGGCACCACTTTAAAGTGTCGCTTGTTTTTATTTAAAATAATAAAGTTTTGTGGAGGTTATTATCGCTTTAAATTTTTTATTTTATTATTTTTTTCGGTTGATATTCATCTTTTATAAAATGTTTTTATTGTTAAATTTTTAATAAATGCTGTAAAAATGCTTTAAAATTATTTTTTCCACGTATTTAAGACGACAAAGATTTCATTTTTAGAAGAGGTTTTTTTTTATACGTTTTTGCGTATTTTTATGGATATTTTTAATTTATATAATAATAAATATGCTTGATATTTTAATGTAATTATTTACAAATTTGTTTAAAACAGCAATTATAAGTTATACTGAAGTTATTTATAAAAATAAGATTGTCAACAGGTGGATTGGAAACTCCCAGTGTAAATATTATAATAAAACGGTTTAAAAGACTGGAAAATGCTGTTTTTTTATGTTATTTTAATATATTAGCTACAGTTAATTTGAATAAAAGGAAATTAAAATTAAATATTTACATAAACAAATATTAAATTACATTTTTAATATGATATATGATCAATGTATAACATGATTAAGTGTAAAAGTAATTTAATTTTACTAAAAAAATATTTAGAAAGTTTATTTATTTTTTTCTCAAATTAATTTACAAAAATAAAAATTTAAATATTTTTATTAATAAAATTTCCAATAGAATTATTTTCTCTTTTGAATTTTTCAAAACTTATTTACATTATTTTTCATGTATTTTTTTTTAATACAAAAATAATTTGATATAAATATAATATAATGAATATATATTTATATGTTAGAATTGCTTAATATATTTTCTTTACTTAAAAATAAACAAATTAAGCAATCTGGTATTTTCTCAAGCACAGAAAAAAGAACTTAATTATCTACATTACCACATAAATGACTAATTTCTTATATTATGGCAAATAAAACAAAGAAAAATAAGTAAGATGTATATGAAAATTATATAAATTGTAATTTATATTAGCTTTACATAAATAAAAAAGAATAAATTCATTTTTTAAATCAAACTTACAGTTTTTTTTTGCATAATAAATTTTAGTTGTATATAAAATACCTGTTGTATCTATATACTTATAGCATATAAATAAATAATGTATAACTTTCAATTTTATAAATTACAATTTATGTTATTTTTATACAAAAAAGGGATAACATTCAATGTATAAATCAAAATTATAAATATTTACAATGGAATTTTATTTTATAAAGCTTATTTCTATCTCTATATAAAATACCTGTTGCAAGTATATGATATGTATTAGTTAAACTTAATAATCTGTAATTTATTTATTTTATAAATCAAAATTATCTTTTTTATACTAGAATTTCATATAAAAAAAAGCATTATCCTGGATAAAATACCTGTTATATCTATTAAATCTATTAAATCCTAACATGTAAATTAATATAAAAAAATAATCTTTTATTTTTTAAATGATGTTTAAATTATAATTATAATACACAATTTTGCTGAGTGTGACTTATTATTATTTAGACTACATTGTTTGTAATTTAATAACATTTAGCATATAAACTCATCATACATTATTGTTAAATTACTGTAGTTATAGGTCATACATAAGTTAGTTAGAGTATGGTATGTTGTACATCAGGAAAATAAATGATACAGATTCTGGTTCATTAGCAGTACTTTGAAAGCAGCAGTTTGCTTGAGGGTCTTCACTTTATTGATGCAGTTTAATGAATTAAAGACTTATAATTGAATAGATACTGATGCAAGGTTATAGGTTTCATCCACCTGCTGAAGTTCTGAATGATAATTTCAAATATATTATATTATATTTTAATGAGACTAACGATTAGCTAGAATTTTAAAATAGTTTGATACATAATTACAGATTTAATATTTTTGTGTAGTAAATAAATTGTGAATGGCCAAAAAGAATTTGTCAAGGTCAGAATCATTGCTAAAGTGTGGATTTTTATGGAGAATATGGATCAAGATACCATTTTCATTAATGGATTACACTGGTACTTAACGTTTAATACTTAAAAGTAAGGCTGTTTTAGAGGATGTTCAGCGCTGTTTTTTCTCTTTCTGGTACTTGAATAAGTCTTAAAATACTGATAAAAATCTACCGAAATGGCATTGACACGATTTTTGCTTCTAATGGATTTTACACTGATTATATTCATTAAGTTGTTTGATTGAAATTTCTCATTTCTTAAATCAGATTATCTAGAATATCGTTAGAGTCACAATCTTTAAGACAAATATCCGTCCAATAATAATAACTGATGTTTGACGTTCTTGATCTTGTTAGTAAAGGATATTTCTCCATAAGAAAGAATTATTTTAGATAAAGAAATAAAACTTTAATATAAGATTATGGATTAAAAAGGTCAAATATAACTGACATCCAATCTTCTGAGGTGAATTCAGCTGACGCCAAACCAAATCAATATTAGGTACTACGTTATAGCAGAGAGTTGAACAGCCGTCAGCAAGTCACACAAGCAAATTAATCATTTATCACCTTTTTTAAAATAAATTTTCGATACGAATGTATAAATTAAGTTAGAAGAATTTCAATAAATTTAATTTAAAAATATCTTTAATTTCATATTTTTATATACTCTAAAGTTACATATAATTTCTTAATCATCTTTAAATGGATAAATCTAATTAATTATATCTAATTAATCATTTTAAGTATAAAAATAGAATATATATATTTAAATTTCTACGTAGAAAAACGTTTAAAAATACAATTTAATAATGTAAAATTTAATGCGTGATATCTTGAAAATGTCTGTATTTTTTGGTTCATCTCCAAGAAGATTATGTAAAATGATCTTATTCAAGCATTTAGAAAATTCACTTTGCAACAGTTTAAAAATAAACGTAACACTTTATAGAGTAATAATGTTGTAAAATGTCACGTAAAAAAGAAAAAAAAGAGGAATAACAGGAAGGGAGGGAAACGAAATTTCGTGACAGCAATCAACTGGACTATATCATGTTTGGAAGAAAGTGGCAGCGAATTCAGAAATGAACAAAATGGAATCTTCACATCTCAAACAATGTCAGCAGCGATAATGGCTTCTTATCAGTCTGTAACGTTGGAAAAAACCAAAGTGACATTTCATTTTCCTCTAGAAGAAACTTTCTATAGAAAAGAAGTCAGTTAGCCCCATAAAAAATTAGCTTTAATTTTCTTAAAGTTAGCTCCAAATATCTAAGAAAATCGCGAATTATTCTATGAAAAAAAAAAATATATATATATATTTATTTATTTTAAAAGAATAATTAATAAATTACATTTAAAAGTATAAGTTTAATAAATTAGGAAGAAAATGATTTTAATTGACAAAAGCAAATTTTCATTTAACGATTCGTAGTAAAATTGAATGAAAATTGGATTTGATTAAAGCAATTACTAGCGAGTATAATGATGAATAATGAAAGAATAATTTAATTTCATGATTAATTTATAGAAATGAATATAAAATTGTTAAGCAATAAGATTCAGCATGCAAATATTTAAGATTAGAAGGATTTAGTATGTTGAAACGGTGATGATTAGTTGCGGTCAAGAAGATAGAGGAATTGACATGATGATAAAAGAAAAGAAAGCGGTAAGGTAATGTTTTCTGGATGCGAATGTTGACCCAGATAAATAAAAATCAATTGAATAAAAATAAACTTCATGTCGTAGAATAAACTACATCTGGAATTTCGTGTCCGTCAAACATACAGCATTACAATGTAAATCATCTCATTAAAGTGCATTACAACTTAGAAAATATGTAAGCCTAGTTAAGTGCAGAGATAAACGTATTAAAATTAATTGCATTTATGTAGTATTCATATTTTAAATTTATGAAATTATTAAACTTGACTTGTACATTTTAAAAATGTTTTTTATTATTTTAGAGAAAGAAAAGAATTTCTTGGATTAGTTTTGAGAAAGTTTCGCTTAAGTTATAACGAATTTAATTAATGCTTTGATTTAAAATTATTATACACAATTAATTAAAATGATGTTTAATTTTAAAATAATGATTAAAATATACGAAAATATTTAACTTAAAAGTATAAACAAATATTGAAAAATGTCTTTAGAGAGAAAATAATTAAATTTTAAGTTCTACAAAAGTTATTTCTGTTAAAATTTAAAATTTTTACAATTAAATTAAGTAATTTAAAGATTTCGATTGATTGTAAACGTTTTAAATTATGGAAATGTCCAACTGAAAGAAGTTAAAGTTAGTAAGAATCGACATCATCATTTCTAGATGAAGTCGATTCTGCATCTTTAATGCAAATATCTAAGGATTCGAAAATTGTAATTTATGCATTAAATTTACTTTAACAAAGAATTTAAAAATAGAGGGTCAAAGGTTAAATAATTGAAATTGAATGATTACAATTTAAATTTTCGGTTTTATTCGAATTCTTTGACATCATATCCGGTATAAGTCCGATTTCCGAGCGGAAACGGAAATTCTGCTCGACTAACCTTCTTGGTTCGGTCAACGAAATTTATCATCGAATGAACAGGACGAAAACATTCTTTCCTCTTTATTGGTGCTTTCAGGAAGATCTTTCTACCTTTTCCTTACTTTGAAAATTCGCGACGATTCCATCAATACAATTGGAATCGTGATCGAAGCCACCTACTGAAAGTTTTATTTGACAACTTTCTCACTTTCCTGTTATTTTCCACTTCCTTTTATTTCTACTTTATATAAGAGAAAAAGTTCTATTTTTTCCCCTATTTTATTTTTCAAATTTTAGAATATTTGTGAAGGATTTAAATAAAACGTTTCCATAGAATCTTATCAACTCTGTCTCATTATTTTCATCCATATATAAGGAAAATAACTTTTATTCTCCTGGATGTAATTCAGTAAAAATCGAAATAAAATAGAATAAAATTATATAGAATATTTTCTTATTACTTTCTATAAAAAAAAATACATTTTAATATTTGGAGTAAATGGAAATTTTATTATTTAATCCAAAAATATTATTTTACTGTAGCATTTTTAAGGTATTAAAATGAATTTATTTATGTTTTTTTTATATATATAATATATAAATTTATATGTTTTATGATCATAAACGATTTTTTATAATAAAATATTGAGAAAAAATCTTCAAATCTTTTCAATTTCTGAGATTATTTATCTTAAACTGTCTTTTTTTCCCCTGATAAAAGTCAATAACAATTTCAATTGTTTTGTATTTTTTTAAAAATAATTTATACATCCTATAAAATTATTTTATTAAATTGACATTTATAATCTGTGTTTACTTTCATCTTTTCACAAATGCCCTGATCTATACTTTGCCAGGAGTAATTCTTAATTAAGTTTATTTTATTTTTCTATTTATAAAAATTTAAATAAATTATTTTTTTCTATATTAAATAAGAGACGAAAAAATATATTTTTAATTTATTTTATTATATAAATTTATAAGAAGTGATTTATTTTAAATCATCCCTGGAGGAAAAATAAGTATTGTTTCTCTCTATTATAATTCATAACAAAAGGATTCTTTAAAGATTTGTAGAGTATAACCGATCCATAAAAACCAAAGTTTTTGAGGATTCGTATTTTATAATTTAAAGAAGTTATATGCCAAAAATCCTTAAGGAGTCAATACGATTCTTTAAAAAGGATAAATATGGATAAAACTAGAATAAGTTAAAGGACTAGCTATAAGTCTTATAAGGACTTAGACAAAGAACTGGCTATAAATTCTTATAACTAGCTCGTTGTCCAAGTCCTTACAGGATTTATAGCTAGTTCTTTAATTTATTCTATTTAAAACTTAGAAAATAATGTTTTTTTTTTTTTTCCTGAAAAACTTTCAAGTTTTTTTTTTAATTCATCCTTTATGGTTTGGATTTTTATATTATTTATAGAATTTCACCCATTTAACAGACCTCAATACGAAGCCACGAGGTTGTATTACACTAAAATTACAAAAAGAGTTGAATTAAATTTTTAACTTTTCTACTTTAGATTTTATTTTACAAGAAAAAGAAATATCATTTTTAAATGTTTCAATTTTAATAATTCTTATTTCAAAATATTCTCATTCTGTGTTTATAAATTTGATTTTTGTTTACCATTTTCGAAATTTAATTTCTCGAAGATAATCATCATTCCAATTTAATTTCCATTTCTAACTTGATAAATATTACGAAGTAAATTCATTTAATATTTAGTTTGTTTCTATATATGAAACTATTCCATAAATGTTAATAACAATAAATTCTGAAATTTAATAGATTCAATTCCATCACCCCAAAAAAAAAAAATTCCTTTAAAATTTTTGCGTTTTTTAATCTTATTTTTATTTAAATTAAAAACTTAAATTTGTATTTTTTTTCTTGTTAAAATTATAATTTTTATAATTTAAAATTTTAAATAAGGTAATATTTAATTCCGAATTTTCTTGCCAAATATTGCAATTTTTAATTTAAAAATTGTATTTTCGTCTTATTTCAATTCTGAAAATTGGAAATATTGTATTTTTATATCTCAAAAATTATACCTTTTTTTCATTCTACAAACTGTAATTTTTAGCACTTAAATTTGTATTTTTTAATATTCAACATTGCAGTGTTTAGTAATAAAAATTCTATTCTTTAATCTTAATATTGTAATTTTTAAACTGGAAAACCACATTTTTCAAATTGTGTATAGAAAATTTTAATCCTGAAAAATGAACATATATATATATATATTTTTTTTCCACTGACTTGAAAATATTTTACAATTAAACTTTAGAATCTTCCTTTTATTAATTTATCACTGATAATTGTTTTAATTTCAAATATTTATTCTACAAAGTTACATTTAATTTAAACAATTTCTAACTAACGTAAATTCTTGGAGTTGTTTGAATTACGTTATTTCTTAATCCTTCTATATGTAAATTTTACTTCGATTTTAAAACAGAGAGTAGAAGAGAAAGCTAATTCCTTCCTTCACCTTATCCAAATGACAGTTACCATATTATTATTATTGACGAAACTTTTCCTACTCACATTATTAATCCTATTAATCATTTTATCATGTTCCTTTTTTCTCCTTTATTCTCGGGAAGTAAATTGAGTAGTGAACTCATAACAGTTCACTTTGTTATCAATCAGTGGGTATTGCCCATCTAGAATATTGTATTTTGATGTGGCCTCCCCTTTATAAGGAAAATGTCGATCAAATTGACTCCATGATGCATTACTTCCTTTGTTTTTCCTTCTTTTTTCTTATTTTTTTAATAAATTTCTATAAAATTTTTCGCTTCTGGAAATATATACTTTAACCTTTAACAAATTCTAACTTTTATTTATATATTATATTAATCTTTCTCATTAATTTAAGGATTAAATTGCTTTTGGTTAAGGATTTTATTGGTTTAGGTATTAAGGATATTTTACTTATTACAAACTTCATTTATTATTATTTTTAATCTCTTTTATTAATTTAAGGATTGAATTTTAATTGGAATTAATTAAAAATTTGATGTAACATTTACATTATTTAACTTATAAAAATCCTACAAAATGTTATACTCTACAACTAAATAATTATTGTTTACAGATAAAGAAATTATTTTTAAGTTTAAAAAATCAATTTAATATATTGTATAAGCAATTTAAACGTATTTAAAAAGAACGTTTACTGGAAAAATATGTTTAGAGTGTGTTTTTAATGTTGAAAATGAAGCAAATAGTCAGAATATTTCTAAGGTTCTATTGTTAAAATATATTTGACAATGAGTAATTCTATAATAAAAAAAAATTTTCTTTCAGGTCCTCTTTGAATCAGCTATGAAACACTATCGAGTGTTGTTTGCCATCTTCTTATTGCTTTGTGCTTCCAAAGGATTAGAATGTGCCACAAATGGAACAAGGCCAGTACTGCCAAGAGGTAAATACACTTCTTTTATCTTCACTCGACGGCATTTTTTTCACAGAAACTCAACTTTACTATTACAAAAACTTGCATAAACTTACGTAAAATCCATGCAGAATATTTATAAGTTATAAAACACAAGATGAAATTTATGTTTTATTATTTTCCAATGAGATTTTTATGTGATTGTTTTTTTAGATATGTTTAGTATACGTATCACGTCGAAAATTTCATTCGTTAAACTGACAATTTAATTAACTTTACGCTTAATTTGATGAATTAATTTAATATAAATTAATTAGTTAATTAGGTTTTAGGATTTAGTAATACTTTTAATTAATTTAACAGATCGATTTCGATCTGATTTAATTGGATCGATTCGGATCGATAATCGATCTTTTCTTTCTTAATTTGATGAGACTTCTTAATCAGTATTGTATTTTTTAAAAATTATATATAAATTTACTCGATTAAATAGGTTTTTTAAACAAAAATTTACTGATTTATTTACTCATTTTTCATTAAACAATGCGAATGGAGATTCAAAATTGTTTTGCATTTATCATCATGTTAATTGTTCCTAATAATCAATTTTGATTTGGCTTTCAAATGAATTAACTTCTAAATTATTAATTGTTTGCTAGATTTAAGCAGAATTTGCTTATTTATTGGTTAATTAAGTATTATAGTCGAATATAGTTTTAATCGTTTGACGTCTTTATGTACACGGAGAAAAGATATAAAACTATAAAATGCGCTACTATATTTCGAAATTACTACATTCAAAACTTTAAATGACATGTGGATAAACAAGTTTTGTTCATCTTCGATCATAAAATCGTACGAAACAATGTATAAACATTTATATTTACATCAGGAATTCATTCTAATTATACAGTTTTTCATATATATCCTCCTGTTATTTCAGCAATTAATCGCTAAATTTCTTAATTTAGGAGCTAATATATGGTAATTTAAATAAAAAATAAGTGCTTTTTTATTAATTACGTTATATTTTGAAAGAAGTTTAATGATTAATTACCGAAAAAAACAAAGGGTTTGCATGTATAAGTTCGCTTACTTCTTTAAGGAGCTACTTATTATATTGGTAAATTTAAGAAATAATATGAGTTAATTTAAGTAAAAAGTAAGTTTAATAAATTAATTATTTTATAATATTTCGTAAATTAATTAATATAGTGATTAATTCTTCAAAAAAACAAGGGAATAATGTATACAAACTTCTTATTTCTTTAAGAAAGTTAATCATTATTTTGCTTAATTCAAGAGAATATAAGGTAACACAGATTTAAAAAAAATTACCATTTTTATTAATTTATTATGTTTATTTTAAATTAAAATTGTTAAAAAAGTTATTAAATGGGTATAAATAATCCCCTTCTTTAATTCACTCTCGCACGTTAAAGTACTTTAATGCAATTATGTTGGACATAAGCTTGAGAGTAAATTTAAGTAGGATTTTATAAAGTAGATTTATAAAATTTCGAATTTTTCTCATCAGAGAACTTAATTTTACTTTATTTTTTTCACTACATTTCATTTTACATTAAACCGTTTCACTTGAAAATGAAAAGCGATTTGTCGGTCTAACTCTATGGAAATCGATTGGAAGAGACATATATGCATAGAAAAAAAAACAAAAAACAGGAGCTAATTTCACTAAAGTTAGCGAAACAAAACAAAAGCTAAAGAGTTAGTTTTGAAATTAGGTTTTGGAAAAGATAAGGAGCCACGTCAGAACAAAATGCAACTTTAGGATAACATCGATTTAAATAGTATCAACGAGAGCGCAATTCAGTTAACGAATTCCAGCATTGAGGATTACTGTGTAAGAATACAATAGTTATAACTGTATTATGTAGTTATTTACAGCACAGAGAATAGTTTATAAAGTATTTTTAACACATTTTACTGAATATTCGATTAAAAACGTTACTATATCGAGAAGATTCAAGTCATTCTACTTGCCTATAAAAGAGTGAAGAAGCACGAAAAATAAGATTTAATGGTAGAAAAAAGTTCGAAATTTTCGGAAATAAATTTATTTTAAGACGATGAATGATAAAATTTTATGAGTAGAAGGTTAGAAAGAAAAAAAAAACCATGATAGGAAATAGGGCAGCTGATGGGAAATTCAAACATGTCATCTTCTATGTCGTCTCTTCTCCCCAACCTAATAAAGGCATTCTTGATTTTGGGTACACTATATATGATATCAGAGTAAAGTAACTGAACCTGAACGTACTAGGATACTTACATGACGGATTAATCGTAGTTTGTGTGTGCGAGTATGAGGAGGATATTGGACGTGTGCCAAGCAAACGCTGTTTTGAACCCTCTGGAATCACCATCTTCGTCTCTCCGATTTCAAAACGAATGGAGTTTCCACTAGTAAAATGGTAGAGATGTGTTAGGGGTTACGTACTCAACGATAGACATAAATCATTGAATGAATGGCTGGCTGTCCACAACACGCATCCTGTTTCTAAACCCACAAGTGCTGCCAAACCACTCCAAGATGGAATATTATGAAGGATTTTGTACGTTGCTTTACCTAAATGCATCGTCATTTCATCCTATTCTCTTTACTTTTTGTTTAAAAATTTACATTTTTTTTTAAAGAAATAGTCTTTATTTTATGATTTTTTTTATCTTAACGAGAAAAATACATTGTAAATTGAAACTTAAATCTTCTTAAATGCGATTTGATTAAAGGATTTTTAACGGGAGAAAAATTCAATAATTCTACATTTGTTTGAAGATAAAATTTAGAATTAATTCAAGATAAATTTTGCATAATTTAAATTTAAATTCTTGAATTTTATATCGATTATGAATTGAACTAAGCGTATTAATTGATACATTTAATCAACGTAACTCGTAAATTAATGCTTGAAACTTAAATTCAACAAAGATGTATCTCCATCCCTATGCATTTATCATTCTATTTTATGGTTTAAAATGCTATTTAATAATAAAAATTCAATAATTTAATATTAAATTTGAAATAAATCATATAAAAACAAAGCTTTTTATTAATCAACATTAAATAATTAAGTATAAAGAATTAAACTAGAATGAAAAATTTCACCTTTTCCATTTAAAGAATTACGAAAGTTCTACTCGAGTAAGTAACTTTTAGTTATTTATCATGGAATAAATTTGAATTTAGTTAAAGATGTAGCAATATTGTCACTGATATTGATCTCTTTGTCCCTCTTGAATATATTATTCTTTCCAGTTAACTTGTTAAACTACTCAAACTGACATACCCCTTTTTTTTTCTTTTAAAAGCTTAATTGTGACTCCCTTTTACTATTTATAAGTTTTAATAGAATCTTTTAAATAATCAGGAGTATTTTATAATAAAACAGAGAAAATTATTTATATATTTATTATTTTTTTTTCTAACATGTTAATCTATCAATGGTGGTGACAACTTAAATGATAATAGTCAACATCTGGAAAATGTCCAAATGCTTTAAGCAAACGTATATAGAATGAAAACATCATTCACAAAATTTTATTTATATCTTTTCAAGTAAATAAAGCTACGAGAGATGTTCTTTGACTAAAAGATATTAGCTTTTGATATCCTTTTATGAAATTTTTAAAGTAGAAGAGGAAGGAGGAGAGAAACGAAATCGTTTTGTGAAGCTTTCTCGGCTCTTATCTTCATAAATTTATATTTTTTTAAATAAAATTTTCGTTTCATTTAATAAAAATAATGATTTATTTTATAAAAAATACCGTTTATATTTTGTGTAATACGCTTAATACATATCATTAAATCGTTTTCAAACGTTAAATTTATAAACCCCCCTTCGAATGAAGGGGAGAGTTTGTAAATATCTTATTGATTTTATATGTTAATTTGGCTTTTCTCTCTAGATGTATAACAAACTTTAAACTTCTAAAATTTTGCATTTAAAGCGGTATAATCTTTTCTTCTATAATCTTTTAATTCTCATAAGAATAGAATGTTTAGTTTAGGAGATTGTTGGCATTCAATAATGTCATTGAATGTCTTGTTTAATCTCCTTTGTCTAGGGATTCGATCTGGTTAGTAACCTCCTTATGTACCAAAGGGCAATGTTGAATGTTAAATGAAGACGTTACGTCCTCACCTCGACTCGTTTACATTGACTAGATGGCCATAGTTCTTAAAGAAAGGAAGCCAATGACAGAAACCGGACGCGTAAAGCTCCATACTTTTACAATACGTGCTGAATAACAAGGAAATGCTTTATCGTACCATCAATCGCATGTTTATATTCTTTCAGTTTAAATTTATTGCCCAACTACCGGCTTATATTTTGTAGTAAGTAAAACTTATGTTCGCTAGGAATAGTAACTGTTTCGTTCATTCAAAACACATCGCACATGTATTCTCTTTGTATTATACACCCCCACATACACCCACGCATCCACACGTACACATACAAAAATATATATATTTTTCCTTTATATCGAAAATTGTTGCAATGCTTCTCTACGTCTGAATTTTATTTCTAAATATGTTTTCTTCTTCAATAAAATATGTACACGTGTATACATGAATGATGAGTGATTTGATATCAGCATCAAAATGTATTCTACCTGTAAATGTATCAATCAGATTTTATTATTAAATATATATATATATATATTTACTATAATTTTCTTGTATTTTTTATGTTTTAATTAATTTTTTTCTTGTATATTCTGTGAAATAACGTTAGAAATTTAATACTACTTTTTCGAATTTAATTAAAAATTTCTATATTAAATAAAATTGAACAGAACTTACTGAATCTGTAATTTATATAAAGGGAAATATCGTAATTTTTAAACAACAAAAGGAAATTGTTCTTTAAAAGTTATGAAATGCTTTAGAAAAAAGAACAATGTGTTATATAACTACAGGTAAATTATTGGGAAACAATGTATTGCTTTAAAGAAAAATATGAAAAAGGATAAGTTATTTTAGAATTGTTCATCATTTTCTAAAAAAATTAAGAATAAATAAACTTAAAAAAATAATAATAACCCAAAATCTTCGAAAAATGAAATTGTAATTTGAAATACAAAATATTCGAAAGTAAAAGTGAATAAATAAATATATAAAATTTAAAATACAAAATAATAATTACACGTATGTCTAGCTTTATGTAGCTTTTGCATGAATGCAGAATAGGAAAAATAAAAAAAAAATAAAAAAGAAGAAAGGAAGAAGAAAGTAGTGGTTTTTCCAACAAAAATAAGTACATTTAAGTGCATGAAAAACCTGTATTTTGAAACCATTTGAAGGAAAGGAAGAGTGTTTGACAACAGGCAATATGCGTTGTGAAAAGAATAAGATAGACCATTTTAGTAGCAGTACAAATAAGATAAGAAAAGTGATGTAAAAGCAAAAATTAAACTACGAAGAGAAGTTAAAACGTTGTTGGATATAAACCAAACTTAACAAAAGTAGAATATCCACTTTACCTGTCAAATAATATATCATGCAAATTCGATTTCAGTTAAGCAATGGCGTGTTTCAAATAAATAAATAAATAAATAAGTCACTTTTGCTTCTTAAATGCAAATATTTTTCTTGATTTTATTCTATTTTATTGATTACGTCAAATATTTTTAACTCATATTTTCGCCAGAAGATGGTAGCACATTTTGGTTTCTCTTGAGTCTATTCTATGAATAAATTTTTTGAATTATTATTTGTCTTTTATATCTTCTTTTTACGTTGTAAATATTTAAAAATTTTATAGAATATATATAAATTTTTTAATAAGAAAATTAAAAATGTATTTTAATGTAAAAAAAAAGTTTATTAGGAGTAATAAGTATGTAGGAATAGTAATAATAGGTATATAAATATGTAGAGATAATAATAAAGTGCATAAAAGTTGTATAAAATATCTAGTATAAATATCCTAATAATAAGTATGTAGAGCTTCTGTAGGAGAATAATAGGCATAGAGCTATACAGATGGTATAGCTGTCTATCTGCTTTCTAGTAATATTAATAATATGTGTGAAGTTTTATAGGAGAATATTAAGAATAAAATTATATTATTTAATTATTATTATATAAGAACTTTATATTTTTAATAAAATTCTATAAGAGAATAATTGGTATGTCAACAGTAAGTATATTAGAATTTTATAGAGGGATAATAGAAATATATAGTAGTTAATTATAGATATAACTTACAAATTATACATATCTTTCGTAATATTTATGTATTTTATAGCTTTTATTATTATTATTATTATTTTTAACTTTGAAGAATTTTGCACATGTAAAAAATAAAAGTATTATAATTTAAAAAAATTTACTGCTAAATTAATTACTTAAATCAGTATGGTGGAAACAAAATTTCTGCTTTAAACAATTTTCTTGTAAGAATAGATTAAAATTCTCTGAAGCATAACATCAAGCAACATATAAAAAAAATGTGTGTATAAAATGTGTATTTTTTTAAGGTTAAAAAATATTTTTCATGGTTGGTTAGTTGAATATATACATATATATATTTTTTATTATTATTTAAAAAATCTACTCGCAAAAAAACAGTATAAAATTTCAATAGGTAAAGGAGGAAAAGTACTATAAACTCCGTTCATTCAAACTAACAGCTGTGCAATGGCATATTCTACCCACAATTCAGGTTTTTTTAGAAAGTTATTCTGGAGAATGACGAATTAGTTTCTGGTAATAGAATTTCTACTTGAACTTTGACTAGAAAAACGAAAGAATTGATGTCGAATTTCTTCTTATGTGTGCATGACTGATGATAGTTGTATAAAGAAAAAAGACGTTTTAACAATCTTCTAGACTGTTTCTCTTAATGAAAATTTGATTAATTATTATGGTTTTATTCCCTTATCTTCCTTAAAAAATTTATGTATAACAGCCTACAATGTGTTCATTTAAAAATGAATGTTAAGCTATACTTTAGAATTAAACTCTATATTAGATTTTCTGCCATTTAATTTAATATTATTATTGTCGAATTGCATCGAATTTAAGACGATTCCGACTTTCAGAAGGGGATTTTCTGGGGAAAATGAATGATAATTGATAGTAACTATTGTTTAAAAGGATTCATCGAAAAGCAAACAAGTTAATAATGCATTAACTTGTTTGCTTTTCGTATATAATATAGTAACTATTGTTTAAAAGGATTCATCGAAAAGCAAACAAGTTAATAATGTACTTAAAATAAAGTATAATTAATAGAAAATATTTGTAAAATGTTCATTAAGTATAGCTTTGTGAAGAATGGTGAACAATAATCTCTGGTTTAAGACTTATCCCAACTCTAAATTCGGAAACATGATTGTAGAATAAAATCTTCAGTACAGAGGTCCCTCAGCTTATGGTGATTTTCTTTGTGGTTTTCTGTACAGAGAATGGCCAATTTCTGATATCTTATTCTGTGGTTCAGCATAGATTATCCTGAGTTTGTAATGCTTTACTTTGTGATCTTCAGATTGCAACGAACACAAAGAATATATACCAAACTTAAAATTTATTCGTTAAGTTCAGAATAGAGGTGTGACAGGATATAAATTAGAATTAAAAGTAACTTACACCATGAATTAGAATATCTTATTAGTTTGTAACCTCTCAAATAATTAAAATATTTTCTTTATATCTAAAGTATTTAATGTCATAAATTTATATTCACAGTTTTGTTATCGGTGAAAGAAAAAAATTAAATCTAAAAAACATTAAGAATTATCAGTTGCTTTCCATTAAAATCCAATAGAAAAAAGTTCAATTTATCAAAAAAGGGAAGTAATTACACTGAAGTAATTTATAGAGAAAAATTGAAATTTTGTACTTAGTTGTAAAATTCCTCTGTATGAAATTTAATCAGTTTTCGAAATTAAGATTTTAGTTTACCTTATAATTATCGAAGTAAATTGCAATCTATTGTTATATTACAGATTCTCCTTTCTTAGAAATTCATCTGCTGACGTATTAAACAGTTAATTAGCGCCGTAATATTCTTATTATCTTAGATTTATGTTTAACTTTTTAATCATAATCTTCTACTAAATATATTCATCATAACAAAAACAGTTAAAATAAGTGCTAAAATTCAATTATTTCATTATTGGATGAAAATGATAATTAACTTTAAAGGATAATTAATTTTATAATTAATTTTATTTCCTTAAAATTATTATAATTAATTAAAAGTTTCTGTTATTTTATTACGTGATTTACAATAACAAATTTAAAGTTGTGTAGTTTCTGTTTTGTGCTGAAAATGTGCGTAACTTTGGAACTGTGTTGTAATTTAAAATACTAAATTGTTCTTTAGGAAACTAAAATAATTTTTTATTCAATTCTTTTTGCCATTTTATGGTTATTCGCAGTTTATGATGCGTTAAGTAATCTTTGATCTTCAACGTGAAACGAATACAAATGAATGATTCCTACTCTAATTCCATTCTAACAAGAACTTGGCTGACACTAGAGATTCTTACTCTGTACATGGATTAAATTTCTGAACACAGAGTAAGATTCTTTATGCTGAAGATCGTACAATAAAATCTTCAGTACAGAGGTCCTTCAGCTTATGGTGATTTTCTTTGTGGTTTTCTGTACAGAGAATGGTCAATTTCTGATATCTTATTCTGTGGTTTCAGCATAGATTATCCTGAGTTTGCAATGCTTTACTATGTGATCTTCAGATTGCAACGAATACAAAGAATATATATATATACCAAACTTAAAATTTATTCGTTAAGTTCAGAATAGAGGTATGACAGGATATGAATTAGAATTAAAATTAATCAATTTAATTTCGTTTCGTACATTTTTCAAGGTCAAAGCGGGTCATTTATGTAATTTTAAACATTTTCAAAGCCATCTGCATTATCTAAATCTTCTTAGCTGTCACATAGCATAATATTTTGTATGTGTTAAGAGCCGCCAACGTGGTAAGGAACTTCAAACAAGGTCACATATTGTTCACAGCTTGCAAACCTAAAAGCCGCCATCTGTGTAGTATCAGAACCTAAGTGATCCCAAAATAATTTTATTTAAAAAAAATTAAGTTAAAGTCTATTTAGGAACTTAAAAATGTACAAATTTCTTATCCTAAAATGTTAATTATTAAGTTATATATTAGTGTGTTTTATCGTGGGCTATAATTTTGTTTGTCAAGTATGCAATTAGTCGCTATAGATAAAAGTGAAATAGTAAAAGTAAGGAATGTCATTTGTCGTCCTTAAGGGATGTAAATCTCTTTTCGTACTTTGACAATCTGGGACAGGAATTAGTGTCAGCAAAAGTTCTTATTAGGATGTAATTAGTATGAATGAAAGAATACAATTGTTTTGTTTCCTTCTTTCCTCCTGAAAATTTTACATAATAATTCAACAAACTATTATTTTTTTTGTGAAAAATACATTCAAAATTTAATTAATTTAAATTGCAAACTTTACATTTGAAAAAAAAAACGCAAAAGTTCGAGTAGAAATATGAGATAGAAAAATTAATTTTTGTAAAATTTATGAATGAAATAAATAAGGGTTGACTATTGTAATATTTTCTCCAATTAATTTTAATTATGATATGAAAATTTATTTTAAACTTAATTAATTTTTAACATTAAATAATCCGTAATATAATTTGCATCCCTTTAAAAAATTTGGCTTTTTTTTATCGATTCATTTAAGAAAAATTTTAATTATAATTGAATTCAGGATCTTATTCAGCATTGTAAATTATATATTCCTTATTTATTATGGATACTTTAATTGACTTGTTTATGATAAAACGTGTAAAATTAATCCTCATATTCAGATCTGCATATGATCAAAACATGTAAACACGACTTTATATTCGATTCTATGTTAATTAAGCATATGAATTCCCCTCTTATATTTTAATTTGCTTGTAATTAACTATGTAAAATTCGGTCTGCATATAATCAAATATGCAAATTTAGGCTTATATTCGAATCTGGATGTGATCAAATATGTAAATGCAGTTATCAGATTTATAATCACTGATGTACTGAGGATTGAGTTTGTAATCTTCAATATAATTGCATTTTGGAGAGTGAAAATTGAGATTGTAATCAATGCATTTGACATTTAAGAGAATGAAAATGAATTATAATATTCATTATAATTGCGTTTAAGAGAGTGAAAATTGAGATTACGATTTTCAATGTAATTTCCTGTAGTAGAATGAAGATTGATTGTACAGTACAATCTTCAAGTATAATTGAGCTTTAGGAAAATGGCGATGAATTTACAATCTTCAATACAGCACAGTATATTCGAATTTGGAAGGGTGGAACTAGAATATACTATCCTCAATATAATTGCTTTCAGGAGATTGAAGAATGAGTTCACAGTCTTCAGCATACTGTAATTGTATTTATGAGAGTGAAGATTGAATATAGAATCCTCAATATGTTAATTATATGATTTTCTCTCTATTCATACGATTAATCATGATCAAACATAAATTCAATCACATTGAGCCACTCTTTAAATATATTTAAAACAATTTATCTGATTATTTATTTACTGATTTGTTATTTTTAATGGAATTATACTAATGGCAAAGTCTGATCAAATGGAGAAAAAATATCATTTTATGATTTATAAACGAGATTTTTTAAATATATGTTTAGAAAAATTTCAAAATGATCATAAAGGAAGTCCATTAACCTCATATCTACGAAATATTTACATTAAAAGAGTGGAGACAACACGTTAGGTATAAATAAATGAATTCGATATTTATAAAAAAGAAATTGAATGCTTTCTGAATAAAAATTTTAAAAATTTATATATAAAAAAGGGAATAAAAATTATAATTTCTGTCTAGTGGCGACTTTTTATTTATAGCATTTAATTTTTATTAAAAAAATATTATTAAATAAATATTTATAAGAAGAAGATTTTATTTAAACTGTTCAAAATTGCCGAAACGTAAATAAATTAAGCAGTTATCATTTTTTATTATTATAATAGGCCATTTAAAACGACTTAACGGATTTTTATTGAAATTAATCCAACTTTCAGGATATAAAAAATTAAATCAGTTAATATTTTTTAGCAGAAAAGGATAGAGTTAAAATTCTAAATACTTTTTATATGTTCCAAAAGTCAGTTAGCCATTGTAATGTTTATTTTTTCAACTTATTTCTATTCTTATCAAGTGATAATAATGTACAGGGTGGCTTAAATATTACTGTAAAATCTAAATTTCTGCCGTATTTAACTACTTTATCACTTACAAACCTTATGAAAATAGCTTAAAATAGAACATTTTTGTTCGGTATACAAATTATAACACTTCGAAATGCTCAAAAATTGTTAATTTTCTTGCATAAATTGCTGAACTATTCTCACAGAACATAGTTTACTTACTTTTATATTGCTCCATACGTAAAATTATAATAAATTTTATTAATATAAAGCACTAGAGTGCTTTAGTAGGAAGGCAGATTAACAAACGAACGAGACAGCATACTTTTTGACATAATTTTAGAAAAAGCGAGCATTTTATATTAATATCATATTACAAAACATTTCAAATTATTAAAAAGATATTTAATAAATGGTCCGATGGCCGAAGCGATTAAGGCGTCAGTCTGTTGTTCTGGGGATCTGAGATCGAATCCGAAATTTTCCATGGGTCCCGTTCCTTACCAACGGGTTGGCCACATTATAGAGACACGTTTCCCATAGAAAGTTCCACCTGTGATGCACCCCCTCGACAGACTGCCTTACTCCACCAATGCAATCCTCAGCATCTTGTACCCTTCAATGTAGGCCTGGCAGAATCTACGATTAATACGAAAAAAAAAAAAATCATTCTTAGTGTCCATAGGGCAGAAAGAGTTAAATATATATATACATATATTTAATAAAAATAATTACTGTACAATAAATGAAATTACATTAAAAATATTAAATTATAGATTAGTTGAAATTTTTCGGAAAATAATAGTGAAAAATCGAATTATTATCTACATTCCCCCCCTAAATTCTGTATAATTCACTACTCTAATGATTTTTTGCTTCATAAAAACGAAAAAAATATTTAAAAAAAGAAACACGTCAATTAAATGAGCTGGTATAGAAAATGGAAGAAATTCTTCAATTTGTGCAATGGTGAAATCTGTTTATTAGAAACTAGGTGGTTTCACTTCATTGGTTTGCACTTTCTTTCTTTACTATCCCTCCTACTTCCGAGTAGTCAGGCGAATCTGATTGAATTTTTCTCCTCTTTTTTGGCTTGTGTGTGTGTGAGTGTGTGTGTGAAGTGATGGAATTTTGAAAGTTCTTTCTTGGATTCCATACTTTAAAACAATGTATTCACTAAATATTCTATGTGTTCGATATACATTTGGAAGAAAAATAGCAAGTGCAATTATGTTATCAGTAGTAATCTAAGAAAGTTTTCAATCTACTAATGTTTTTAAATTACTCTTGTGTAAGTTGAATCTCCAATTTTTCTCAGGATATCTGAGAAAAGGAATTCCTTTACTATTTTTTGAGATTATTTTAGATTAAAAATTTATTTATATAATAATATATCCTATATAATAGATCTAATATTTTTTAAAAACATATAAGAATTATGGATATTTTATTGTGAGATGAATATCATCATCATCATTATTTATCTTCAGGTTCTTAAGCCAGTTTGCCTGTTCTGATTTATTTTAACTTTAAAATATATAAATATCTAATAAAACATTTAGAATGATATATGGTGTTGAGAATATTTATAAAATTATAATAAATTTGAAATTAATTACTATAAAATTAATTCATTTTGATTGACAGTAATGTTAGATATCACTTGTTAAAGTATAGAGGTGTAGGGAGAATATGTATGAGGGAATTAATGATTTCAAAGGTTTATGTTGAACGCTTAATAATGGTCCACTATGGAATCAAACGTTATCAGGACACTGCCAAATTTTAATTTTATAGTCAGATGTTCCAACTACTAGAAAATGTCATTGAAAATTTAATTTTTAACATTAAAAAATTTGTAATCATTAGTAATACCTTATATAAAAGTTTAAATATTTTATTTTAATTAATATATTACATGTTATGTATTCTATGGGAATAATATCTAAAGAATAAATAAAAATTATCATATTTTGTGTATAAAAATCAGATTTGTTTAAAATATATTTTTTTAATATTTAAAGAATTATAGCAATTTTAAAGTACAGATTTATTCAATTCTTATCAGATTTTATAATAAATTACTCACTATTACAGGATAATGTATGTATTAAAACTTAATTTTTACATAAGAAAATATTAGAAACAAATCAAGAAAATATTTACTAATTATTAATTAATAACAATACATTAAATTTAAATTTTATTCAATTAATTTATGGGAAAAATAATAGAAAAATTACTAGAAAACTGTTGAATTTTTCCCCTCCTTCTTTTAATGTTACACCTATATTATATAGAGTTTATAATAATTGATATATTTTTGTGAAACAATTTCCATACTGAAGATAGTTTGTCATATTTTATTTTTATTTTTTCAATATCACATGTCTCATAGAGATGAACATGATTGATGAGTAGGAAGTGTTAGGTAATGTAGAAGATTATTTACGAGTATCCATCACTGAAATGTTCTCCTTGTTTCATCATTTTCAGCAAAACAAATGAATGCTTTACAGTAAATATTATATAAAGATTACATTCACTACTTAAATATTTTAGGTACTAAGTTTAGAAGATTTTTATTCATGAAAAATTGCAATTTTTCCCCCCTTTCCTTATGATAAAATGTAATCTTTATGTTTATATATCAATTTAAAAGTCTTAAAATTCTTATTTATATGTTCTTTATTCTGTTTATTTTGACAATATTTTAAAAATAACACTTCTTTTTATTTACATTTTTTATATCAAAAATAGAAATTTGTGTTATTTTTATATATAAATTTTGTGAAATTCTTGAAATTTTATATTGCTTAACTTCATAAATTTAAAAAAAAAAACTTATATTATTACTTATTTTTATCAAATGTTATATCAATTTTTGATTTTTTTTCTATTTATTTTCTGTAAAATACTAAAATTTATGTCTTTATAGTATTTTATTTAAAATGTAATTTTAAATAAATTTTCTTACTGATAAAACTATAATTGAATTTAAAACCAATTAAGAAATTTTCTGCATTTTTGTAGAAATGAATTAAATATTTTCTATTTTCTGATATTAAATAAAATTCTTAAATACGGTAGTTTTATTGTGATATTTTCAAAATTACAATTTTAATTCTATTTTAATAAAGAATATTTATTATTTTCATTTATAAACATATTAATTTTTTTATAATCCATTTAAATGTAGTAAACTATATTTATCTTATAGTTCTTGTAAGTTCTCTTTAATATAATTGTGTGAAAATTAATAATAACTGAATATTTTGATTTTTTTTTTCTATTATTTAATTTATAAATAAATAAAAACAAAAATGTGATTTGTTTATCATGTTTTTAAGAATTTTTAGAAGATTATAAATTCAAGATTTTCCAGAATTTCTTGTAATTTTTCTATACATTTTTTTTTTTTTTTTGAAATTTTCTGCATTTAAAATAAATTTTTCTTGTAAATATAGAAAAATTTTCAATTTTTCTTATCTTGAAAACTTTTTAAATATGTATTAAATTTTTTTCTATTTTTTACTAAAAGTTTTCTTAGTTTTTGATTTAAAAATTTTATAAAAATTAATTTTTAAATTAAAATCTAAGAAAAGTTTTTGTTTATGTTTATAGAAATATATAAGAAATCAGTGCTTATAATTCTTGTAGAAGAAATTATTGTAAAATATAGAAAAATGTTTTTAAGTTGAATCTTTAAAAATATATTTTTTCAATATTTAAAGAAATCTCATTTAAAAAGTAAATAAAATTTTATGATGAAAAATTAATTAATTGAAAATGCTTTATTATCGAATTTTTCTATTTCATTTTCAAGAAACTTTTTGATCACTTGAATAAGTTATTAAGAGATTATTAAAACATTTTATCAGTTTTGTTTAAAAATGTTTATATTTTGTAGAGAAAATTGGTTTAAAATGATTTATTAAGTTTAAACCATTTAAAATTGATTTTATTCTCTTAAATATTGAATTCGGCTATAAGAAACCGCTACTAACTCTGTATATAAGTTAATTTTTAACTTTCTTATAATCTGCTTTAAGGGAAATTCAACATGTGCATTATCTAATAACATTAATAGTGTTAAAAGAGGGAGATATTGGTTACAATCATACAAAAAAGAAACTTATTTTTTCCCCTCTCCAGGTTATATCAATATAGGTTAGTCTGTAAGTCAATAATCTGCTAGCGATTACCACGTCTCTAGGGTTTGTATCAGTTGAGGTTATGTTGGACAAGATAAGAGTAGTTAGTGTAATAAAACGATCATATATTCTCCAATGGATCTCTCACACTAATTGCTAACATATGGATGGAAGGTAGTTTAATATCGACACTGTTTGGGATAAAATAGATGTTTTTCCAGTTTTCCAACGTTTATCTTGTATCCTATCGCGAATTGCTGGTGTAAAACTTTATTCTTTCGTGATAAGTCTGTAACATTAGTACTTTTGTGGTATACTCTTAGCTATTAAATAACTGTATTGGATTTTTATGTTTGTTAGAATAACACATTTAAGTTTAGCTTAAAAAAGAGAGTGATTCTCTTACAATTTAATGTTATATAAGACGGTTTTATTATGGTTAAAAAAGCTTAAGTTTAATTTGGTATCTTGTTTCTTGTGGGCAAAATATCTTAATACTTGGTGATAATTTAAATCTCGAATAAGATCAAAGGACAAACTATAAAGTTATACAGTTATGAATATATCAATTTTATGATTAGATGATGATCTGAAATTTCACTTACTTTATTCCGTTAATTAAAGACGCAAGTCTCACTGGTAGCGTTTCGTGTTGCCAATCATGGTACATCGAACACCATGTCACTTCGACATCGTCCATTTTCCCAAGGGTAAAAGTCGTACATTCCTACTAATCGATCTTATATGACGCCACAGAAATTTCCTCCTTGGACGAAAGGCAACTGTAAACGGCTATATCTTTAATTAAGTCAATTTTCAATCTCTAGAGATATACTTGTAGTCTCTAATTTCCTGTGCTGACATTTGAAACGACGTGTCATTTTTCAAATTATCAAGACCTTGTTTTATGTTTCTAAATAATTTGTGGTTCGATCAAATCTTTTTTTCACCCTACAGAATCGCTTTAAATTGGGACATTTAAAGGAAATAATAGTTTTGTTACTGTCAAACGGAATACTTTTAGATTTATATCGTATAGAATTATATTTATCTATTTTATTTTACTGTTTTAAAAGTTATCTTATAGCTGCCTGTAAGGCGGCTTCTCTGTCGATTTCCTTTTGCTTTGCAGGGAAACAGACTTTACGATTTTAATGCATAAGCTTATCAATGAGTAAAAACCCTTTTATATATAATTTTTTCAATTATTAAATATTTTAAAGCGAAAAAAGAAAATTTCTAAATAATTTTAGAATGTTAGACTCCTATTTTACTTTTTTTACTTAGTTATCATTAAAAAATAACATGATTTTATTATAAAATTCAGAATTTTCAGTATATTCCAAATCTTTAACATTGATATTAGAATAGAATGTTACGCATTTTAATCCACAGTTCAAACAAAATTTTTAAGATAGTTGATTCACCTGAATCAGCTTTTTTTTCTCGTTGAGAATGGGAAGTTGTTCATCACTTTTTCTCCATTGCCTGAAGATATATTATGAAGAAAGTTTTCTATTTTAAAATTTTACCAAGTTATAAACTATTTATTTATAAATTAATAATAATATTTTATAAAATAACAATGTTTTGTTATTATTAAGATGAGCATCTTTTGTATAATAAAATCTTATTTAATGTTAAACAAACGAAACCTTTGCTACTGTTTTTCACTTCCTGGAGAACATTTCTTGTATCATATACAAGAAATATTCTCTAAGAAGTGAATTGTATCATAGTTATTATGATAAATTTTATTGTGTTATCATGTTTTATAATATTTAAAAATTAAAATAAATAGTATTTTTATCTTATTTTTTTGAAAAGTTTGTTTTATCTTATGTTTTGTATATTATAAATCATAACACACAGTTTCTTTCTTTGAAATATAAGTAATCTTTTGATATAAATTTTAATATTTAATGGGATTTTATGTACTTGAATTAAAGAAAGCTACTTCATGGTACTAAAGTTAAGTAAATCCTATTCATTAATAAACAATTTAATTAAAAAATTAGTCGCATTTATCTTAATTTTATAATTCATAATTACAAATAATTAGCAGTGAATAAACTACAAAAGTAATATTATTCTGAACTGGTGAAGTTGCTAAGTGTACTTAAAATTTACTAATTTTATTGAAACATTCCCCTTTCTTCTCGACCTTTATAAACGAAAATCTGCTTCTTGTCAAGACAGCGGTGTCATACAGGAAACACCATCGTCAAGGGGACGCAAGTTCGTTAATTGTCCTCTCCTGTAGTAATTAACAAAGTTAATCTCCCTACTCTTGCCCAGCTAATAATGACTTTGGGCTAATTTATCCAAATGGGAGATATATGTAATAGCTATCTATATATACATATGACAAAATAGAATTTCATAAATAAAATTTATATCTACAATAAATATATTCCCAGTTAATTTAACTTATATATAAAGTATAAAACAATAAAAATCTTTTATGTCTAGACTTAATCGTAGAATTTTATATATAATATAATATACACTCAATTTCTAAATTACATTTTGTATCTCGAAAATAAAAAGTACTTTTGAGAAATGGATAAAAAATAAGATGGAAAACAATATCTTATTTTATTTCTAGCAACAGCTATGGATAAGATAAAGCAGGAGCGAATCAAGTATGATGCAGAATATCAAATGAAATGTAGACTTTTTCAGAATACAATTTTATTATATCGCTAGAAACTATGAAGAGATAGCTTCAGAATGATGTTTATCTACTCCTGAAACAATATTTATTTTAAAAAAATATAATTTTCTAGCACCATATTCTCATAATTATCACAAATCTGACTCTGCACTCATCAATTTCGTGAAAAAAAATATTGTTTAAAAATGTAAACATTACAAATTTGTATATTTGTTTAATTTATTATTTGAATAATATACTTTTATAATAAAATATTTTATAAAAAAAAACTAAATTAAAAAAAAAATGTTTTACTCCAGTCACATCCTGCCATCTATCCAGAGAATGATGCACTAATATATTACTATATTAGTTTCATTCACCCCTATACATGTAAGAAGGTGCAGTGTATATAAATGTACGGAAGAAGTTTGCATTTCTAAATATTTATAATATTAAAATAAAAGTAGAGAAGTCTTTTATGAGTTTAAAAGCGATAGTCTTACTTCTCATCTTCTTACAAACACGTAAAGGAGTTGAAAGACTTTAACCTTTTACCTGAAATCTGGCATTATTCCAAGATTTTCCATCGACCTCTTGTGTGTTTTGTCGTTTCAATCTGACAAGTCATTTTATAACTTTTAAAAATTTATCTAAATTTATATCATTTAAAAAAAGAGAGAGAAAAAGAGAGAAGAGGAAGAGGAAGATGGAGAGAAACCAAATAAGTGATCTGTCAAAATAAAACTGTTGAATTAATAGATGTTAGTATCGAAGAAGAAAGCCTTATGTCAGCACTTTTGATATTTTAATATGGACTTTATTTATCCATATTAAAATTATATTATTTTTCATGCATAAATACAGTTTTCAGATTCATTAAATGTGATTAACTAATAAATTAAATGACGTTTTTAATGGGAATAAACAATTAATGATGATGCCAGCAGTTGTGTTATTATTATATTATATGTTATTTGATAGATCGTTACGTGCAATCATATATGAAAATTGATCGAACGTTTCCAGTTTGGTGATCGATTATTGATGTTAAATGATCGAACATTTTTCAGTTTATAATGGTCGATTTTTTCCCGTGTTAGCGTTTTAACGTTAAATGATCGATTTTGATTTTAAATGATCAAATTTTCTTATTTAGTGATTGATTTTTCTGTTAGGTGATCAAAATTTTTTCACTTATTGAATAATTTTGAACGTTAAAGGATCGATTTTGATGTTAAATGATCGAGATTTCGTTACTTAGTGAATTGCTTGCTGATAAATGATCAAAATTTCGTTATTTTGTGATTAATATTTAATTAAAATAATCGCGATTTTTCTGTTCAGTGATAGATTTTTCTATTAAAGGTTAAGGTTTCATTATTTAGTGAATCGATTTCTGTGGTAAATGATCAAAATTCTTTCTATTTTTTGATTGAATTTTTTAACGTTAAATGATTGACATTGTCTGTTTTGTGATCGATTTTTCTGTTGAATGATAAGGATCTCTCTATTTGGTGATTGATTTTTGATGTGAAACAATCAAAATCTTCCCGTCCAGTGATCGAATTTCGATTTTAAAAGATTGAACATTTCTTAATTTTAAATAATTAATATTTCATATATATTAAATGGTCGATTGTTTCTTAATTAATTTTTCGTATTGATAATCAAAACTTCTCAACTAATTGATCGATTTTTCATGTTTATAAGATCAAATATTATATATATAGCCTATATATATGTTTCTTCTTTCTAATAATTCGCTTAATTAAAATTCGATTCTACTTTACGATGATCGATTAAATTTTTAAAATACCCGATTTAAAATTTATAAAGATTGCAAGCAATTGCAAGAATGTGCAAGGAAAGGAGGGGGAAAAAATAATTTAAATTTTGCAACTTATCTTAAAATTAATTAACCGTTCATAATCAGTAATTAAACGAATTGCCGTTCATTCAGACTTGAAAAAAAAAGAAAGAAAAATAACAAAATTTCCATCATCTCCAAGCTTTAAAACATCATTTTATATAGGAGAATCAGCAGACATGACACACACATAAAATCGATTAAGAAACGTTGAAAGTATAGTAGAATCTATTAAAAGTGCACGTCGAAGAAGCATCCACCGATGTTACTATGTAATGATGAACGATCTATGTTTTCTTCATCCCCCCGGCGACAAAAACATGGAATGAAGAAATAGAGTCATCGTTTGTTCTCGAACCCCCCCTCTGGCGTTGTGTCGTCTCGACATTATTGTTGTCGTTACTTAGTGAGTTATTAGTATATAAATCTTGTCTCTTTAGTTTCCTGAGACAACTTAAAGAAATTTGAGTTCGACCACAATCAAATTGGATTCCTCTAAGATAAAATTATGACGGTGTATAATTACACTTTCAAACATTTCTTTACATTCCTGAATTGCAAATATCTATAAATATTGCTTTTTTTGTATAATTTGTTTCGTAAAAAACTCGATTAAATGTGTTTTTAAGCTGATTTTTTTTCTCTACAAGCTTTTAAAATTGAAATACTGTATGGCTATTCACGTAAATGATTCTCAACCTGTAGCTCGCGGTCGCCGATTTTGCTTAAACAGTACTGCTAAAGTATGGAGGTTGAGGGATGTAGAATCTCATCTTTTGTATTAGTAGTAATTTAAAGAAAAACTATTGAAAAAAGATGATTTAATATTAAATAATGTTTATTGTATTCTCTGTAATATATTAATGATTCAATATATATAAAAATTACATTTTTATCTAAAAAAAAGCAATTTTTGAGAGGAATTCAAAACGTTAGCATTCCAGGAAATATATACTATTTTTAGTGACTTATACACTATTTAAATAAATCCAAATCGAAATTTTATGTTGCTTGCAGCATTCGTAATTCAAATCCGCATCAACTTTTTGATATGACTCGAACAATCGCTAGACTATAAATCACATGAGCAGAGAGGAACGATTAAAGTCGTGCTGTGTGAAGAGAGCTTTTATAATCCTCCGTTTAGTATCCGTTCTTGTCGCCAGAGGACTTTAAAAGCATTTGGATCAAAGCCAGATACTAAACCTTGTCATTATACCCTAAAAGGTTAATGTATTTGGGACATACAATACTGAACTAAAATATTTATTTTCTGTAAATATCAGTTAACATATCTGTAGATATATTTGTAGAAAACCATCTGGACTACTTACTGCATGATATCTGGAGGTTACCATTAATGTAAAACCCCAAAATTTTTCAATAGAAGCACTCTTCTTCGATTTGCCGCATCCGTAAATTTTCTAAAACGTTTTGATTCGTATTCCAGCTGTAAAAATATTAAAAGAGAGAAATATTGAAAATATTTCGGGTTTTCTTTTGAGAAAAAGACTGTTTATAAGATTAACTACTAAGTTTAATCTATTGAAAATAACTCATATTTTTATGGGTTAGTTTTCTATACTTAATTTTCGCCCAGAAAATGAGCACAAGTTAAGTTTTACTTAGCAAAACGTAAGTCAAGTATAAATATAGGTTTTTACTAGCATTTCTACCTCATTTAACTAGGTATAACTTAAATTATACATAATTTTCTGTAGTCTCTACTTAAGTTATTGCTAATCACAACCTTACAAAATGAGGTACAAGTGTGAGGTTTAATTATTTTTTAATAAATAAAATTGACATTCGTACATTATTTACGTTTTTCTAGGAAGAACCGGCACTTGTACCGCTTTTTTAATGTTCTACTTAACAAAAAAGTAAGTGGAACCTACAGAAAATGAGACTCGGTGTAGTTAAGGACAAAAGTAAATAATCGTAAACAGTATTTTTTATTCAATTAAAAATTATTTTAAAATTTTATTGTAATTATTTATTAATTTTATTGTTATTTTCTTCAGAATAAGACAATGTACTTAATTAAAAAGCATGTTCCGTTTAAAAAAATAATCGATTGTATAGTTTCTACATTACCGTATTGTGGTGCCATCTGTTGTTGTAACCGAAAATTTTTAACCAAAATTTGTGAAAATAATTTAATATCAAAATTATAATAATAAATACGCATTTACTAAGCATTATAAATGAATTTTTCTTAAGATATTATCGTACTCGTTATAACTGAATTAACATTTGATTCTTATATTCGTTATAAGAGGGAGAACTGATATAGAAAGATGTAGACTTTCTGAATGTCTGCTTAAATTAATATATATGAGACGACTGCAAATGTATGTATTTTAAGAAAAGTTTTACTTGTTCCTATGTAACCATTTTGTAGGATTTTTCTGTAACATTTCATGGTTGCTTAACTTTCACGTCACGGCTACTAACCTCTGGAACCATCTTGCTTTTTAAGGAATATTCGTGATGCGTACTCAAGTTTTACGGTAAAGAAGAGTTTACTTTCTTGCTCTCTGGAGTGTATTTGACTGATGTCGCGTCTGTTTACAGTGATGGATTCGGAATTTATATCGTGTTCCCCAGACAATTTCTGATTTAAATAATGCTCCTGGTCTAAATGGGTCACAATATCTGTGCAAGAAAACTTTTAGAAAAATAAAAATCGTAGAGCATTTTGCGGTTAATGCATGACTTGAAACTTATTGAAAAATGTTAGGAGGATAACTTTAGAAAACAAATTTCGTATATTCTTGTTTTAAATTAAATGCGAAAATATATATTTAAAAAAAAAAAACTTATTCGTAAATTTAAAATTTTTATATATAAATCTATATATTTATTCCTTAAAACTTACTTTTATGCATTCGTATATAAATTAATACTAATTTTAAATAATGTATTATGTGGATAATAGTGTATATAAGCAGTTTATCTTGGCTTTTATCATTATTTACCAAAAAAAATTTCAAAATTAATTCTGTTAGTTTTTAAATATAATTAATCTATGAAAAGGGTCAACGAATTTTATTGCTTTTTTCTAATTTTTTTTTTTTTTTTTGGACGAAAGATCATTATTCTGTAAATAAAAGTAAAATCCATACAAAATTCATTTAATAAGTTAAATATTTATACTATATTACTTCGAATTTAAAATGCATTTTCACCTTCAAAAAGAGATTTTCGAGGAAAAAATTGGATAATAATTCAAAGTAAATATAGTTTAAAAAGATTTATTAAAAAGTAAAAATGTTAATAATGCACTTAAAGTTTAATCAATAGGAAATACTATAAAATTGCCTTGAAGAGTGATAAATACATTGGAATTTAAGAAACACCCTATTTTTCTAGAAAACTGATAATTGGAAGCAAATATAGATAAATAATACATAGAAAAAATTTATTAAAGAGTAAAGAAAAGAATAATGTATATAATTAAAAGGGTATAGATGATGAAGAGTGACAAAGAACCTCTTCGAATACAAAAATATGTGAAAAAGCGTTTCTTAAATTTAAATAATTTAGTGTAAGTATGTACAGTACATTTATATAACTAGAAAGTTTGTTATGAAAAAGCGTACTTTTCTTAGAAAAAATATTTAAGATAGAACATAAAAATGTTAAAAAAAACAAAATATATATTTTTTAAAAGTATATACATATATATTAAAATATAATAAATTTTCCAAAGAATAAGTTTTAGTTTTAGTCATCATAAAAATTACCCCATTAATCATTTACATAACATTCAAAAATTATGCGCTCCATTAATAAAGTTTAATAGCTCATATTTTAAGTCAAAATTTAAAACTATAAAATTTAGTGTAAGATATTTTATATTGTAGATAATCCCTTTTTATTTATTATTATCTTTTTATATATATAAATAAAAAAAAGAAAATTGTTTAAAGGATTTATTCGAATATTTTCTCCTCCAAATATTTTTCTTCGTTTTTAAACTGAAGTTGTCAAATGTCAGAAAAACACCATCCAATCACAACTTCCTCTTCAGACATGTGATTTAACATCGAGTAGTCACGTGACGGATGGTCCTCCGGGAGCCGTTAGCCGAAATGACATCATGCTTTACTTCCGCTTAATAAAGACGTCAGTTTGTTAAGTTTTCCCTTCTCACTCTTTTCTTTAAGTCTCTTGTTAGAGAAAGGATCGATATAGGTTAGCGTTTGGCATGTTGTTGTTGTTGCTGGTGCTGCTGTTGTTGCTAAATAAAAAAAAATAAAATAAACTAAAAGAGTAGAATGCCGAAACTGTGGTAATTGTAATAGTAAATCAGCACTTTTTTTTTAATGTAATTTTAATTAAACTCAGGTACTAAACGTAACAGTTTAATTTAAACTTGGCATATTAAAAAAACTGTATAATAAAATGTCATAAATTAATATTAAAAACGGTAATTTTAATATTTAAAAAAAGAATAATAATAATAATTATTAGTAGGCTTCACTTTAATACTTCTCTTGGGGACAGTAAATTAAATATTCAACTTCGAATATCGCGAGAAGTTCTTAGCCAAATGTGATGAAATTTGGAATCTAGACAGATGATGATCCTCTAAGTGAACATTCGAAAAATGAGAAAAATTTATGAGATAGTTTGGAAATTATCGATTTTTGAAACTTCGCTCCCTTTAATATGTACCAACTATCAGTAGCATTAATTTCAATTACATTCACTGCAACTGTTGCTGTAATTATTACTTAAAAATTTAAGGGATTGTTCTTTAGAATAATTTCGTTTACTTTTTAAAGAAAATTCTTTTATTCTAGAATAACATTTAAAGTTTAAAAAGTTTTCGCTGAAATATATCAGATAGTAAAGGAGCCTATTTCACGTCTATCTCTATACTAACGTAAATATTTCTGTCAGGATGCAATGGAAACTTTTTCAAACTAGGATATTCTGAGTTTTATATCCTTAGAATTTCTTTTTCTAGCAACCAAATCGATTGAAATTTTCCTAAATAAATAAATATATACAGTATATATATATATTATATATATAATAAGAAAATATAATTTATAAGATATATATTTATATAATAAAAATAATAGTGAGAAGGTAATAAGAAATATCGAGCAATTTTTTATAGAAATAAAAAGTAAATTTATATTTTAAAACGGATTATTTTTTTAATTGAAAAAAAATTATATTAATCAATATTTGTTTAAACTTTATTAAAATATTTAAATTTAATATTAAATATATATATATACAAAGACAATAAATATTGTTTTATTATTTAATTAAATAAGATTAATTTATTTAATTTTAATTTTTTTTGTTTAGTTTATCAATGAATATAAATACAATATTTAAATATGAAATATAATATGAATATAAACTTTAATATTTACAAATGCATACTGTTTTAAAAATTAATCTATTCAAAAAAAATAAATAAATAAAATGGAAAAATAGCAAATTTTTAATGTAAATTTTTAAATAATTTTAATAGAAATTAATTATAAATTTTATAAAATTAAAGCTGAGCAGTTATAAATTAATTGAAATTTTAAAAACTTGGTTATAAGAAGAAAAGAAAAATCTTAATTTTCATAAAGAACATAAGGAAAAGTCATTATTTTATGAACAAAATAAGGAAAATTGTTATTTTGTCCTCTGCAAATTTTTTAAAATTATTAATTATAAATTACTATACTAACGATTAAATAAATTTTCGTGAATTTCTTTACTAATATTTACTAAATTTAAAAGAAAATTTTGTTTTTCTAAATCACAAACTTTATGAACCATTATCTTAATTTTCTTATATACGATTTCTAAATTTTTATTTAATAGTTATAAAATTATGTTAAGTAATTTGGAATAAATAACAGAAACGTATTTACTTAAATATTTTTTATTGAAAATTATAAAATAATATTTGAGAAAATTTGATTAAAATATTTTTAATGCATTTTTTTTTTAATTCCTGAAATGAAATTCTTTATTTGAAAAAGTGCAGCAGAAGTATCTAAGGTGATGAGATGATTCGTTTTATAGAGATTAGCTATACGTTTTGTTTATATTTCCCAGTAGAGAAATAAGTATGTTAGACGTGAATTGCACTTTACTTTAAATTTCCTATAGAGAACAATTTTCTATTTATGACAATAGAACCTCCTTTTTGTATTTTCCAATAGAAGAATAAACGTTTTCTATCCATGGACTAGGAAGAGTTTGTTCTTTTTAATTTCATTTTTTCCAATAGAAGCGTAAAGTTTTTAAGATACAAACGACACTTTTTTCTGTATATAAATATATTTATTTATATAAAATTTATTTTATATATATACATAAAAAACATCCAATCTTATATTTTGAAAAGGGAATAAAATTCCTCAAAATAGAAAGAAAGAGAAGAAAGAAAAAAACTTACGAAAATATACTTTTTTTTTTCTTTTCACAGTGCTTGAGATGTATCAAAATATAGTAAGATCTTGAAACTTCGGAACATTTTTTGACAGGTTGGCCCAGGGGAATTTCAACCAGATATCTCAAAAGAGAAAAGAAATTGTCTTCTTCGATTTCTTTAGCTCCCTTTCTATTTAATTTTGAAACTAAGTTAGTTTCCGCTGTCAAAAAGTAAAAAAAGAAATAAAGGAAACTCTGTCATAAATCCTCATAGATGATACATTGATATCTTATATTTTTATTATCTCTTCTATGCTATTTATAAATTGCCTTATATAATTTTTAAACCCCACTGTGACGTTATTAAATAAATTATGATATTATTAAATTATCTGTCATCGAAGTTAAGGTAATTTAATTAATTTACACAATTTTTCTGTTTGCAAAGATAGGCTAATAGATTTTAAATTGATTATCTATATTAGCTAAGAAGCATGGTAGATATAATGATTGTGTCGACCATCTGTTTGTCCGACATCATAAAATATCTCATTTTATATCCATTAAATGAATCAAAATATTGAATCATTAATATTCAATTGTGATAAAAGAAAATTGCCATGCATAAGCCACAAGTGAAGATCCTTAAAGATTATATATAACCAATTCGTCTTGTCAGTTTCTTCAGTTGTAACATGGATCTAAGGGTAGACCTTGCTGTGATGATGATTTAGATACATAGTATAGTGTGATAGTTTCTCACTAGATGCCACTAAGCTACCACTCTCTTCACTTTTCCCACTTAAATGTGAAGCTTCATTTGGTCGGGTGATAAAGGTAATGATTGAAAGAGGTTTTTTTTTAACTCGAACACTGGCTTGTTTAATGGTATTTGGTGACTTATTACTTACAAGTTGAGAGACAATTGTATCGATCAACTATTATAAAGATTCGGACCCTGAATCTATTATCGAACAACCATCCATTTCTCGTTTCTCAAGTCACAACTGCGGGGAATACAACAACGAACGAGATTTAGATGCAGGATTTTACAACGGTATCCATTACTTAAGTCCTTTGTGTCGATAAGTTTTGGAATTTTCTAACCTTTTTTTTTCCCCTTTCCGAAAACCGTTAGTTGTCTACTACACCTGCTCCCTTCCCCGTGCATTATCATGTGATTGGTTTTGTCCCGTCACGTGATTTTTGATATAAGTAGTTGCAGTATCCGGTGTCGTGTTGATTACTCCGTACGGTGACGAATGGAGTCACGTGTCACGAGACAACTAATCATGGTGACATGTTGTGATATTATTCCTAGAATGTTTTAAATGTATACGTACAGGTATGTAATAAATTAGGCGACACGTAACAGAATGGGTAATGCCTAAAGTTAAGTCGAGTTAAATCGTTACATGTATGCATATATACGTTGTTATCATCTCTATGAGAATTGCTCTTAAGATGGATTGCTACTTTGTAACTTGTCAAGGAAAATGTAATTGCATGAAAAGGCGTAGTGTAAAAGAGCATTCTACTAGAATTCATATACGAAATTTTAAGTGGGATTTTACTAAAATTACCCACTTTCTATCTTATATTAATTCGTTATAAGCTAGTAAATTTAGCGATTATCGATTAAAACATATACCTAAGGCAGTAGTTTGCAACCGTTTCCTCTGCCAGCACCGCTGTTGAATTTTTAAAATGAATCTATACACCCCTACTGATAAATTCGTTAATTCTTTTTATTTAACCGGGTAGGGTCATCCCATCTCCATGTGTATTCTCTTTAGGTACAGATTAAGCGATTAAGAACGAAAATTCATCTGTGCTCATTTATCAATAACGAAACATTTAAGTCTAGATTAGGGATTTACAACAAAAAAAATACTTAATTATACATTTAAATCCGATAACGGTGCATTTAATGAGGATCTTGCAATCCTAGAAAAGCGATGGATGCGTGCAGTCTTAGAACCATTGAACTAAGCTATCAAAATAGAGAATTTCAAGTGATTATATTAAAAGTGTGCTGTACAGTTGACCTCATTTTATTTAAGAATTAAATAATAAATTGTGTTATATTTTTTAAATAAAAAAAACCATTCAAAAATCACTCGAAAATAAAATAAATTAGTCAATTTATAAATAACCCAATTGCATTAAAGAAAAGAAAAGTAAGTAATTTATAAAAGCAATCAATCAGGAGATAGAAAACAAATTAGGTCATTAATAAAACTGCTTGCGAAAAGAGAAAGTGATTCAGAAAAAGATAAACTGGACGAATCTAAAAAGGTACCATGTAATCACATTGCAAAAAATAAAAAATAAAAATATATAAAAAAATAAAAAGAAGAAGGGGGAAAGAATATAAATAGAGGAGACTTACAACAATTTGTTACGATATACGTTCATTGGAAATTTAGGAAATATTATCCAAAAGCAAAATTACCGGTTGGACCATCTTGGAAATAGATTGACATTTATTGACCTTGTTAAAAGGCGACACCGCGACATTGATTTGACATTAGGAGCCAGTGCGTTTCTGATGATAGCGATTAAAGATCTTCTCCGTGTAGAAATCTAACATTCTTGTTCCAATTTCGTATGACATGATTATAAATTTTTGCTACATTTGCTGGGAAATTGCTCGTTTGTATGAAATACACACAGATAAAATCGTATTATAAATATATTTAAATAGTATTATCAACAGTGCTAAAACTTTTATGTATGAAATAAAGTTTTTAAAATATCATCTCATTTTAATTCATTTATTTTATTTTATTTTTTTTAAAAACGAAATTTAAAGAAAATTTCACAGAAATCAACCGTTACGAAATTGCTAAAGGGGCAAAGAAACCAATTGGGAGTAAAGTAAATGTGATGTAAGTAATGGTTAAAAGTCCGATTGTATTGCTTTGTTTGAATTTGAAAATTCAAACAATTGTAAAGCATTGCTTGAATTTTTATTGCTTTTTTTTAATAAGTAAAGCGCACTTCTGTTTGGCTTTTTTTTTTTTTTTTGAATTTTTAACATCCAATCTTATTCGTGTTTTTTGAATTTTTAAGATTCAATTTGATTTCTTTTCTTATTTTGAAATATTGAATTTGAAAATATTAATCGAAAGAAATTGTTTTGAATTTTTTTTTTAAATTAGTAAAGCAATATTTATTTGAATTTCTTTTATTTTTGAATTTTCTAGAGCCAATTTGACTTTTGTTTTGTTCTTGAATTTGTAAAATGTAATTTTATTTGAATAGTTTTGAATTTTTAAATTCGTATTGGGTTGATTATTATTATTATTGTTATTGAATTTATAAAATCACTTGTATTTGAATTATTTTACTTTTCCAATTGTTGTACATAATTTGAATTTGTCACATTGAATTTCTTGAATGTGTAACGTCTTATGAGGGTTTTTTTAAATTTAGGAAAATTTAATTTTATTCTTGAATTTATTGATTATAATTATACGTAATTGCTTTGGATTTGTAATATTATGTGCATATGTTAATCTGATATATCTGAGCTCGTTTCAAATGCCAATTGTTGAACATTGTTTTAATTTGAAAATAAACAACATTCTACAATGTATTGCTTTCAAATATTATTCTTCAATTACATTGTATAAATTTGTTTTTGAATTTAATTTTGTTTTTGAATCTATAAAACCTAACTGTAATCGAATTTATAAATATTTAAAGTAACAATAGCAGAGCATTGTTTGAATTTGAAACTTTACATTTAGCAATTGGTTGAGTTCAAATTTTCAAATTCAAATACAGCTCTGTTATTGGATGCCTTAAAGTCGAAAGATTTACATTGAATGAATTTAAACAATTTAAATTTTTATTTGAATTTACCTGCCAATTGTTTTCATTATTTGAATTTTTATATTAATACAATTTCTTACAATTACATGATATTTGAGATTTAAAAAAAAAATAATTAATGACCAGATATAGTAAAAATTCTCACGCTTTTAAATGAGGAATGCCATTAATTAGCGTAATTAAAACATGTGCTGGATCCACACAGCTTTGATCTAACATGATCCAAGAGCTTCATAAGAGGTTCTAACATGATCTATACAGCTTTTGGTTACATTGATTATACGAATTTAATGATTTAAATGTATTAAACATGAGAACCAAATGTACCAATTAATTGGTGCGAATTATATTAATTTATCTTTGTATTATTAATTGCCAAAATTATATTTGACGTCACACTAAAGTAGCCATTCACAGTTATTGTACTGTACTGTACATGCTTCTATAAATACAAATGGCGAAATATAAAATTTACGAGTTTTCAACTGAAGATCTTAACATTAGTACAACTAATTATTTATTAATCGAAAGTAAGAGCTTCGAGATTTATAACGATTACAAGCCGAGAATTAATCGAGTTAATCAACTGGCTAATAACATATTCTATGAAATTTTCATAATCGATATATTATAATTTTAAATCAACGAATATATTAAGAATAAGTATTGGAAAAGATTAAGAATTGAAGCTTAAGAGCTGAGATATTGAAGAAAAATGTTTAATATTGTTTATTCCACTCTAAATATTCTTTGTTATCAATCAATTTTTACTTTTGTGGCTGTTATATTTAACAGAGGGAAAGTATGGCGATCAGTCAAAAATTGACCCCCAAGATTTTTACATTTTTGGACTCAAGATACCTTGAAACGTCGAGAAATGCAAAAATATTCGGGGATAATTTCTGTATGTGTGGGGGGGGGCAGGATTTTGTTCACTCTGTTTGAAGCTTGATAACTCCTGTGCTTTTTGTCGAAAATTTCTGAAATTTTGTGGGGAAGTTTGTGTACTAGAGGAATTGATGCTATTAAACTTTAGTGGTTAAAAGTCGAGGGAGTGGGGAGATAATGCGGGTCGTGTATATCTCTAGTAGGGTCGGACTTAATGACGATTTTATTCGTTTTACAATTCTTTTTTCTTATAAAACTCATCCCTACTCTCAAAATTAAGCTTTTTGCCATTTTATAATAGTTAAAAATATAAAAAGTTTTTAAAATAAAATATGATAACAGATGGCGCCACCAAATTTTAAATGTTGCCGGGAAAGTTGAGCAACTCGTTGCTGATTTATTTTAATTGGTAAAGCTAAAAATCTGTGTATTTAGCAATATTCCTCCCATTATTAATGCTCTATATTGTTCCAAAATTATCATAATTTTTGAATATATTCCCAAAAAAATTAACTACAAATTTCAAAGTTTTATGTGAAATTTTTCAGAGAGAGTAATTACAAATTTTATAGTTTTAGAAGAAATTTTATTAGAAAATTAATTACAAATAAGGAGGGATTGAATAATTAGGGTATTTAGATATCTTTAATTAAGTTTCAAGAATTAATTGATCTTTCTCAATCAGTAGATCGCGGGCATTTGTACTCACAATAGAGAAACTTCAACAATTCACTCTGAAGAATGTGAAATTTAATTTTAAATGTTCAATGATCAATATAAAAATATAATATGCTTATTTATGATTAATTGATATAGATCTAAAAATCATGTAGACTAAAATATGGTATTTAATAGGCCGACTTGATTTGTGTAATAAGATTTTAAAGCAAATTATTTTAAGTAAATTATGGTAATTTCCTAGACGAAAATTTAGCTAGAATAATATGCAATTAACAAAAGAATTTTGTACTTTTTCATTTTCATTCTTGCATTAATTTTTATTAAGCATTGGCTGATTAGAACTGTTCAACATCTTTACATTTCAACCTGGAAGATTATTCTTATAAATTCTTATATATAAATATTAATAATTTTCTTTAAATATCTATAGAAATATTTAAATTGAATGTATTTTAAATGATTTTAATGAAAATTATAATAGATTTTCAACATTTTTTTGTATAGCTATTAAATTACGTTACATTAAAAGTTCGCGAACTACCGGTTGGGAAATTTACATGTTATTCTTAAATTATATGTATTACAATATTAATAAATTGTATCTGCATTTTTAGTTATTATTTTTATGATAATAATTGCCATTTTGATCATTTTTCAAAGTATTAACAGAGTAAATGGTGATTAATAACAGACATCGATCTTAAAACTTCAACAAGATTAAATATAATTGAATTTTTTCGAAATGTAATTTAGTTTTGGATAAAAAGTTTAACCTTATAGTTTTATTATTAATTGATATAATTAATAATAAAAGGTGTCAAATTAAATCTCTTCTCTAAAATTCAGAAAAACCAATTATATACTTAATAGTTTTGAACCTAAAGATCGATGAATATTTTAGAATAAAAAATTTAATTGAATTTGTAAATAAACCGTACTATAATATTTTAATTTCTTAACATTTTTCTTTCATAAAATCGTTGATTTATATTAGTAATCAGCAACGAGTTGCATAACTTTCCCGGAAACATTTAAAACTGCGTATGGCGCCATCTTTTATAATATTTTATTAAAAATCTTTTCTGTATAATTAATTATTATAAAATGCAAAAATCTTACTTTTGAGGGTAGGTATGAGTTTTATAAAAAATTGTAAATGCTAATCACAAGTAAAATCTTAAGTCCGACCCTACTCTAGATGTGACACGCGATTTCCCTACATCTCTTCATCTCCTGCACCGTTAATCACCGAAATTTAATAGCATCAACCCTCCTAATACACAAACCTCTCTGCAAAATTTCAGAAATTTTCGACAAAAGACACAGTAGTTATTAAGCTTCAAAGTAGGTGAACAAAACTGCGCCCCTTACAACACTCTAACATCCATACATATAAAAAACACCACCAAATGTTTTTGCATTTCTCATCGTTTTAAGGTCCTGAATCAAAAAATGTGAAAATCTGGAAGTGGGGCCATTTTTTGACCGACCGATCGCCACATTTCCCTCTGTTATATGTGAGAGCTGGCAAAGTAAGAATGATGTTTATAATTTTTGTTTGTGCATTTCTAGGAACATGTCATTGGATATTCTTGTGCTAAATTTAAATTTTTAGAAAAAAACTTATTGTTTAGTCTTACCATTAAATAAAAGTTATCCTTTTGTAAAGTTAAACTCAGGTTTAACGTTATCCTTTAACAGAGAGCTCTGGTATAATTTCACCTTTTAACAGAGAGCACAGATTTAATGTTATCATTTTTCTTGTATTAAATTTAAGAAAAAAAGTACTGTTTAGTCTCTTAAAATTAAAACAAAAAAAACCCTATCTTTTTATAAAGTTCTAACACAGTTTTAACGTTATCCTTTAATAGAAAGCATTCAGAATCGATTTTTATCTATACGATAGACCATTTTACAGTAAATTACTGATAGACCGATACCAATTTTGTTGGTTAGGAAAGTAAAACGTGTAATTTTTTTAGGGGAAAAAATTACACCATAAATAACTTTAAAAATTATATTTTATGCTTGTTTAAATCACTAAAATTTTTGTATAAAAGGAAAAAAAAAACCTTGTAACGATTTTCGATGATGATTTCCCATTTTATATAACGATAACAGTAATATTATTGTTATTATTTTTAAGTAATTACTGTTACTGATAATTAAGCCAATTACTTTACTAACCACGTGATTTAAAAAAGAAAGAGTCATGGTGTAAGGGTACTCGTCTTAACTACATTCAATTCATTAAGAATATAGATTAAAAGAAGCGATAAACTTTACTTGACCAATTGTTTAACATCCATACTGGCAAATTGCCCATATCCACTCTTTTCATGTCTCAGAACTGCGAATAGATCGTTAAAATAAACTTTTTAAATTAATTTGTAGGCGTTAAGATAATTAAAATATTGTAATGACCGACGTAAAAAGGTCGTATTAACGTCAAAATGATGGTAGTTAAATGGCACCATATGAGCCAGGATTATCTCTTTCACTTAAGAAAACTCGAGTGACGAAACTGTTTATTATCATATATATACATATTATATAGATATTATACATATACATATATATATACACAATGCGGAATTTATATAATATGTAGTAATAAATTTCTTCCCGAATAATGGCAATTTATATCGAAAAATACTTTCTTATATTTAATTTTTATACATTTATTGCTTAGCGAAATTGTTTTAGAACTGATTTAGGTTTTCTGCGGTAGATTATTAAACAGATTACACCCAAAATTTAGTGCATGAACGTAAAAAACATGATTTGGATCCAAAAAAATGTGTTGATTCTCGTATGGAATCGAATTCACGTTCTTCGATAATGTGCTAAAGTTTCTCCATCGAATATAAACGATTCGTGGGTTCGGTTCTTCTATCATGTGCTCTACGATAATGTGTTCTTCGATAATGTGATACATTTTCTTTATTTTGTATAAACAAGTCGCGGGTTCGGTCTTTAGTAATGTGCTAAATTCTCTCCATCGAATGTAGACAATTCAATGATATGCAATAATAACGCACATTCTTCAATAATGTGCTAAATTTTGATTATGGAACAGAAATAAGACTTGTATTGGGATTTATATATGAGTTAAATATATTACTCTTTCTGCTTCATTTTATTTCCCGTTCGTGGATTTATAAATTATTATACTTTTAAAGGTTTATTAACTGATCAAATACTCAGTTATTACATAAATGTAAAAATTGAGAGATGCAATAAATTATTAAGCAGTTATTACGAAGTAGTTTATAAGAGAAACGTAGTTTACTTTTTAATCAAGTAAGTGAGTAAGTTGAGAAATATTAAATATATGACCAGTTTCTGGCTTAATATCATATGCAAACGATTAAATTAACATTCGAAAAGTAAATTTATCACTAAAATTTCATTTAAAATTTGTAAATCTATAATATTTCTTTTATTTACTTCTCAGTAATTTTAAATCGTGGATTTTCGGAAAAATTATCAAAAAAAAAAAGTACGTAGAATGTTTAAGTTTAGTTGTTATTTCAACAGATTATGATGTAATTACTAATGTTTATGTTTATAACTGCTTTTAATTGTATTTAAAAAAGATAAAATCGTTTAAAAACATAAACAAATGTGCTTACTTTGCAAAAAAGGTGGGTGTTTTCATGGTTTTAATTGCTTCAATTATTATAATAAGAATAAAATGGTTTAGAAAACCGACATTGTGCTTAGTTTGCAAAAAACAGTAAATTTTTTCCTTCTGTAAATTGTTTCTTGCAAATATCTTTAAGTGTTAGCACGATAGGGGCATGATATGATTTAACATTTCATACTCTTTAGTATTCTTAAGATATATATTTCAATGTAAGCATATCTCAGAAGAATGCATTTGCATCATCTACGAATGGGTTGAAAATATTGAAAAAAGGACATAGAGATGGGATAATCCAAGCGAAATGGAATTCTTATCACGCCAAAGAAAGAAAAACTGGAAAAAACCTTAAAAATATCATATGTCTAAATTGAAATATCTATTGTAGTAGACCCATGCACAGTATATATAGAGTGATCAATAATATACATTATAGAATGGAAACAAAAATCTTATCTCTTGTAGCAGAATTCTAAAAACAATCGAAATGCACAAGCATATGTCTGAATATTTTATATAAAAGTCAAAAGTTCTCAAAGTTTGATGTCATCATAACATCGCCCATGCTTTTATATTTAACTGAATATTTTCGTGTCCAAATATTTTAAAGAATGCAATATATATACATCATAAAATGTAACATCTTAACATTTTCATCATCATTAAATTCAACATTTTAACATTGTTCCAATTTAATAATGTTAAAATAAAGATTCTCAAAAAAACACATAAAGAATTGTCCTTCAATTTTTCAGTAATTTCATTGAAGATAATTTAAAAGTGTATATATATATAATCATAAAATTTAACATATTAACATTATTATCTTCCATGAATTACTCAAAATTGGGACAATTTCGTGATTTCTTTGAGAAAAATCTTTGTTCCAATTTCTATATCAGTCCAGATTGTTATTCTTGATAAGATTTTCTTAGAAACAATATGATATATTAAGAGTATGAAGTGTTAATTACTTAGATAAAAGACAAAAATCTAGACCAAACTTGATAAGTTCTTTGCAAACTTTTTCTTTATTTCTAAAAAGGTTTGCTATAGAAGAAAGAAAGCTACTATATAATAATTAATTGCAGTTTTTATTTTTTACATTGTAATATTAAGTTATATGTTTTCAGAAAATGTCTCAAAAGTTATTTTTTTAAGGTACTGTTATGGATAAATGCTTCATAAAGGCAAATTTTTAATGCAATTTTTTTTTATTGAAAACAAATTTTTAATGTGTTTTCAATGGATAAAAGATTCTAAAGAAACAAAATTTTAAGATATTTTCTGTGTTCAAAGGATTAAGGCATTTATTTATAATTTAAAACATAATAAAAAAATATTAATTAACAAAATTGCTCTTCAATTTCATTATTGAAAAATAAAATTGAAGATACTTATAATCTTTACAGCAATAAATGTTAAAGTTGCAGATTTTTATCAAAAAGATTAAAATATTAAATTTAATTCAAGTCAATTAAAAAATTTTCTTTAGTAAATACACATACTTTTTTGATACAATGATCAAGAAATTTTATTTAATTAAATATTGATTAAATTTATTTATTTATTTACAGTTTAAAAATAAACGATGTGTAAATATATCAAAATTAATTTCAGCCAGAATTTAAGTTTAAGACAAAGAAAATATAATTAATTAATTAAAATAAATCTAAACTTATATATTTATACATTTTCATCAAGAGTGAATGATTTCAATTATTAATTTTTTTTAAATAAATTAAAAAGAAAATTAATTTATCTTATAAGTGGTTATTTAATTTAATTTTTATTTTATACATTTTATTTATTTTTCTTTTCTTTGTATTTTTCTTTTTATCTTGAACTGAGATTTGGTATAGTTGCCATTGGTGACACACTGTACAGTTAGACAGCTGCCACTTTTGGGAATCATCTCTATGCAGCAGATGGTAGAAACTTTGCTAGTTGCAAAGCTGTAATTACAAAACAGAAAAGGTTATTTTTGTTTTGTAATGGAGCTTATGTCAAGATACTTCAACTGGATATTACATAACATGATTTAATACAAAATTATATATAAGAAATAATTATTCATTTGTGAAAAGGATTTTGTTAAGATTTATGCTTGGCTTAGGATTTAATGCTTTAATACTTAAAAATAAATTTAATTCTATATATATACTTTTTTCCTTTTAGTTAAATTTATTCATGTTTTGTATGAAATTGCTACATAATAAATAACAGGTTAATTATATGGAAAATTTGTTTGTATAAAGAGCTTTATTTACTCACCAAATGTGTTATTTTCCTTTTCTAAATTTAGTGTGATGAAAATTGTTAAAATTATCAGGAAAATTTATTTTAATTTTAAAATTATTATCTATTAAGGTTTATAATTAGTTTATAAGATAAAATAATGAGTTTTTTTTATGGAAGAAAGTGTTTCAAATCAGGATACATTTTGCATATTATATAATGATAGTATTGCATTTTCTGTACATATTTTTAGTAAATGTGAGATTAGAATGCTTAAAAATAAATTTAAATTCCGATCTTTTTTAATAAAAGTTATTAATGTTTTATACGAAATTACTACACAAATAATTACTTAATTATATAGAAAATTTGTTTGTATTCACCAAATGTGCTATTTTTCTACTTTTCTATAAATTTTATATGATAAAAATAATAAAAAATATTAGGAAAATTTTAAGTATATTATTTATTAGGGTTTATAATTATTATTTTTTAAACAATTAACTTTTCTGAGAGAAAATATTTTAAATCTAGATAAATTCTATACAAACAATCCAATGATGATACTGTACTTTCTACTTACCATTATTTAGAAAATATGAGATTAGGATTACTACTGTGTAATTTGTTCATTCTTTTATTACTGTATCTGACTGTCTCAAAATAACATTTATTCTTTTATTATTCTCCTTCTCCATCTCTTTTTGTGAGTAATAAAAGCGGAAACAAATCGAATTTTTTTATTTATTACAGCTAACAAATTGATTAATTGTATAATTAATTATAATACAATAAAAAACAGGTTTAAATGATATTAATAAGCTGTATAAATTATATTAAAATTTATATAATAGAAGCAGATGTGAGAGAGATTTATACTTTTCAAAGAGTCAATCTGGAGATACACTTACAGTTAGAATTTAGTTGTCTATTGAAAAGGTTGAGCAGAAATTAAATATAATGTTATTAATGGTTTTGTAATGCTTTTCAGTGTTCATTGAAGGATATAAGCTGAAATATAGAAACAATTGCTACTTATAATTGTTTATAAATTTAATTTTACTTGTTTAGACATTCTTACAGATCACTTAAATAACTGTATAATATAAGTGGATATAAAAGTATTGTATAGTTTTTATGACCTTAAATAGTAAAAATATTTTATCTTGACATTCATTTATTGTAATTTTATTCTTTATTTTCCTTTCATAAACATGTATAATTTCATTATTGAAGAGTGGTGATAATTTTTAATCACTCAATTTTTCATTCTATTGTGAATAACATTGTTCCTACAAAATTAATATTTGCATATTTATTTTTGTTCATTTATTCAAATTCAACATTCAAAATCATATTCAAATTTTACTTTATTTTTCTTTTTGTAAATCTAATTTAATTATTTAAAAATACATTGAATAATAATGAATTTCAATTATTTTTTTATTACCTTTTCTTTTAAAAAAGCTTTATATAATTTTTTAAATTCTGGTTCTGTATATTAAAAATTGGAACCAACAAAAACAGTTTTTATAACAAAAAATTGCATAATTTTGTGAATAAATTGGCAAAAAATATATTAAACTTTTGTAAATATTATTACAGGAACTTATATATATTAAGTAGGGGTAGAGTTTGAGTATAAGTAATTAGTTAAGGTAACGAAATCTTTGTTAAAATTAGTAATCGATGATTGTAGTAAAGAGAGTGTATATACAATGGACGTGATATAATAAATTTTTACCTTGGGAGATTACTCATTCCTATCTTCTTAAAGAAAAATCCTTTCGGGTGGATAACACGAAAACTGCTTCCACGGACACATTTTAGTGTTATAGTGTTCTCAGTGTAACAAACGTGATGGTTCGGTTACAAAGTCCCACGAGAAAGAGTATTACCTTCAGTTCGATAACCACAGAAGTTGTGACTCTGTCTGCATTTCTGTACTACGTGAATTGAATCGGCAAAACTGCTCAATTTTCTCTCCTATCCATGGAGATAAGTGAAAGATGTCCCTCAGGTTAGTAAGTTACAATTTCGTAGTCGAATTTGTAGAATTTCTCTACGAGATACATCTCAAAATATTCTAATGTCCTTCAATTTCTTACGGGTTATATAATACGGTATAACTAAAGGTCGTAAAGTTTCGATGATAAAAGTAGTGAATAATCTTAATGAGCATAATAATCTTCTACTTATCGTGCGTGTCTCCATTGAATATCTTTTAATTATCATGGAAATATTATTTATTTTTAGAAAATTTTATAGTTCTTGAGATAACTGGAAATTGCAACGTAGTGTCTTTGTATGGATTTATCGTTTTCGAGCTCTATTTTTATTGATATAAGTTTCACATAACGTTTTGTACAAAATCCGATAAAGATAGCTATAAATTTCATTCTAGTACAGTTTTTTTAAAGCTATACAAACAATAACGAGTCAAAACACAATGCAAATGATCCTATTCTCTGTAGCATGTAACCATTGCATGGTGAAGAGAAGAGGTTAATTGGAGATACGTTGTTAAAATTCGAGCTTGAACTTCATAATCATCTTATTAATATAATTAACCATTTAAATAATAATTTAGATTTGATTATATAATTCATACATTGATATTAATTCCGTTGCATAATTAGTCAATTTATCTAATTTATTCTTGAAGTATTTTCTAAGCAAAGAACTAGAAGAGTCGGAAAATACATCGTTTCGGGTATTATTCAAATATAATTTAAAGCACAGGATATATACATTTAATCTCCTTAAAACATAAAATAAAATTTTGTTTGATCTGATTATCTTAAGTTAATTATTAACAGGGAAAAGGTTAGAGAAAATCAGATTTATTCTAGAACAGAAAATTGCTATTGTTGATTATGGGATATTTTATTTGACAATCGAGTTCTCTGCTTTAAGGAACATCGATTTGGAGAAAAGTATCTCTATCTTATTATATCGATGATCCATTTTGGTCTCTTGTAAGTTAAACCACTAATAAATTGAAAATCAATATACTTAAATGAAAGAAGATTCTTTCTAAAAATTTCTTCTTCTTCTTCTTTTTTTTTTTTTACTTCTCTTCTTTGAGAGAAGACGAGAATAAATGAATGAATTTGCATCTTTATTCAGATTTTTCTAACCTTTAAAAAACTATATAAAACTTAAGATATAAACTAATTATCATAAAATATTTAAGAAGAGAGAGAGGGAAAAAATAGAGAGAGAAATACTATAAAATTTTAATGAATTAATTACAAGTTCTGGAAGCGAAAGTAGAATATAAATACGATTTTTATACGATAATTTCTCTAGCATAAAATGTGATAAAGTTGTGTTAAATTTAATTTTTATCCTTTTATCCTGATCATGTGATTGGAAAACTGGCAAGAATCCAAGGAAAGGTAATTTAATTTCTTTACTTTAGTAACGTCCAAGTCAATGTAATAATGATTTTCAAATTGAAAATTTATAGCTTGGTATTGGCATAATTATTCTCATAAAGTGTTAATTCTTGATAATAACTACTACTACTACTACTACTGCAGTAACTATTTCTTTGTATATATATATTAATATATATCAAGTAAGATAAAGCGTGTTTTAGTATAGCTGTACTTTACAAGATTTATTTTATTTGTATGGTGTAACAATATGATAAATGAATGACAAGATAAAGTAACTATCTATAATAAAAAAGCGCACTACTTTCTTTATATAAATTATAAACTACTGTAATATTATTACCGCTGTTTATTGTCCATGAAAGAACAATATTTTAAGAAAATTATGTATTATCCAATAAAAAAAAAGAAAGAAAAAATTTGAATGTATTTTTATTTTATTTTTTTCTTTTCTAAATCAAAATTTATTGACAAGAATCTTGAAAGAGCAGTAACGGAGGATGGAGAGGAAGAAGAAGAAGAGAAGGAGGATACAAAATTTAACATGGAAGTCATTTTGGGTCGCGTATAGAATAAATTTCTTGAGTTATTCTTTAAAAAATAAAGTTTATTTTGTTTTTTTATATTATTATTATTTATTGAAACATTTTTGATCATGAGATGGCTGTTATTACATCTTATTTTATATATTTTAAGATCTATTTTAACTTGTGATATTATATATCTGACTATATGGTGAAATTTTATCAATATTTTAAGCTTAAAAGTAGAATATTGAAGATGAAAACACTTAAAAATTTCTTATATACGTCAAATTTTATTTTATAAACAGCTTCTTGACAAGAGAAATTATTTTTTAAGCGACTTTTTACTTTATTTTTCTATTAATTATATTTATTTAAAACAAATTTAACTGTGTTATTTAATAGTTAATATTATATTATTTAGTGAAAAATTATTTATGAAACTAATAATAATCTACTTTACTTTTAACCTTAATTCATTATTCATAATTATCAATTAAAGCAATATTAAATGAGGAAAACAAAGAAAAAAAATTGTTAAAAAATAGAAAAAATTTTTCAAAATAAATAATTTAATTAATTTTAATTAAATAATATATTAAAAAAATATATTTTTTTAAATTAAATGATTGATTTAATTTATTTAATAATTTAATTTTTTTTCGATTTGATTCATTCTTTGTAAAAGTATAATTGATCAGTTCGTTCATTGATATAAAATATAATGAATAAAAATTGATGATTGATGTCTTTTGAAGTAAGAAATTGATCGATTAAAAATCTATTGAATCGTCTAAAAAACTTTGAATTTTTTTATAGGAAAAAATAGAAACTAAAATTAAAAATTGAACGAATATAAAAGTAAAATTAAAAAAAATTTATATTAGAGTCATTTTCAAAGAAATAAAAATAATTTTTTTTTATTACAGAAATTGTTTTTCTTTTATTTTCAAATATATTTTTCAATGAAGTTTTAATTGTTTATTGTTTTTTATGAGCATTTTCAACGAATTTTTTATGATAAAAAGTGTATTTTTTATTCTTTATTTATATTTTTTTAGCAAATTGTTAATTGTTTATCGTCGCCTATGACTTTTTGAAAATGAAAAATGTATTTAATAAAATATCATTTGTGTTTTTTTCAATTGTTTATAGTTTTATGTGACTTTTTTATAATGAAAAATATAATTATTTTTATCTTTTGTTTATATTTATTAATTAAATTTTAATTGTTTATTATATTTTATGATTAATTTTGGTAACGAAAAATGTATTTTAAAACTTTCTATTTATAATTTTTCTTATGATAATTTTGATATTTTGATAATAAAAAACATACGTTTTTCTTAAAATTTCTTCTATAAACTTTTGTTCTAACTTCTTTATGACGTGTTCGATGATAGAAAATAGATATTTTTTTTAAGTTTTCGTTTGTATTTTTCAACGAATTTTTAAACTTTTTATCGTATTTTATGATATTTTCAAGGTAAAAAAAATATTTAAAAAATATTCGTTTAATATTCTTCAATGAATTTTAATTATTTTTACTTTTCGATGTTGAAAAATGTATTTAATAAATTTTTACTTGTATTTCCTAATGAATTTTTAATTGTTTATCATTTCTTTTTGCGATGGTTATTATTTTTCCTGACATAAAATAACCAAACAATAATCATTAATATTACAAAACGGCTTAAATTATTTGAAGTTTTCATATGTAATGATGATGATTTAATTATTTCAATTGATTGTTTTTATTCAAATTTTTACATAAATTGTCTTGTAAAAGATTATTTCTTTCCATCTTTTTCCACCGAAAAAAAAAAGGAAAAATAATAACAATAAAAATAGTTTTGGAGTGAAATTAAATTAAATTCAGTATGATAACAGTTATGTAAATGAATTCATTAAATTCTTTCTATTGTTATATTTCTTATGCAAAGTGTAGAGAAGAGCTCATTATTTTACAAAACACAATTTATTTTTTTCTTATTTTTACGTCCGAAAATTAATAAATTACATTGAATTTTTGTATAAATATACACTTTAAGGTTTTAAGCTTATTATACAGTTTATAATCTGTTGAATTGAAGATGTAATTTATAAATAAGTATCAGAATATTTTGTTGAGATAGAACAGAAGGAACAATGACGAAAGTATATCTTAGGCAACAGCTGCATCTTGGAACAGATAAAACGAAATATATCGTCTCCTTCTTCACCTCACTTCCTCTCACGGATATACCATGATAACTTCTTCCCTTCAATTATGACATCGTGAAATTTTACGTCTTGCCAGTTGTTTTTCTGTTCAGAAAGTCTCTTGTTTAATATTTCATAATGAAAATAAATTATAAATAATTTATTAAAAGGAAAAAATCGTTTGGAATTTGCGATAAATTAGATGCAATGAATGGACTTCATTAACCTAGTTATGAAAGAATTCTGTTTAATATTCGCATTTCTGTAATTTTTTAAATTATTTTTTAAAGTTAAAAATAGAAAATTGGTAATTTTGTATAGTCAAAATTTCTTCTTCATCATCTTATTTTCCCTCGTGTAGTTAATTAAAATTCATGAATTGTGGTTAATATATATTGCATCTCGGTTAAAATCCTGTATTGTTTGTTTATTACTACATGTCTTGTTTGTTTAAATGTAATTATATTTTATTAATGTTTTTATTATTTTAATTTGTTTATTTTTTATTATTTATTTGCTAAATTAAAAAATAAAATTATAATCTACTGGCTAGACCAAAAGTCAGTTAACTATAGTAAAGACTAAATGCTATTAAAATTACATATGTTTTATGTAAGAATAAATTTTAAAAAAATATATTTAAATTAAATAAAATGAAATTACACAACAATAGTCCCGAAAATGTACTGATACTGATAATTCAAGTGTAATCAACATGGAATGCCGATAAAAATGTTATGTAATTTGTGAAAGTTGTGTAATTTTACGTTATTTTCGCATAAATAAAATTTAATTTAAATAAAATCGCATGAAAATATTCAAAATTACCCGAAAATACGCTGATACCGAAAGTCTGTAATTAAAATAGAACGTAGAAATATTCATCAAACATCGTTACATTGTCGGGCTGCAATTTCTAATCATATTTTTAATTTAAAATATATAATCTCCACCTCAAATTAGTAGTGGCTTGCCCCTGTACATCATACTTTTCCTTTAGCAACCGAGTCGTGCCGGTTATCTATCTAATTCCGTTCTCGAGATTAAGGAAGGACAGACAGACAGACGTACCACAGTTGAAATTTACAGGTCTACAATATTTTCAAATTGCAGTCCAATGACGATTAAAAAAGTTGTACGCACTTTAAACGGGTTGTTTAGTTAAGTTTGTTTATAATCTTATTTTGTAAGGATGTTTAATATTCTCGCGTGCCTACAAGAGGTGTCATGCCTTGTAATCATAGCAAAAGCTGTAAACCCAAATGGCGTGCGATTTGTCAATATCCCATAACACAACGTGACAGATAAGGGAAGTTTCATGATCAGATTGTTGAGTATTGTAGAGCTTAAATTTTCTCGACAGAATGACATTTTTCACAAAACTTGTACATCGAAGAGTGATTTACTTGAAATATTTAAAATTTTCATATTTAAATATATATGTTTTATATTAGAAGTTAATTCTTTAATTAATTAAAGTTGCCACTAAAATTATTTTTATACTTATTATTTTATAAAATAAAAATAATTCAGATTTTTGTTTTGTGAAAAATACATTTATATATATATATATATATAAAAGTGATCGTTATTGTCGTATGAATGTTTGAAAAAAAAGGGGAAAAAGTAGAGAAAAACGGAAAAAATTGTTAGAAAAAATAAACTTTGTTAGCAATAAATTGTTACAATTTTTTTTAAATAAGCTAAATTATCCGTAAAAAATAATGTGTTTGTTGCTTTCTTATATATATAGTTTTGTTGATAAATATTGTAGATTTAAATTGTTTACAAAACTGTATTGACTTAAATGAAAATATAAAATATATTGCTATAAAAAATACATTTGCTTGTATAGAATCTTTATTTAGAAACCAATAATTTTATAATTGTATATGCTGTATATAAAAGCTGTTTGTATGTAAACAGATAGCATGTATATATACGTGTATTTATTTAGATGCAGTTTATAGTGAATATACTTGGTTGTTTACATGTAGTTTATACACATATCTGTTTAAATAACGTTCGTATGTTTGCTTATATATATTATATGCAAGCTATTTGTTTATATGTATATGCATGTTGATTGCATACAACAATTTTAATATAATAAGCTCATTTAATTTTTTATTTAATATCGGCCATCTCTAAAATAAATTATCTGTAATTTTAGTAAACACCCTTTTCAAAATTTCATCAATAATATTTCTAATGCTAAATTATATTGTGATAAATAATTTCAAGCAATTGTTAAATATGTTTATGAGTGAAAAAGTTTATTTAAAAAGGATTTTATATGTAATTTTTTAAAATATTTTTAGTTTGTTTCCATCTTATGAATTCATTAACAATAATTTTTTTTACTTGTGATACAATGTAACGCAGCTCGAGTTTCATTTTAACTGTAAAGTTGAGTTGAAAAATCGTATAATGAGGACATAATTATCATTTTCATGTATATCATTTATTAATTCTCAATGATGTGTGTTATCACTACTTAATTAGTTCACATTAAATGACGATAACACATTCATTATATAAAAGTGATGGGTGAATGGCATTTATCTCTTCATCATATAATTTTTGAACTGTATAAAATAATAATGGAATTTATAATCCCTCTTCACCAGAAATTCTTGGAAAGTGTATTTTTAATAATATAAAAAAAAGAAAAAAAATTATATCAGTTTTATGGACCAGACTGAAACTTTCGTAGTAAAAATACATTCGTTTTATTAGAATGGTATATGTTTAAACGTCACTTTGATGTCACCTTTACACCAAAGTGTAAAAATGACGTCATACTGACGTAAGTGTGCACGCTTTAAGTGTCGTATGAATCAAATGCCCTAGTTCTTTAGTAAGATTCTAAGATACTTTAAGGAATTCAGAAAAATATGAGAAAAATTCGATTATAATTTTAATTTAATTCTTTTATATTTTTAACATTAATATTTTAATATATATATATATATAATGTTTTTTAAAGTCGCGAAAGATATAAATTGCTTCAAGTAATTATCTGCTTGTCTCTTAAATGCACAAACAACTAATTAGTTTCAACGAAAATAGCTTTAATCGTTCGTGAAACAATTTTTTTTTCATGTTATTAATTGTAAATGATATAATTTTTTAAAGTTTTTATTGTTTTGCAATTAAAATAAATCCACGTAGTCTCGATTCGTTATATTCAAAATATAGATTGAAGTTACTTCAGTAGCTTGCTTAACTTGAAATTGTAGATAATCTTTATGAATCAGATAAGCTGTAAACGTATAAAAAAGTTCAAATTTTTATTATTTATATGGGATATGAGTTGCATTTAATTTGAATATAAGGTGTTTTGTTACCTTTTTTCACTTTGTGACTATGTTAACTTTCTTTAATCTCCTTGTTATCTACAGATTTTTATATAAAAGTTAAAAATATTATCAGTACAGAGACTTATAGTAATGTTCAAAATAATCACTCAGTCGGTTTGACGAAACACAAAACTTATATTTACAGCAAAGATGTACAAAATAATACAAATTACGGTCACAATTAAATATGCACAACCACTAATCCAACGACAACCGACTATTCCCGTACAAATTCGTCGAAAGAAACTCCTTACGATCAAACAGACTTGTAATTAACAGCACCTCCGAGTCAGGAACAAGTTCGTACTAAAACACTGGAGTTACTTTCCCCAGATTTCCGTGGCGTCCAACGAGAGAGTTAGTTAGCACTTTGATAACGACGATCCTAATCCGATCCGATCCTCCCGATACGAATTCAGCCGATCCCGATACGAACTCACGATACCAGCTCACGATACGAACTCCCGTTCCCGCCGAAACTACGGCTTAAATAGTCCCAACGTTCAAATCGTCCGCCAATCAAATTTGAATTCTGCCACAACGGCCGCCAACGGTCATTTCCCGCCGGCCAATCGTCCGTCTGTCGTCGATTTGAAACACAACGGATCTTCTAACGGTCGTTTCCAATGGCCGATCCTAACGGCTTTTCCGTTATGAAAGTTCGTTATAATAAACCAGGGCGGAAATCGCTCGCCTAGCGATTCCAAACCCTACACTTATTATTGTATTTTTTAGAATTATTTAATTGTGAATTAATTATAAAGTTTAAGATTATTGTTTTCAATCCATTCTGTGCAATATGCGATATTACTTCCCTACTGCTAAACTGAATTTCTTATTACATAGATTTAACTAAGGATATTTATATAAATAACTCAAAATTTCTATTAAAATTTACATAATATTATATCAGAATTGAAAGAAAATTGAATAAAAAATGCAATACTGAATTTTTTTTTACAATATGAAATCATTGGCTTTTTAATATGCCTGACTTTTGGGTTCTCCCTGCCACCCTAGTATATGTGCAAGTGACTGTATACATATACACTTAGTTTTTCCTACAAAAATCTATCTAAAATCAACGAGTATTTTCTGTTTCTTTTAATTATTTAAAAAATTTAATTTATATTTTATCTTTCGTTTATATTATTTATTTCTTATATTTAAATTTTCATAATAAAATAATTAATTTATTAAATTATTGATATTATTAAAATATGTTTTTACTTAAGAAATATGAAATCTATTCTCATATTTTCATTAATTTTTGTATAAATTGAAGGATTAGTTATAATAAAATTTGTAGGTTAAGTAATTATTTTTATAATTAATTTTACTTGTAAAAACATAAAAACATAAGTATTGATTCTTATAAAAAATATACGAATTTAGTAGATTTTCTTCTTAAAATTTCTTGATAAAATACAACATTTATTCTAATATCTTTGTTACTTTTCGTGTAGATCAAAGCTTTTTTTTAGATATAATTAATTACTCTAATATAATTTTAAGGACCCTTAATATGTTTCTAATTAATATTATAAATAAAATATGAGAATATAATTACAGAAACTTTCAGAAAAAAAGGGTTAATTTATTAGATTTTCTGCTTAACATTTACTGTATTCATTTTGCTCGACAAAAACAAGATATATTGTTACATCTTCATTATTTTCTGTACGTTTGAAGCTCTTTAATTACTGTAATATGGTTATAAGAACTCTTATTATGTTTCTAATTAACTTTGTAAACAAAAAAATATGAGACTATAACTAGAAAAACTTTCAGAAAAGAAGGGTAAAGTTAGTTTCTTTCTGAAGGAAATTTACTATACATTTATTATTCACTATTTTTCTTGAAAACGAAGGCACAGTACATACTTATATTTGATTACTTTTTGCATAGATTAAATGTTTTTTAGATATAATTAATTACTGTAATATAGTTATAAGGGTCCTTCCTGTGTCTATAATTAATTTTAAATGTAAAATTTATAAATATAATTATAAATTCTTTCAAAAAAAGAAGGTTAAATTTAGTAGATTTTTGACGTTTACTTTACTTCATTCTGATTCTATAGAGATTTCTTCTGAAGAAATGTTTAAACTTAATATCAAAGAAAGGAAAAACTCACATCTGTGATTTTATAAAATACTTCAATAAAACATATAATACCTTGAATTTTCGTTATTTTTATCCAGAGCACGATTTCTTTTGTAGAAAGTATGTCGTAAAAATCTATACAAAGCATTTATGCTACGATAATAAATCCTATTTTTATATTACTTTGTAACACATAAATTTTTTTTATTATAAGTTTTAATATGTGTATAGTTTTAAAATCAAAGTTTTAAAAACGTGTGATAATTGTCTTATATTGCTCACCCCATGGTAATTTTATAGGAAATTATCTTATAACATTAGGAAATTTCCTGCAATTTTATGGTCATTTCTTACTAGGGGAAGGAACTATTTTATATTTAAAGATATTTAAATATCTATCAATTAGCTCATAAATTTGAATTACTTATATCCTATCAAAAAAGTATGAAGATGACCTTGGAAAAGAACGTTTTCTAATCTTATTTTAAGGAAGAAATTTAAAGAAATCTGATAGAAAAGTAAGATAATTAAAGTATATAGTACAGAAACTTTAGTTCTGCAAAACTGATATAAAATACTTTTTTATGATGAGATATTTTTAATCTTAGAAATAATTTTTGCACTGATGACTTTTCTGAAGTTTAGTCGACTTTTCTTATCGTATATACAGAGAGGACCAAAAGTGAGTTAACCATTATTCAAACTAAATTTCAACTTTATTTGAGTACTTTATTACTTATAAATTTTATAAGAATTGTTCAAAATGACATTTATTTTCTTGTTTAATACACAAATCATAAAGCTTTTAAATACAAATTGCTGAATTACTTGCAAAATAACTGACGTTTGGGCCACTCTGTATATTTCTTGATGATATTTTGCTCAAAATAATAATATTTTTTATGCAAAATTATGAACAATTTAAAAGAAGTCAGCGCTTAATATAATAGAAATTATTTTTAAAAAATATATTATTTAAGAAATTAAACAATTTTTTAGTCGAAAATATTTATTTAGTTAGAAAAATTGTATTAAATTTAACGTATAACGAGACCATACAGCCGTGTTTAACGTAAAAAAAAAGCATTAATAAATTTTAATGAAGTGTAAATTTTGATGAGCGTAACTTACATAAAAACAAAAACTTAGATGCTATTAATCGTATTTTTAAGTCGATAAGAATAAACTGTCAACTATTCTATCTGCAGAAGGCCATAAGGAATCGAAAAGAATTCCAGTCTTTATATCCAATCGATCTTAGCAAAGACTTTTATTGCCATTTCATCGATTGGTGTGTAACTCCCACCCCCTTCGACCGAAAATCTCTCCCTGAGTATCATGGTCCATCTCGTATTGTCTTCTTTTTTTTCGTCCCATTTCACATCTATTCTTGATGGTTTTAGTAATTGAAAAAATGTTGAATTTTTGGTCGGCAGAATTGATCCTTCTATGTCGACTAAGGTGACTGGAATGTTGTATATCTCTGCCATTTCTTCAATGATTTTTCTTACATCGAACTTATCCACTGGAAATTATTCTAACTGTAAAGATATTACGAACTGTAGACTTTTTCAAGAAAAATTTAACAATTTAATTAAAATTTCTCTGGTTTTCTATTTAAGAATTGAATTTAAATTAACCCGAAAAGTGTTTTTCCAACTATTAAGTGAAATTAACTTATTTATACGATTTCTCTTATTGAAAATATGTTAAAATATTTACGAAAAATATCACTTGGAGGACTTCACTACTGTAACAAGTTAAGTTGTAGCAATTCTTGTTTACCTTCCTCGCATAAAGCATTTTCTCCTGCATATGACAAGTCTATAATTAGAGCTTGTAAAAGTTATGTTATTCATGAATGATTTGTTAAAATAATTATTTTAATCAAGTATTAAATTATTTAAAGAAGAGTGAAGATAATATGTAAATATTTCTAGTAAATAAGAATATAATTACAATAATAAAATCATTACTTTTAAACCATTAATCTTCTCCTTTGCACTGACCACTACTTCATTTATTAAGTTAGTCTTTGGACAATACACAACTTCGTACACCCAATGTGTTTGAGATTCTGTTCTGATTGTTGACAGAGACAATAGACTGAATTAGATTTGACAAATAGCTTAGCTACTACACTGTATTATATTGTTATGTCAGAATTGCCTCCTCTATTTGTGTCAATGCATACTTCTCTAATTTCATTTTCAATGTGCGAAAGTTTATCTAACCGCATCACAAATGTCTACTGACTTTGTTATTTTTCTTAAGAAATAGTAAACAAATTTTACCTTATTAATATTTGATTTTCACTTCTTAAGTTCTTAATTTATTTATTCTTGTTTGTTTATGTGAAGTCCTTCTTGAAAATAACAATAATGTTGAATTCAAATAAGTATGAACTTAGGAAGCCCTTTATGCATAGGCCAAATGTATAACTCTATTAAGACAATATTTGATACAGTACAAGATTTTGGATTCTAGTACAATATTAGAATAGGAAATTGAATTAAGTATCGACTAGTATATAGTATATTTGTATGTGCTAATGCCTGTAATGGCGCGAGGTTTTATATATATATAAACCTAGTTTGAGCAGCCTGAGTATCTAAATTTATCTTCACCCTAAACATATGATGAAGCAAAACAATAAAGTTTAAATCCCAGTAGCATTCATAGCATAAACCATACTTAAGTCCCAAAAGGTTTCTTCTTACCAGTAGACTACTCCTTCTTATCTTTCTTATCAAAAGGTTACCCTCCTATCGAGTTTCTTTCTTGATGTATTTATATATAAAATCAAATAGTTATTTTTAGTAATTACAGAAAGTTGTGTAAATTTTAAATAAATAAAAACATAATGTTTAATAATATATTTTAAAAAAATTGCATAAAATTTAACATTTTTCTTACATATTTGACATTTTAAAATGTACACAGAAGTAAAGAAAATATATACAAACCATTACTTTTGGTTTAGTAGTCATAAATTTAAAACCATAAACCGAATCAAAATGCATTTTAACAAATTCAAGAATCTTATTTTGAAGAAGAAAAATTCTGCATTTTGAAATCCCATGTAAGATCTTAAGCCGATTTTAACTCTCTTCCCGTTTCTTTCGTTTCGTTTTTCCTCTTTTGTCTATCTCATCAATACAATTCAGCAGAAATGATAGAACAGGTCATAAACTATTGCATCTTAGATCCGTACGACACAACATATCTGACATCTAGATACATTCCGGGCTTTATATTATCCAGTAGTAAGGTTAGTGACTCATGACAAATGACATAAGAAAAAAATAAAAATAAAAAGTCATAGATTCAACCAAGAAAATAAAAGCAAAATATAGAGCGTAGAAAGCATTTCAAATCAATAATTAGTTAGGTAATTTCACAATAATGTAATTTTCTAGTTAAATTTGAAAGTGGAATTTGAAATTGGTCTCGTTGGAGCAATCTGTCTGTTAAACTGCAAAGTCAAAGCAATTTTAGTTTTGTCAAAACCTTTGGAAATACAAACCGATCTATTTCTTATCGATTGGTATTTCAGATCCAGTGAAAACAATTTATCTTTGCTTCTTGTCACGTCCGTCTTGTTATTCTTGGAAGACAGAGACTATTCTCGGTAAAAGAACATCAACAAGATGATATAGCATGCCTTCCAAGATAACATTTCATGAAGCAATTCCAACTGATATCATACACAAATGATACATCCTGAATATTTACCGTTACAACGAAAAATTTCCTCTTGAACCCCAAATCATTTTTACATTATAATACCTTTTTATTCACGCTTCAAAAAAGAAAATATTTCATATCTAGTAAACCACGTAGCGCTAGATTTATTGTATAAAAAGTACTTTGCAACGTAAAATAGTTTAAATCGGTAGTAGCATTTAGTTTATTGTAATAAATCAGGAACGTCTATCAATAATTACATTATTATTTTCTAATAAAAAGTAAAGAAATTAGTATATAAACAGTTAAGAAGGCAGGAAGGAGGTTAGAAGTAAGACAATCTTACTTATTTTCTATAGAATATGAATAATTAGATGTATATCTGATAATTACTGAGTGAAAAATAGATAAAAATCTATTATTTTTCTAAAATAAAAATTAAGAAGCGGGTTGTGATAGGAATATTAAAAAATACAGATGTTCCGAATTTGAATTTAAGGTGCAAGGAAGCCTCCTTCCACCTTAAATAGGAATTTTTACAGCTTTATTTCCTAATTACTAGAAATAAGAAATTTTAAGGAGCTGTGATTAGGAATTAAAGAACAGGAAGACTGAGTAAGAAGTAAATAAGTAAGATACTTAGAACAGTGACTAAATAAGTAGGAGGATAGTGAATAGGAACTAAATGAATGGGAAGCTAGTGAATAGGAATTTTAAAGTGCAGAAAAGTTTAAATACGAACTTGAGGAGCAGGAAAATTATTATTAAAAATTTAAGGCACAAAGAAGTTACAGATAAGAACTTAAGGGGCAGATGAGAAGTTACAAATAGGAACTTAAGAAGCAAGAAAGTTATGATTAGGTATGAAATGAGTAGGAAGATTATAAATAGAAACTTAAGAAGCCAGAAGAATGTGAATGCTAACTAAATGAACTAGAAGTTGGTGAATAACAGCTTAAAGTACCGAAACGTTATAAACAGGAACTTAAATAACGGGAAAATTATTATGAAGAATTTAAATGCATGAAAAATATAAATAGGAAATTAAGGAGCAGAAAGTTAGACAAACTGAATTTTCGCGTTAAGTTAGAATGGAACACTGTGCTTTGGTTTGTTACTTACGGTTATAACTTTCGAAAACAACGCAACAACGAGAAATTTGAAAATAAATCCTGATAAAACTTTAGAGTATAACTTACTTATCCGTGTCAAAACAATCCAATAGGATTTAATTGAAACTATAGATTAACAATAATAATTTATAAATCAAATACTAACAAATATATTTAAATCCATAAATTAAAGCATTGCATTAAACAAACGGGAAACAATAATCCATTTTAAAATTCAGAATTTAATTAAATTGTTAGAACTCGAGTCGATTTTTGAATCTAATTTGTAATTATCGCGTGTTTAATGTTTATTCAATTTACATTCTAAGTTAAATTTATTGATAAAATTTTTAAAATTTTAAGTCTCTTATGATTAAAATTACTATTTTTATGTTTAAAAAGTCATTTTTTTCGCGATTTTTGTTGAAATTTATTTTTATTTTAAGCAATTCTCCTATTAAACTACTAAGTACAATAGACTTGAGATTATGGAAGCTAAGTTAAATATATTTTTAAAAATTTTAATCTTAAGAAAAATTTAATTAAAAAAAGGGGGAAAAATGCTTATTTTTATTAAAGGAGAAAGTTTATATATATTTCAATTTAATAATCTCGAAAATAGCAAATTCTTCGATCTACAAACGAACCATTTTAACAAGAATTTATCCAAATACATTATAATGGACAATAAAATTTTTTTATTAAAAAAATTTAGAAAATCTGTTACTGAAATTAATATAAAAATTGAACTTTTTTCCTTTGTATAAAATATAGAAACTTTTGTTTTCGGTTCTTTTCGAAAAAATCAATTTTGAAAGTTTTAATCGTTGATAAAATTAAATTTTACTGATCCTGTATGACTTAAAATTAGTTTTAAAAATTATTGCTTAATCACTTCAAAAACTTTTGCATTTAATTAATAGTTTTAAAGTATTTTATTACAAAAGTATAGTTAATGTAGGCCAATATATAGAAAGCATAAATATAAAGTAAACATTTATACTTTCTAAAATAACATTAAAACAAAAGGAAAATGTTATGAAAATCATAAAATTAACATCAAGTGGGTCATAAAGCAAAAGAAATATATAAAATTTATGAAATGATGCAGGATTTTATATTAAAATATAGTCGATTTTCAGAGCGATAAAGTTAAAAAAAAAATTATTATAAATATCGAGATGCGATACAGTATTTCGTATATATATATATATATATCCTTTTCTATAAATTGTGTAATTTTCTGATCTTTATCATGTAAAATAGAAAATTTCCGATATAAAATTGTGTAAGAAAGCAAATCATAAATGGTAAATAAATATAAAATTCGATTTTTTTTTCGATTTTATTTATACAAGAGGGGAAAAATCATTGGTTTATAGAGTTACAAACATGCCAGATACATTTTTCCACTCGAGTTGAATCGAACACATCATAAACAATTTTTCGTTCATATGTTTACATTATGTTGTGATATTATCACTATCACGTCACCCAGGCAACCATTCTTATTTATTACTTAAAAATCATCGCTTATATTTATTATTCATTCCTAGTTTTACTCTAACCACAAACATCCATAGGCCATTCATTTTGAATCTTGAACTCTGGTTCTCTCGGTCACGTGTTTTCCGACAGTTTGTCACGTGACTTTGCGTGTCGAATCTGTCCAAAATATCACATTTTCAACAAAAATAAACAGAAGTATAATGTTACTCGACGATAGCAGAATTGAATTAAAGAACATGGAAAAAGTAAATCGAATACTTTTGACATATGACCATAAGGATGTTTCGTTATATAAATTATACATAAGAGATATATTTTAAGTTATTATAAATTGAAATTGTATTTCAAATCAGTTATTTTTTCTATTTTTATTTTTTGTTAGTTTATTTATTTAGAAATCCTTTTTTAAAAATATATTTTAAAAATAAAAAAAAATTAAGCAAGCAATTTTACATAAAAAATTTAAATTGTTGAATTGTTTTTCTTTAATATTAATTTATTGTCCGTTCTCATTTAGAAGAGAGTTGTGACATAATAATACTAGCTCGTGACGTAACAATGCGAATAAGTTTTTAAATTTTTGAATGAAAATAATCAATTTCTCTGAATCTAACGGCGCTTATGACACAATAATAAAGAATATTACTTAAAAAATACGTTTTTTAAAATATATTTATGCTTTTTTTTCTATAATAAATCAATTTTAATTGTTTTTCTTAATTATTTTCTCAGCTATTTTATAAATTTTTCCATAAATAAAATCCTGAATGTATAATTAAATCTATCAATCTTTAGTAAAATCTTATTAAGTAAAATTTAAGAAAAGATGGTTGTACCATCAGTAAAATTAATTTGATAAAAATTAAATTGCACTTTTCCTGTCTTTAATTATTGTATAACTAGAAGGATAACCGATTCCGATGATAAGCGGGAGACAGATTTCTTATGCAGAAAGCATCTATTATTGCTGAATGTAGGAAATAGTAGTAGATAACCTCATCCTGTCAACTATCAGATCTTTCAGATCTTCCATCTCTCATCAGCCAGTTTCCTCTTTCTCCTCAATCACAATAGAAAGAGAGGAAGAAGCACCAATGTGTCATGAATAGCTCTGATCAGAAAGATGCTGGATAATATAGCATCTTTACTAAACGTATTGAATCCTGTATCATTTCCGGCAGTTGAAATACTTCCGACAACCGATCTGCTCTTTATTATTCGCATTTTTATCAATATCCCAAGAAAGAATTAATTATTTTTATATTTTAAAGTTTTTAAAACAAGTTTTTTTTAGTAGTTTGCTTCGTTTTCAGTTAGGAAGATGCTGGCTACTTCTTGACATTTTAATCGTTTTATATAGTTATTTTCTTGTTCTAAAATGATTTATATATGATTTTAAAGAAGAATTTTGTTTAAATATTTAAAAAACTTTCGTTAAAAATATTAATAATAATTAAATTTTTAATGATCAATCTGTATTTTAGCTCGGTGATAATTCATATTTTTTCCAGCAGTTTTTTAAATATTAAAATTCTTCGAATGAGTATTAAAATCCATATTCAGAAGGCATTTTTTTAATAAAAAATTTAATTTATATTTTCTTGCATATTAAGTATTTTTTTTAATATTAAATAATTTAAGTTTCGAGTAAAAATTGCTTGTTTTTTTATGTAAGTTGTATCAAAATATTGACATTTTAGGTATTAAAAATTAAGAAAACCAATTAATTTAAAGTTTTAGAAAATATTTTATACGTTGCTGACGTAAATATTTTAAAAATAGATTTTAATAAGTTCATATGTTTTTTTTTTATTTTTCGAATATTTTTGTAGATTACGTGTAGCTATAAACTCTTTATATTAATTAATCTTAAAATATCTTCGTTAGATCGCAATTGCGACTCGATTATCCGACATTCCGTGTTATCTTGCTGGACATATTTTTTTTTTCTTTTTTTTTGTTTGACACTTTGAAAAATGTCCTTAGTGAAAAGCAGTTTACAACTGCGTGCAAGCAGCAAACAGTGATGTTCACCCCTCTGTGTGTGATGCAGGATGTTTACAGAGGAAAGATGAACATCACTGTGAATCTTGGAAAGGCTGAACATCACTTACACGTCTATAACAGATGTTCATCATACACATTACACATACACGGATTGATTTTAGAAAAAGGTGAACATCACTTGTTCTATGAAATCACGTGTTTCTCCTTATGGGTAGATCTGGAAGTAGACAAATGAGAATTTTTATGGGGTTTATCCAATGCCGTTTTCGTTTTGACCGGATTATTGAGACTTCACAGACAACTTGATTATTTTATTGAAAGAGGGGTGTTAGGAAGCCAAAATTTTATATTAATTTTTAGAACGAGTATATTTGTAAGGTTATATCACATCTTCAAAATTAATTTATCGAAGAGAAGCTCTCATGCACGAATGACAATAAAAATGTGTCGAATTTTATTTTAAGAAAAATTTATATAATAAAAATTTCATTTTCTAAAAACTCTATTTTCTTTATATATAAATTGTTATTTTTTCCTCCAAGGAAAAAAAAAATGTAGAGGAGGAGGAAGAAGAGGAAGAAGAAGAACTGTTACTTTTTCAAATGATTTAATCTAAAATTTATAATGAAAACTGGGGAAAAATTTAGATTTATTCCGACAGAAATTCACTCTTTTCGTACTTAAAATTTGATAAGTTTTCTTAAAAATTGATAAAGAAAAGCTATTATATCTATATCGATTTATTTATTTTTAACTAATAGTTTGTATTTTATAGAAATCGATTTTTTTTTCCCTGCTTCTTCCTTCCTTACCTTTTCTTCTTATGGAACTTACTGTATATGTATAGAAAATTTCAATTACTTTCTCCCATAGCCAACTATTTTTCCATCTGTCAGATACTCTAGAAATATGCATAATATACATTTACGTATATGTATATAAAGGTTTTGCTGACGCTGCAAAGGTAGAAAACATCCCTTAGCAGTCTGTTTGTCTGTACTGTACAGTACGTATGGTTTATTTAGAAGCCATATCTATAAAATTTAGGTATAAATTCTTGATAAATGTATGAATAAATAATTTATAATTATCGATAACTCGAGCTTTTTTCTATAAAATAAGAACAGAGAATGTATACGTAAAATTTTTGCAATATTCTGAGCGATTCAGATTAGGAAAAGGACTAGAAGTAATAGAATTTCTAAGTAGAAAATAATAAAATCTAGGATAATAAAGTGTTATAGATTTTTATAATATTTGTTCATAAATATTTTAGTAAATAATGTATAATTATTGATAACTTTATCCATTGTGAATAGTTGAAAGTATACTGCATTTATAACTTTTTTCCAATATTCTGTACGCTACTGATTTAAATATTTAGGCTAATGTAAGGTTATAAATCTTTAAAATTTTTTATATATTATTTATTAGAATGATTACAGAATCATAGATTAACTTGCAATTATTTCCATAGTTGTAAACGTTCCTAAGCGTGCATTTTCTCAATAATCTGCATGCTTCTAAGAAAATGACTAGAAATAATAGAATTTTTAAGCAAAACCTAATAAAAATTATAATAATAAAGGGTTATAAATCTTTATTCGATAATATTTTAATAAAATATTGATAATTTTAACCGTTTCCTATAGATAAAAACATGATGTACAGCTAAAATTTTTCTGTATATTCCTTCATTTTTCGATTAAAAGATTTAGGAAAATGTCTAAAAGTAATAGAATTTCGAAACAGAGAACAATAAAATTTAGGATGATAAAGGGTTATAAATCCTTATATAAACACTAAAATTGGATAACTTAAACGGAAAACGTGTAATTAAGGAAAATTAAGTGTAGGATATATAATGTATGAGTTGTAATTAAACAAAAGGATAAATCTTATAATGTAATTCTAAAAATAGAGATCAGTTTTCATCATATATATTTTTTGCACCTCAAATAATAACTAGTACTAAGTTATCTTTGCCATAAAAAAAGCTTCTTTCCACTTTTTAGTGGTCAGCTTCTTCCAATCTTATCTCGAGACATACTATATCCATTTTATAGCTTGATCCGCAAAAGAAGTCGAGGAATTCTTTACGTTTTTTAAAAAAAAGATGAAAAAATATATATTTTTAATTCCTCTTTATATTTTTAGTTTATATTTTAAATTTCTTTATAAATAATGCACACTTCTGTAGAAAAATAGAGTGATAATTACATTTAATTCGTAATTTTATTTGTGTTTTTAGAAAAAAAAATGGATTTTTTTTACCTTTTTCCTACTAAAATATTGAAATTTTAAAATTATTTTTTACGTTTTATTACGTTTAAAGATTAAAAATTTAAAATTTTATTGCGCTTTATTAGAATATATTTTATAATCGTGTGTATGGCTGTTTGTGCAAAGTTAAGCGAAAATATTTATGGAAATTTTTGGAATTTAAATTTTCTTTTTATTTTTTGTATAAAGAAATGTTTGATATTTATATTAAATTATTTTTTTGATAATTATATTTAAAGGAACGTTTTTATTTAGTTATTAAACATTTTTTTTAACAGGTTTGCTTATGAAATAGGGTTATTTTCTTTATAGAAAAACAGTTAAAACGTTATTTTAATATTGGAAAAAATATATTCAATGCTTAAAAAATCGAGTGAAAGTGCTTTTATTAGGTGCATTAAGTGTAAAAAGAAACCAAAATCGATTTTATCTGCTTTGAATGAACAATAAAACTGGGTCTTTACATTCGACTTAGCAATTATTATCAATATTACTTTTAATAAAAAGTGAAATTGATTCCCGCATTTTTCTACGAATTTTTTAGGCGATTTTAATCATTTTCTAGAATATTTTTGCATAATTGAAATTTGTAAATACCTTAAAATTACTGGATTATATCCAGAGCTTATTTCGTGATTATTTGCATCACAGTGTGAGGAAAAATAAGTTTTTTCTTTAGTTAAAATTTATTTTAAAAATCTTATATTTTTAAACAAACTTATACAGTTAAACCTCTTAACGAGCATTTATTTATTGTGACATAGTCACAAGGTCTGGTTGCAATTTTTAATGATATTTTTAACATATATGGTCTCGATTTTCATCTATTTAACACCGTCCTTGAGATTCAGGTAGGACACACAGACAGACAGACGGCCGACAGTGGGAATTTATAGGTGTACAATTTTTTCAAAGTGCATCCCAATAACCGCCACTGATGGGAACTTCAGAAAATGGCCGTTACTTAGGGGTTATTTTGTATGCATTTTTATTTTAAAAAACAATTCCTAAAAAATGGCTGCTGTTTAGAGGTGGCTTTTATTGGAGGTTCTACTGAAGTTCTTTATATAATGCGCATTTTCAAGAACGGTAGAAATGTAAATTTTATTTATTAAAATTTGATGTTTTTATATTAAAAAACAGTTTATTGAATAGAACAGATGTTGAAAATGTGCTTCATTTAATAATTTCAATATTTAAATATAGAAAAATGAGTTATCGAAGTCACAAATTGCTTAAGATAATGAACATGATTTCTCTTCAATTCTGGATTATTCATAATTTTAAGGGTTTTCCTTCAGGGTTTTTAATTAAATTCTTTAATTATTAAGTATAAAGACTCATTTCGAAACTTCATATATGTCGTATGTATTGCAGGAAAGTAAATTTGATTCCAGAAATGTGAACATATTAATTAAAGATGTTCAAGGATTTGTAATTAATTTCTATAATCAATAGTTTTATAGATTCATATTACAGCTATAAATTTCATCTCCTAGAAAAATGTATTTTATTCCAGAATTGGGAACATTGTAATTAACTTTCTAACCATATTAACTGGAGATAAAATTAAAACTTTATCTATTTTTAAGGATCTGTCTCAAGGATTTTTAATTAATTTTTATAATTAATACTTATATTTGAGCCTTATAAATGTTATATATAGTTTAGAAAAATAAATTTGATCCCAGAATGGGAAGATCTTAATTGACTTCAAGTATATTAATTGAAGATGATCAAGGATTTGTCTGAAGGAATTGTAATTAAATTCTATAATCAATAGCTACACAGATTTTTTATAGCTTAAAGTATTTTGTATCTTTTATAAAAATAAATGAAGAAATGAGAGCATCTTAATTATCCTTTTAAGTACATTAACTTAGGATAAAATTAAAGTTTATTTATAATTAAAGATGTCTTTCAAGGATTTTTAATTAACTTGTTTAATCAATACTTATATAGATTTATATTCGAGTTTCATAATGCTTTATATATTTTACAAAATCAAATTTGAGGAAGAAGTGAGAACATCTTATATGTAATTGTAGTTCGGTATATGTAATTTGTTTTATTTTTTAGAGGAAATAATATAGTTTTAATGATTACATTATATTTATTATTATTATTTAATCTATTTCATAAAGAAATAATTAAAATATTCACAATAATTTATCGTTAAAATGAAACGGATTGACCTGTATAGAAACTACTTGAAAGCAATTTTTGGCGAGCATCTGTCATACATAATATAATGAGAGAAAAATATGCAATAGTCAATCATATAAATTGTTAAAATCGAAACATATTTTTCACATTCTTCGACGAATTTTACGAATTTTAAGAATCTTTGGAGTGAGAGAGAGCTCTCGAGAGCATTTTGTCTTAAACAGATACATTTATGAAACGTTTCTCATAACTCTCCACGCTGTTGTTTTCGACAGATCCCAAGTATGTGGATACCTCTACTGAATTGGATACAGGTGATGCAGACGTTGAAGTAATTTTGCCTTCACGTTTTTGTTTACTGCGCTGACACGTTTCTGTGGAGGTACCACGTAATGGCTTCTAATTTTTCCAATTTTTTACTTTATTTAGCACATTCTACATTATTTGCACATTTATTTTTATTTTAAAATATTGTTTAAATTTTTATTAATTGTAGTGTTTTAGAATGGCTTCAAAACAGCATCTCCTCACTTGTAACGCTATAATTATAATTTCAGTGGCATAATTATGTATATATTACGTAAAAGTGTACATTTATTACTTATATATGAAAGTATATTACATATTAAAATAGCGAAATGCTATTTTAATATGGAAAATGTTCAGAAAATGTTTGCTGTGTAGGGAAAGCTAGACTAAAATAAAGAAATATTTTAAAATTAAAATAAATTTTATTAATTTTTAAAATAAATTTACCATTTTTCTTAAAATTCTACTTAAAGATTCTTTAATATTCAACAAATTCGCATCAGTGTTTTAGGTTCAATCGATATTTTTTTTACGTACTTAAATGTAACAAACGAGCTAATTAATCAATAATTTTACTTAATTTACCTTACAGCAAAAATATGCTGTCATAATCCTCGATTTTATTTAGATAAATTATAAAGATAAATTCTTAAATTACCCATTAACAGCATCGACAAAAAAAATTTAAAGTGAAAAAAAAAAAATCGTTACAATACGTTATATCTAAAATTTGACTTTGGGTTAAATTTACTTATCACTTTTATGTATTTAAACAAACTGCATTTAAGTTAAAAAGCATTTTAAAAAGTATCTAGATTAATGAAGAGAAATAAATTAGAGTCGCTCTCCCATTTCACATAATCCACTCTTCACATCATTAAACGTTAGCCCCTGTAAATGTATCTTTACCACTAGGTTCTGCACTACTAATCAGTAGAGGGGGACAGGTAGGGGAAAAAACAGGGAAAAAACGCACATCCTGCACTGCTTTGTTTTCGGATCAAGTAGTAAAAATCCGAGACACATCATTCGGAAGGAAACTAACTAGAGAATGGTTGGTTTTATTACAAACTGGAGTGAGTAACTAACTAAAATTCTCTCTGTTCTCCCCCATCATCCTCAGAGTTCTTCTTGATCGATTAACATTAAACCGTTTCACTTCAATCGTTCCTGTAAATTGAGGGGGGAATAAACCATCCTGTACTTTGTTATAGCGAAAGATAACATCCGAGGATGAACATATGAATGAAAAAACAATCACATCAATGATTTCTCCAAGAGAAAACACAAAGTCACAAGAGGGAAAGTTTGAAAGATCTTTCTACTCGAATCCCATAATCAAACAGGCCGAGTAATAATGGAAAAGCTAGAATTACTATGGATATACATTACTTTACTTTCAAACTGCGATGACGTCAATTTTCTGGACGTGCATATTGTGAAAGAAAAGTAAAGTAAATTATAGAAGCGAAAGCTTGGGAGGGTTGATTCCCAATTCTCGTTAGCTCTGAGATAGTAATGTTAAGAAAATGATTGCTTCGATCGTTACGTCAGAATTCTTAACTTTTCTGAATTCTATGGATATAGTTTGTAAGGAATACTTTTTTTTTCCTTTATTTTTATTTATTTTTTTCTCTTACTGTGTACACTAATCAGTGATAAATTGTTTCTACCGTCTCTTTAGAGAATAAGAAAATTGTGTTTAAAGATATCAAATAAGTTAAACTAATAGTTTCATCCATTTCTTTTTTTCTTTTTTTAGTTTCCACCCAATTTTTTAACCTGTTTCTTTTGTCGTAAGAAAAGGAAATGAGATATTTTGTGTTTAGAATTTCAAGATAAATAGTTGAGACAGGATTTTTAAATTACACCGAGTATCCTTCAACATAAGAAAAGAGGATTATCCTATGTCTAGATTGACAACTTGGTTTGAATTCACCCCCATTCTTTTTCATTTTCATCCCCTTCTTATCGATTTTCGATTGAAATAAACAATTTTTCCCTTCCTTTTTCAGAGTTCTTGAATATTTATAATCGGGATATTTTATTTTATATTTTCCCCCCTAAAAAATTACGTTTTTTGGAGGATAAAATGGGAATTTTTGATGAAATTTTTCACTAGTTTCTTCAATATTGGATTTAGATTTATCGTTTATTTACTCTTCCCTTCTAGATATGTTTTTCCCCTCCTCTCTTTCTTTCTCTCTCTTCTTTATCTCCGCGAAGAAGATAAAATTGATTACAATTTACGAAGATAAATTACAATTTACATATACACATAATCTATTACGAATTTAGCTTTATGATATTTAATTTAATTACATTAATTAATTAAAACTATAGTAATAATTAATGCGATTTGTTGCTCTTTGTTACTCTCTTTCTCTCCTCATCCTCTGCTTCTATAGTAACAATTATATATAGAGAGATAACAGCGATCCAATTGATTTATAGAATCAATAATACCAAGCAGAAATTATATTTTAATTCTTTTAAAGTCCATTATTCTGATTAATTTCTATCTCTGTACAAGTAAATTACAATCTATTCGATGATGCTATAAAATATTGTTATATTTTTATTGGAAAAGTAATTAAAAAATAATATTTATTTATTAATTACCGCAAGATTTGCTTTAAATTTTAAATACAATAAATTTGTGGATGATTGTCCGAAATAATCTACAGAATTTTGCCTGTTTATCTTTTATTTCTTGGAAAGTTTACGTCGTACAGACGACATACAGACTGGAAGTAAATAATTACGGACAGGAACATACAAAATTTTAACTATTTATCACTTAATTTTTAAATTTTTTTTTCGGATAGACATTTAATTGCTCGATTTTAAACTCATTTTCTCTTACAGTTGTTCTGTTTGTCTATCCGTAGATTTTCTATGAAACTGATTTACCATAGTTTTATCTGTCTACGCGTAATATTTTGAAAACGTAATTAAATTGGATTCAATCTTTCAACTGTTTATGTTTTCGTTTTTAGAAAATTTACGGACAGACAATAAACAAACAAATTTTTAAAATGCATTTACTTGATTATTTGTCTTTCATAAAGAATTAGCATCGTATTCAACTTTTCTTTATATTAATTATCTGTTTGGTTGTCCGTCCGTAAAATGCTCAAAAACGGAGAGAAAAAGCAGTCGAAATTTTCTATGCGCTTTATACATCTATCAGTTTTTGAAAATGTGTACAGACAGACATAAAAAAAAAACGATAAATTCGAATACAATTTTTTTTAATTTCAAAGGAAAATCTTGGATAGACAAACAGAGTAATTCTCAAAGAAAATAAAATAAAAATTTCACCTGTTTGTCTAAATGTCTGCCCGTAAAAAACATTTCAGTTTTTAGAAAATTTACGAACAGGAAGCTAAAATGATGATAAATTTGAATAGAAATTTTAACAGAATTTTTTATTTTATTTGATTTCAAAGAAACTTTATCTATATTTCGTTGTCTATTTGTAAAGTCAACCCCACTTTCGAAAAAAAGAATTACGAACAGACAAACAAACAGACGAAATTAAAAATATAAGAAAGATTATGAACATTGAATATTGAATCAAAAATACATTCCTAATTTACGGGAAAGAAGATAAATTTCCGAAAATTAAGTATGAAAATTAGCATTTAAATTAAGAAGAATTTATTATTATTATTATTATTATTATTACTTAAACTTGATCACATTTAAGAAAATAGACAAGTAAATTTTGTATTTATCAAAAATTTATACAATAATTAATAATTAATTCAATTTTTAAAGTAAAATAAATATATCTATTTACAGATTTAAGTAACGTTTACATTTGTTAATTTTCATTATATTTTATTATTTATTTTTGTTAGAAAGTAATTACAACAAACACATTAATGTAAATAACTAAGATGTATACTAACGACACACAGACACACACACATACACACAGAGTTGCTGTAATTCCATTATTTTGTATCAATTAATCTTCTTAACAGATGACGACATGTAACGTTTGCACAATTTTTTGCAGTTTTTTTTTAAATTTAAAAATAATTATAACTTTTTTATTGTTTTATATAATAAAAATAGACATTTTAACTATTTAAATTATTAATTTGAATAGATTTTAAGGCTGATTTTAATGAGTAAAATTGTACAAGAAGTGGCTGTTTTAGGGAATTTCATGATGTGAATTTTTACGAATTTTATGCTGTTTTTTTAAATTTTAAAATAGTTATAATTTTTTTATTATTTAAAATAATAAAAAAATCACATTTTAGCTATGTAAATTATTACGTTTAATAGATTCTAAAGGTAATTTTAATGATTAAAAAATATACTAGAACTGGTTGTTTAAAGCTGATTTTGAGGATATCGTGTTAAAATTTTATAAATTTCAAACTATTTTTTTACCTTTAAAAATAATTATAAGGTTTTTATTAATTAAAAGATTGAAAATTTGACAATATTTTTCTTCAGTTTATTAATTTTAATAGATTTTAAAGTGTATTTTTATGAATAAAAAAGGCACAAGAATTGACTCTTTAAAGTAGTTTCTGGCGTATCTCATTTAATTTTTATAATTTGAAACAATTTTTTAATTAAAAAATAATTATGACATTTTGTTTTTTTGTTATTTTTCATAAAATTATTAACTTTAAAATATCTTAAAGGTAGTTTTATTGAATAAAATTGAAGAAGTGTGGAGTTCATTGAGTATTATGGCACAAACGTTTATAAATTTTCAAACTATTTTCTAATTTAAAAATAATTATAACTTTTTATTGTTTAAAATAATAAATATATAAGCATCTGATTTATACAGAAATATTAATTTTAATACATTTAAAGCTAATTTTAATGAATAAAATTATACGAAAAGTGCGACTGTTTAGTCATTTTATGGGTTATCTTGTTTAATTTTTATAAATTTTAAACTGCTTTTCTAATTATATTTGATTAGATAATTAAAGAAATAGCGAATTGCTATTACAGTAACTAGTTTTAAGCAGTAAAGTATCACGAGGATTGCTGTGACGTTGGTAAATATCTCTTACTACAACGGTTAAGATAATGAAAATATTGCCTGAAGGGAATTAAAAGAGGCATTGCAGCAATAACTATGACTGATAAATTACATAAAGCTTTAGCAAAAATGATATATATTTAGCTTATTTCTACAAAATTTCTAAATTAAAATGATTGCGAAGTTACTTGTTACATTAATTTTTGTATTTTCTTCTTCATCTCCCTCTCTCATCTCTCCAGCATCCTATCAGCATCCATTTCTTTTCCATCTTTAAAATTGATTTGTATATTTGTAAAGGAAGGAATTAAAGTAATTATTCAAGTAAATATGAAACTAAACTTAATATTTAATTTTAAAAAAAATGAGTGGAAAATGTTTATTATGTTTAGAAAAATAATGTGTTTCGTTAGTTTTATAATGTGTGCCATTGCTCATCGTTGACGGGATCATTTCTCCAAGTTGAAGAAAAGATCGTTAGAATAATGTTTTATATTAGATGATTTATAATTATAACTTAGAAAAATCGTTTTATATAATCAAAATTTGGTTATTTTTGTGTTAATCATAAAAATTATCAACCATTTCTTCTTAAATCTTATCAACTGCAACCATTGCTCTTGTTCTATGCACTTAGTATACGGAGAAAACTGATGTGATTCCCTTACAAAATTATTATTTGTGATGCAAATTTGTCTAGATTTCCCTACGATAAAGAATAAATTATGTAGAAAACTATTTATTTATGTATTAACTTAGTATCTTATGATTCTAGTGGACGTTTGTATGTCTGTCTGATATCCGGACTCAAATTTTTGTTTTTTTTTTAATTTAAAGATATGGTTTAAAATTTAAGTGCCTGTCTATTCATGGAAAAATCAAGTGTTTAGTCAATGTAGATTCAGAATTCTTATGTTTGATTAACATTAGAAAGGGTTCGGATCCCTCTTCAAGTCAAATATATATTTTTGATTATAAATTTCTGTTTGATAAAGATTTATATGTTTTTTTTAGGTGTATTTAATTTAATATCTGATTGTTTTAATAGGTATTTGTGAGCCTGTATGATGTCCGAACCCTCGTTTTTTTAAATTGAAAGAGTGCTTTCAGATTTAATTATGTGTTTATCTATCTAAAAATTAAGATTTGTGTGCTTAATGTTGAATCTAAATTCGTATCTTTCACTAATACTAGAAGTGGGTTCGAATCTCTCGAGGGCAAATGTCTGTTTTCTGATAAGGTTAATCCACTAAGGACTAGGATAACTATAGGATTCTAACCCGAAGGTAAGGATTCAAACTTACTTATCTTTCGAATAATGAAGATCGAGTAGTGATGTTGATCCAAATTCCGCTCTGATTAAACACAGGAGTGAGTTCGGATCCCTCGAGGTTAAATGTATATTTTCTTGCTTTATTTGATTGAGTAAATACGTTGTTAATTCACCAAGGACTCGGTTATTAATTTTGCTAACAACATATTTGTGTTTTTCCTTTCGTTGGTAAATAAGTTAAATATGTTTGTATCTCGAGAGAGATACGAACCCACTCCTTTGTTAATGAAGATCGTGGGTTCGTATCCCATTGAGTAATAAGCTGTTGGATAATAATTTTCGTTAATTTATTAGTATTTGTAACATCATTTTCTTTAAATATTTCAAATAAAAAATAATTTAAAAAAAGTGAAAATTGTTCTTTTACTAGAGCATTGTTGATTATAAAAGCTGATTGTTGATAAACGAAATTGCTTGATTTGGCCGCGCGTTAATTGTTAGTTTAGTTTGTCCATGAAAGTAATCTTATTATGAGAAAATCAATTGTGATTAGCCTAGACTACACAGTTTTGGTTAGTACTTAGCAACCCTTGGATAAAAGAAAAAATAAAATAAGGTTCTAATGTGTATTTTCTTCCTAATTTGTCATCATTTATTGCTTAAAATAATATATTTTTATGATAATTTTAATGCTTAAACGTAATCTATCGAAGATGTTGATTATTCTTCACTTACAAATGCTAGGAGTATCTAACTGAATCATAAAAGGATGATGATTTACAGTCCTCTTCGGGATTTATCATCATTTATTATTGAAAATTTAATAATATTTTAAATTTATTTAGCTTATAACTGTATTTTTAAAAAATTTTTGCACAGTTTTAATGCTAAAAGTTAAATTATTTAAGAAGAAAATGTTGGTTACTCTTCACTTATTAACGCTGGATCATCCAATTTGAGCTTGAAAGGAGAATGTTTTATTACAATTCTCCTTTTAATTTATCCTCATATTTTGCTTAAATTTCATAATTTTAAATTTAAATCTAAATATTTTGTCTTGTTTTTGCTGAGTTTAATGCTTAAAAGTTAATTTATTGAAGAATAAAATGATGATTATTATTCATTTAAAAGTACTGCAGCATTCAACTTAGGTTTGTAAACACTTGAAAATCTAGAAAATTAAAATATCTGTTTAATTATTTGCAAATTTAAAGACTCAATTGTCGAGTAGTTCAAATTTCTTTAAAAAAAAGGAAAGGAAAAGAAAAAAACAGTTATAAGCAGAAGTTATTCATTATATTCATCAAGATAAACTGATTATAATGATAAAAATGATAATTAGGATAATTTACAAATTCCCTCCCAACTGTTTTTACTTTATTTTCTTTCTTTTTTTTTTATTGAGATCTCTAAGCTATTCTGAGGTGTGCAAACAAACGCCACACGAGTAATTTGCAAGGAGTGTGTGTAATTAGAGCTTGTCGACTGAAGCAGAAAAACTAAACTGGCTGTTTGCATGATAAAAGGGAGGCCACAAATCTTCATCTTTTGTTAGAGAATTGCTTCTTGTTTCAATCCTCAAGCTTTATTTTCTAAGGTGTTTCTATGCCAGATTAAAAACATATCATTTACTCTTAACATCACATAATAATTGTTTAAGTAATTACGTTTAAAAAAATTACTCTAATTTTGTTAGAATAATGTAATTGTCAACAGAATTCAAGTTTGTTTAGTTAGAAAAATTTACATTATTTTATAAAATTTAGCTTATAGATGAAGTGTAGGATGATAAAATCTCATTAAAAATAATGAATTATGTAAATATTTATGGAAAAAGTGTATTATTGGAGAATATTTTTCAAAATAATTTTAAAAAATAGCATTTTCTCTACGAAACTTTTCGTAAAAATTGTTTTTGGGTGTACTTTTTGAATGAAAATACGGTAAAACCTGTTTAAAACGGAAAAGAATTGCTACCTTGCGATTCCGAGTTACACAGGTTTTACTGGATATTTTTGCGTGAAATTTTTGTTGAAAAATTTATTTTTTGCATAAAATTTTTCGATGAAATTTGGATCTCAACATTAAATTAATTAAATTAGTAAAAAAATAGATTTAAACGGGTTAATCTTATAAAGTAAAAGATAATAAGCGGTAGTTTATCAATAACAACTTCAAAATATAAAAATAACATTAAAAATTTAAAATAAATAGAAAACTTGGATGAAAAGTAAGAGGAAACGTTAGAAAAGTAGAGACTTATCTATTATATATCAACTTATTCTGGTTGCATAAAAAGAAAAAGTTAAACATTATCTTTTTATTTATAAAAAAAATAATTAATAATATTTTTAAGCAAATATTAATTATCTTTAGAAAGAAGATTTTTATTGTTTGCGCATTTATCTTATCCTTTTATTTATTAATTAAGTAAATTTATAACATTAGATTTATGTAGATATGTAAACTTCTAAGAGTTTATCTCGAGAAGAACTTTAAAAAATTATAAAAAAGTAAAAGTTTATAAGATAAAGAAGTTTTAGTTTTATGTTGGAGGGCATTTTCTTTATTGTTCTTTCATTAATTACATAAAAGAGTAATCGAATAATGAACTTACAAGACGAAAGAATAGGAAAGTAATGCTAAAAAATGAATGAAATATTCATCAAGAAATCAATCGATAATTCATCGATTTATCTATTATTATCGTAATTTTGTTATAATCTATTATCTATTAATTATGCCAGTTAAAATTGTCACGTTATCTATCAATTGTCATCTGTTCTAGTCACTATAACCTATTAACTGTAGCATCTGTGACAATTATCAGAATGTAATGAAGTTAAATTGATACATATATAAAAATTGGTTTTTATATATGATGATAACTCAATTAAATTTGTTTTTAATTATAAAAATTTAATGTATCGTCCATGAATATCTATGAATTCCACTTTACTACTAGATAAATTCGTACCTTCAACATCCTGAAAGTTTGCATCAGTTAATGGTAGTTCTCATCATATATTTTATGTTATGATAAATGAATTAAATTACTTTAAAAAGCTTATAAAAATTGAATTTAACATTACACAAATATACTACTTCCACTTTTCTAGAAGATAAAACTTATTAACCAGATCCTTATCTTCATGAATGTTTACATCTTTTTATTTAATAATTAAATATAGAAATTGATTTTATGTGATAATAACTGAATTAAATTACTTAAGAATGAAAAATAGCACATATTAGCCATAGAAATATATCAATTCCAGGGTTTTCTAACAATTCATAATGGATAAAGAAATATTATATTTTTAATTGTGTTGGGACTGTCACCTGCGGACATTTTAAACTGTTTTACATATTTGTGCCTCTGCAATGGAAATAGTTGTTCCTGGTGATTGGGACATGGCAAACAGTGAAGATAGGACTAGTATCCATCTGTAACGCATTTTTACTTTTTATTAAATCATAATGGATAAAGCTTGTTTTTCTCATCTACATCATCAAGAAAGACTGCTTCTTTTTACTCAGCAATGATTATCAATTAAATTATACTTTTATATGATGATAAATTAATTAAATTATTTTTAAAAATATATAAATTGAATATAGCAGCCATATAAATATATTAATTTCACTTACAAAAGAAGTTTTAATAGATTAAGTGATAGATCTTCATCAAGATATGTTGCATCTGTACTAAATAATGATTATCGTCGTATAGAAATATATTTTAAGTGATAATAACTGTATTGAATTACATAATAAACTATAAAAATTTAAAGATATCAGCCACAAAAATATATTACTTGCAGTTTTTATTTAGTTTATAATAGATAAGTCTCTTCTCCGCATCTTCATCATCACATTATTTTGATACCTACTTAGCAATTAATAAAATAACGTAAAATATTTTCTACAATGATAATCGGTTAAATTTATTAAAATACTATAAAATAACGAATAGATCGCCCATAGAAATATATTAATTTCATTTTTATAGTAATTTATGGTAAATTATTCACGTTATCCTCATCCTCAGCATCACGAGAGTTTGCATCTTTTTGCTTAACAATTAATGATTCATTATAATTTTTGGTTTAATTTTTAAAATATATTTATTTAAGAGAAATTTATTCTTGATGTTTTTTTTTAAAGAATTTATTTACTTTTATTTTTGATCGAATGTATATTATGTAGCTACTGGATAAGGTATGTAAATATAATTCTCTTAAATAAAAAAAGGCACATAAAGGTATATAAAATTGCACGCAAAATGGTAATTTACGTTCAATCAAATGGTTGAATGACGTGGTAAGTTGTTGAATGTTTTATAAAATTTGTAACTAATTTTATTTTTATTTATTTATTTTTTAAATTTTATTTTTGGCTATCGATAATAAATGAAGTTGGTTTGGTAGCTTTGTTTATTTTGGTATGAAAATTATCTATTACTTGTTTAAATAATTTATTCCTTTGCGTAAATATAATAGTTCAGTAGAGCCGGAATCGATGCTTATGAATTTTTATACTTTTCTGTTGGTTGAATTATGAATTAGATGGAAAGGGCCTTCGAAATCGGGGCCCTCCGAAATTTGTGTAGAAAGAATGGTGATAAAGCTATATAAATTTATTTATATTCATATTTTTTACGGTTTTCTGAGAAAGGGGATTTATGTGTGTGAATAATCTGGGTCCTAGACCGATATTTTCCCCCAAAGTTTACTCTTTTGTATAGAAAATAAGGTAAAGTGATTATGCTTTATTCGTTTTATTGATTCTTATTTTTATATTTTAAGGCTTTTTGAAAGTGACCCTAAATTTCAAACTGACTGGAATCCAGATACAGAAGGCTTTCAAAATTTGTGTTATAATAAAGTGCTATAAAAATTGTTTTGTTTATTTGATTTCCTAATTTTTATAGCTTTTGAGAGGATTGGAGTCCTGTATTTGTGACTTATCGAGATCATCTTATATATTTTAACCCGTCTTTTCTATTCTTTTATATGATATTTTGCTATAAAATTTATTGCAGATTACTTATGAATAAAATCGTAGTTTTCTTTACGCAATTAATAATAACAAAAAATTTAAATCTTATTTCTGGTTCTTTATTCCATATTAAAACAATCGGAAAGTAAAATCCTCTATCCTTACATCTATGTTTTAAATATATGTATTCGATTAAAAACAGATATATAAGGATACAGGATAAAAGATAACATCTCTTATATCTTGATATATAAAATTACATAAGAATACAGTAGGGATAAGAATATATAAAGTTACAATATATAGGATAAGGATACATATACTTACATCCTAATATATAAGGATGCAGGATATAAGATAAGATTTCAGGATATTTATATCCTAAATGTAAGAATATAGGATTTGTATGCCAGGAAAGTATAGTATTTATTTACAGTATATTAGAAATAGGATCAGAATCAAGTGTGTGTATATATATATATATATGTACTATAAATACACACACACTTGATTCTGATCCTATATGTATGCTTATCCTATATCTTGTATCTTTATATATTTTTAACCTCCGTCCTGTATACTTATATAAATTATAACTTATATATATACAGTAAAATTGATAGGATAACGATAATTATAGTTCAATATGACTTTAAAATAATAGGAGAATATATTTAAAAAGTTTTTATTTTTATAAATTTTAAAATATTAAGTTTTTAAATATGAATAATTTTTTAAAAATGCTTAAAGATCAGTTTAAAACTTTTAAAGATATTGCTGTTTTATTATTTGAATATTATGAAATATTATCATTATTTAAGTTTCTTTAGAGTAGAATTTATCTTGCAAAAAATTAATTATTTTTAAAAGTTTATAAAGAATTTTATGGAAAATTTATAAAGAAAGTAGTTAAATTTTTCATAGTATTAACAGTAATTATTTTAAATGTAATTAATAAAAATGTAAAACTAAATTTCAACTGCATATCATCTATCATTCATGAATAGGAACAAAATGTTTCCTTAGATTAAAAACTATATAAAATTTTAAATATAAAGATTTATAAAGAAAGTTAATTAATACAGTAATAATTTGTTTATTTTAAATTTAAGTAACAAAAATATAAAAAAAATGCCAATTTCTTCTTCATATATCATTCAAGAAGAGGAAGAACAGTTTATATTAAATTATAAATTAATAAAAAGATTTTATGGAAAATTTAACTATTTATTTTATAAAAGTTTTTATATATTTATTATTTTCAATGCTATTAATAGTATTTATTTAAAAACTAATTAATATTTATGTTGAAAATTGTTTTCTTAACCTACTTCTCATCTATTATTTAAGAATAGGAATGAAAGGTTTACATTAGATTATAAATTAATATAATATTTTATGGAAAATTTAAAATATATAAAAAAATTTCATAAAGAAAATAATTAAATTTTTTTATAATTTGGATAGTATTTATTATAAATTTAACAGACATATAATTGCCAATCCAATTCTCATTTATCATTTAAGAATAGGAAGAAAAAAGGACATTTATTTTAAATTTAAAAAAATAATAATAAAAGTATTATTTTTATTATTATTTTTATTATTATTTTTCTTGAATATTGTTCAAATTTGAAATGATTGCTGCATTATTAAAATACAATTTTTTTCTCCTTTGAAAATAATCATATTTTAAGATGATGTGTACAGGGTTAGTCATGTTAAAGATTATTTTTGAGAAAATTCCAGGAAGTGAAGGATCTTTTCTTTTTCTCGGAGGATTATATGTCAACTCGATCATCAAAAGTAAAGACTAAGAGACTTGGGACATTGTTAGTTTTGATCGTCTGTCATCCCAGTCGGTGAATTATCATATACTTTACAAGCAAGTGCATCATCAACATGCTCTTCTCGTTTACTTGTTATGTTTTATTTATTAAAGTCAAGATTATAATATTCAGAAGTAAAGAAAAATTATTTTTATTTACTAGATAATTATTAAATCATTTAATTTCGTGTACTAATTTATTTAATTTGTAGCAGAACGAAATTAATGGGAGGAGGAATATTTAAATCTTTACAGTTATCTTGATCGAGTTAACATGGTAGATGATAATATTACAACAGAATTGAGTTTTATATAAATTTTACGTTTTAATAAATGAATTTTTAATAAAATAAATTAGTTGAGAGTTGTAAAAGAGTATATATTGAGAGCTGTTAAGTTGTCCTATCAAAGAATTGTCATAAAAATATATTGGTAAAAAAAGGGATGAGATGGTTTTATGAAAGAATAAAACAGTATTTTTTTCTATTTCTTTAAAGAAAATAAAATGGGACTAGAATAAAAATCCTTTTAACCTAAAAACAAGAGTTAAATCCCCAAAGTTTTTAACTATGAACGAGAGTTAAGTCGAAATCCTTGCATAAAGGATGTTTGGGTACCTGACTTCATTTGAGTATCGACATAGAAAGAATAAAAAAATATTCACATTTTTCTTTTTCCTCCTTCCATCTTACTATTCTAAGGAGCAGGAATGTATTTTTTTTTTATCTTTCAGTCCGGCACACATTCCTTACGTTCGAACACTATACTGACTTCATGAATACTTTAACATTAGAAAAGGAAAACAGAAGAATAGAAACTCGTCTCTTCCTGCTTGGCCACATACTGCTTCTTGAATTTGTTTAAATATTTTGATTTATAACGTCTTCTAAATATATAAATACATACCAAATTATATAATGTTTTCGAAAAATGGAATCTAGATCTGTTTGAACATGGAGAAGTTTATTTTAAAAATTGATAATTTGTATAGATTTAGTGGTATAGAAAGTATAGAAACAGAGAAGAAAAATGTTTATCGAATAAAAATGGTGTGTTTTTTTGTATAATATAATTCAAAAAATATGTAAGAAAAATTATTGAAATATTGATAGAAATGTCTACATATCTGTGAAACGGTAAGAAAAATTGACACAGAAGATTTAAATTTGAAAGACGGGTCACAGAAGATAGTGATTGACAAATATGATATTGAAAAGATATCATAAAGGAAAACAGAACAGAAAGGATAGCATTATAGGAGATAGAACAAAAGATTTATATAAAGGAGACAGAATAGAAATTTTGTCATAATGGAGATGGAGATAGAACACAGAGTGGATGACACGAGATACAAAACAGAAAGTCTGACAAGGAACAGGACAGACCAAAGGACAATTAACAATAAGATATATGAGGAAGACAGGGGAGATAGTAAAGATGCAAAAATAACTCAGAACAAATCGAAATAAATTATAGAATAAAGAGGATAACCAAACTAAAAATTAGTCTTTTCACTTCATCATTACCATAAAGATTTTTAAATGAACAATTCAGAAATAATAAATACTGTAATTAATTTCAATTGGATGTTTCATAAACAAAAACTAAATTTAAAAAGAAATACTCTATTGTATATTAGCCATTTGAACTAAAAATCATTTTTTAGCCCAAAGGCATTGCATTAACCTCATTTCGTCCTTCGAAATCGTGTCTGAAGGAGCAGTTATCTAGCGATTGAAAAGGTTTCAGTTGTGTTTAGGAGACTCAATAGATTTTTCTATTTATCGTTACCGAAACTTCTATTGCAAAGAGTCACGTACCAATGGATGGAACTATCTTATTGTAAACCTATCACAACAGAAATAGTTACTTATCTGATGTGTTTAAATGGCTCCAACTGGAGAGGAAAATCATCTAATTTCACTCTTTATAGCCTTATTTTTGGGATTTTTATTGATATTTACCAACATCAAAAGCAAAGGAAAGTAACAATTTTTTTTGAAAATACAATGAAATGAAAATACTTAAGTAATACTAACAAAATGGCTTGATGATAGAGAGTAGTCGAAGCAGAGTATACGAAATGATTGACATATTTGAAGTTAAATAGGTAGAAACTGACGTAAATGAACGTAATAGAACGGACAATATAAATGATTGACGTAAAGAAAACAGAAGAGCGGATGAATGGAAAGGAAATTGAATGTATGACAAATTAGTTGGATTTTTAAAAGCTGTGAATCACTTCATAAACATCTGTTTTAGTAATAAATTTCGAGACATAAAAGATAATTCAGAAGACTAATAATAACTATTACAGTAAGCGAGAATTAGTAGTACTCAAATAGAAGTAAAGTAATAGTGAGAACTACACAAGTAAGTAATTAATCAGTATTTCGACCTCTTTTCCACAATATCGAAGCTATTAAAGACTACATCAACCCGAAAATTATCCTTCTTAATTATCGAGTACGTTAAGAAACATCATTACCAAAACCGCAACCCCCAAACTACCATTATTTGAACCCGATGATTGATTGCTGGATTTTAATATTTTTCTTGACGTGTATGCTGCTTCGTTATTAATTTTTAGCACCCTCCAACGATAAAGGAGAAAGAAATAGATATTTCATACATGCCATCGGAGGTCAGTTAGTGCGCATGCTCTTTGGATGTTGATGTCCTTAGCCGACTTGTTGATGAAATCACAGGTTGGATAATGGAATTTTCTCTCCGGAAACCGGAACCATGGCGATTGATTGTTTTCCTCAGTGTCCGTGTTTCATGACCGTGCAAGTTGACAAGACGGACGTCTTACCTCATACCCTTACGTCATTCTCTCTAATCTCAAAGTGTCAGTTGACTATATTGGAAGTTGCTTTTCGCTGGTAATAAGTCCAACCGGTGAATATTTTCTATGCTTATCTAAATTTCAATCTTTACTTTGAATAAATAAGTAAGTGAAACAAAAAATAACACATGCAACTAAGGATAGATCATTAAATGTTACAGTCTGTTACAAATACAGTGAAAAGATAGTCCATTGTTGTCAATATGTCTTCCTGAAGATCTCCAGTTAACTTGAAAAGTTTAATCTCTTCGAGTAAAGATGCTAGTTTTCTTGCAAATTATTCAATTTTTAAAATTTTACAACAGATATATAATAAATGTACTGAAACATTAGTGCTAGAATATTTCTAATTATATTTAAGATGGCCAACAGTTTTATATCGACCTATATTGACAGATTTAGATGAAAAAAAAATCTACCTTTCGGAAGGTCTTAATACGATATAAGCCTATGTTTTCATATAGAGCTTGAAAACTTTAATCTCTTCGAAGTAGAAGCAATCGATTTCATGTAAAAATATTAGATTTTGAAAATTACACAAAACAGATGAATAAAGTGAATTGGAATTCGAAAATGCAGAAATTTGGCATGAAAGATTTTCATTATTTTAGAGTTTTAACATTTTGTAGTTCACTTATATGTAAGACATTGAGATATATCTTATAGATAGACTTACAAAGATTTAATTTCTAGCTTCTTATTTTCATGCAAAATATTTTGAAATTATAACGTTTTTGAGTTTAGTTACATACAAATATCAGTAAAGAATGTAACAACGTTGAAACATCTTACTAAAAAGTTTCCTTAGTGAGATATATCTTACGTATATATACACCCATAAAACTCGAATTTCTTCATGTAGAAGCTTTCAGTTTTCATGTAAAATATTAGAATTTCAGAACTAAAAAAAAAAAAAAAATTATGTAAAAGCACATTGCATATGATAAACACAAAAATTTCTCATGAAAATGTTAGCATTTTATAGTTTCTTTATTTAAATTCATTTTAATAATCAAAATTGAAATCATTAATTACTTTCTTGATTTTTCTTTCTTAACTAAATTTATTATATTAAACACATTTTAGTAGTCAGTAGATTATTATAATGCTTTTAAGACGTGCTAACATAAATCCATTTATGAGTTATACTTTATAGCGTCGTAATATGTAATAACCGTTAACGCATCTGTTTTATGATTCTAGAGGCATTGGTAAATTATTATTTTCTTTAAACTGTTATAAAATGCCATTATTTAAGTAAGGCTAATAAAACTGTGCAGAGAATAAGGTCATTTTTAAGTCATGCAATCATAATCATATAAAGAAATTGTAATTTTTATAGTTTAAATGCGACTGTCTTTTAGTTTAAATACGTAAAATTGTGGTTACTTGGATATTATTATGTATTTTTGCTTTAAATTGTTCCATTTTTATAATAATCTTAATAAAATCTTAAGAAATTTATAAGAAAGAAAAAATTAAATTTTTAAATGTGGTTAATTATATGAAAGCAATGGATAAGTTAATGATTAATAAAATAATAATAATTTAGTGGTTATAACTTAGATTTTTTATATTAAATTTAATATATAACAATTGATGCATTTTTTTTCTTCTTAATGGGATTGAAAAATCGTAAAATTCTTCCTACGAGGTAGGAAAATTATGCTATGCCTTGTAATACATGGAAAATTTTGCTGTTTTTAGTTATTGAATTTTTTTGTGTGTGTTTAATTAACTGAAAAAACAGTAGGAATAGGGAAAATGTAATATAGATAATATACAGATAGGGAAAGTTTCTTTCCTAGCGATATTTTCTATTTTATCTTAATTTCCCTAATCTTCATATGAAGCTTTTCTTTAAAAAAATTCATTAACTTGAAAGCGTTGTATGATTTTTCCCTAAGGGATAGAGAAAAATTTATAAAAATTTTCCTATTTCTATTAACGCTGTTTTGATTAAATAAACTTTATAAGAAATTTCATAAAATTCAGAAAATTCTTCATTAAAATATAAGATAAAATATATAATTTGGTTGAATTTTATGAAACTTTTTAATCAAATTTTTTATTTTATTATTATTTTTTTATGGATGAAAGAATTTAATTAATTAATTAGTCTATTTATTTATTTCAATCATCATTGTATAAAGGGTGCCTGATTACATTAAATATCAGCCCAATAATACCTCAATAAGTATACATTAAATATAAATTTACTCTTAATTTACACAGAAATTTTAAAAAAATGAAACAATACTTATAAAACAAGAAGTACATTTTGGGAAGGAAACAAGAAAAAATGCTTTTAGATAATATCAAAATTAGAGAAAACATTTTTACTTTTGAAGAAATTTATTTCATAAGTTGTAAGATAATAAAATAAATTTCCATAATTTAAACTTTTAATTTACTTCTTGACTAAAGCGAAATGCAATATTTTGAAAGGTATCACTTGATATTTTCATAAAGATTAAATATAAATTTACCAAAATTCCTTATATTGATTTTTTTAAGTTTTCACGAAAGCTGAATTTTATTTTATTTTATTTTTTTCAATTATTATGCCTTGAATGAATATGAGAGATTTGTTTAAGTCAGTGGAATAATTCGGTGTTAGTTCAATGAATAAAAATATCATAATATCGATAGAATAAATCTGACTTTCATATCATAAACGAACGAACACGAAACAAAAAGATGATGAAAAAATAAAAGAAAATATCTTAACACGATTATCGAAACACGCAAACTCTCATCAAATATACAAAGACAGATTGAGAAATTCTCACAAACAATTTCACTAAACTTACTCAAAAATCCTTTCAATTTTCATTTTATTTTTTATTTTTTTTTTTTAAAGTTCTTTTATTAAGATTTATTTTTCTGAGATGAAAAAATTAATCTATTTTTCTTATAAATATGAGTTTTTAGTTGTAATAGGATAGGGAAAATTGGAGGGATTTTCCCTGTATTATAAGAGAAAAAAATTTTCCATCTGTTTGGAAAACTGCTGTTGTAGAAAGAAAACGATAAATTTTCTTTATAAGACAGGGAAAAATCTTTGTGGAGAAAAGATCATTAAGTTTCCTCTTCATTTATGGGGAAACTATTTTGTCTTTTTCCTTAAAAGTTTATTATTCCACTACAAAATATAGGGAAATAATTATTTTTTTTTCTGTAATGTAGATTTTTTCTTGCTTTATAGGGAACATTTTTTGTTTGGTGAATTCTTTACAGGGGTAAATCTAAAGAAGGGAAAAATTTTATGATTGTTTCCTATCTTTGGCATGAATATTTTCACCTCATAAAATTCAGAAAATTATAAAATTTTTCTAATAGGAAAAGTGTTAATATTTTCAACAATCATAGGAAAACTTAATAATTTTTATTTTATAATTTTATACATCTTTGAATAAAATTTTTGAAGGAATGCAAGGAAAAACTAGAAACGATTTTCCTTTATATTTCGTAAGAAATATTCTAAAAATATAGAAGAAAAATGGAAAGAGATATGTTCATTTACGTAAATTTATTTAATATTCATTTATTTGTCTTCTTTTATTTTTTCTTTATGTCTTGTTAATCCTTCAAGTCTTATTGTTATTTAGAGAGTTTTCCCCAGAGTAATTCTTAATAGTTAAAGATAAGTAAGAAAATTTTCCTTAGGGAATTTTTCAGGAAAATATCGAGTTAATTTGTACAAAGTTTATTTTTTTATTTCAATTTGTAATTTAGTTTATTTTTATTTTTATTTTTGTTCGCTTTTTTTTTTGTTTTCTTGTTTGTTTGTCTGTTAGTAATTCGTTGCTTTTCTGTTTTATTGATTCGTCTTTTTAGACAAGGAAAATGGAATTATAGATTTGTCCTTTCTCTGTTTTATTTTACTTATGCATTTCAAGAAAAATAGTGAAATTATCTGTTTTCATTTAAATATAAAAATTATCTTTACAACATCAGGTATACGTAGCATCGGTTATAGGAAAATGTATCCAATATATGAAGACGTAAACCTTATCAATTCTTTATTGAGGAAAAATGAAACTGATATAACTTATTTGAAATATTATTGATATTATATTATTGTATAATAATCATAATAATAAATTTTCATTACTTATTTAGCATTCAAGGCAATGGAATATATCAACTAGATGTAAAGTTATTCAAATTTTGAATATTTAACCAAACAAATTAAAAAAATTTTTATCATTAAAAACTATTATTAGATTAATTATTCTTTCGTGGAATAAATGCTTAATATTTACAAAATTAAGCTTACGAATTAAGCTTTATGTTCTTGTTCCACGTCTTAGAGTTAGTTAGAATTTCTCTTGTACTAAAAACAAAAATAACTTATCAGAACGGGAGATTATAGGCCACTTAAAACGAAATTTTGTTCATTTACGAACATTTAGTAGATTTTTAAAAGAATCGTCTTTCTTTAATAACAAAGGAAGGGTTCTTCTCTTCCATTCAAGCACCCAAATTGTCTAATGACAGATCAGATAGTTGAGGAAATTCCAAGCACTCTCAAATAGAGAGAAACGTCCACTCCTGGACATCTAACTACAATTGATACTAGAAAACATCACAAGGGAACAATTTCAGTCAGAGACAACAAAATTCCCAACAGGCTGTGTAAACATGGGTGAAGCAAAGAACTTTACTAGAACTATCGATTCAAAAACAGTGCAAACATCACTGTGCAAAGATGTACAATACTGCACTAGTCTTACACAAAGTCAAACTGGGCTTTGGCAATTTTATTTTATTATAAATGGTCCTGGCTTTTATGTTTTCTTGAATGTTATTTATACTTTTGACAAAAGATATAGTGAAAGAATGAAGAAAATGAGCTGCTTTTTATATTAAATTCTTAATATATATAAAAAATTCAGCTTATTTTCTTTTTTAATTATTTGTAAAAATTGCTTTTGTAGATCTACTTTTGTAGGAAAATTGTTTTATTTGTAGCTCTTGCACTGAAATATACTCCAGGAATTACAAGTAAAATACTATTTCCATCACATAATTTAACATTCATACATTCTCTCGATATATTTTTATCGACATAAGCGAATTCCACATCTCAATATTATTGCATTTATATTAGATAAGAGGTTTTTTTAGTATTGATCAATAAGATTATAATTAAATTTTGAAGCTAGCGTCTGCATTTGATTGATTACCCAATGAAGTAAACTGTTGTAATGTTTCCTTCAATGTTTTCATTTTTTCTTAGAATCTAGTCACATAGGAGGGATAAATGATAGACATGAAACATAGCATTCAATATTTCCTCCAAGAATGATAGGCATGGCTGACGACGAAGTTTTCCGAAACAAACCACATCTACTTTATCTGCTCCGCCTTGTATCTGCTCCATAAGTCATATGTTGAAAGCTTCCAGATGTTTGATTTTTGACCAAAATATATAAATGTTTTGTAGCCGAATTTTGCTAAGCAAAACAAAATCAATCGTACATCTATTCTGTCTTGATATTACCTTAAAGTCATGTTATTCGTGTCTCATCTCGGTTCCATTTTTCTTCCGGATTTTATCATTAGTATAATTTTATTAATGAATCTATAAAAACAAATAATTTATTCTGCATTATACAGAAAGCAGTTTACTGCTGTAATACATTACCATTTTTGTTTTATAACTATCATATTTTTCGAATGCTTTTACTGTTTCACTATCACAATATTTTACTACTTTGCTATCCTCAACAATACGCTTATAAAACTTTGCTCAAGTATGTTTGCGTTACTTTAGGACATTTTTTATCTCGGTTTCTTATTTTTTATAGCATATCTTATTTACTTTAAAGTTATAAGAAAATTATTTGTCTATACTACATATTTTATGCAGTAATTAGCAATTTTCTCGATTCCCAGCTCTTGTAGGGTTGAGCTTGACATAGTTCGTATTAGTTTGACAGATGTATTTCCTGTTAGTTTAACGAATAAGTTATAAAAAGTGACATTGTAGTTGGATATTTATAATATTTTGACTACTATTTTTGATTTTTTATAATATTTTGATCGTTAATTTACAGTATTCGACCGTTAATTTCATTTTCAAATTCACCAATGAATTCGAACTGAAATGGAACGAAATTTCTGTGTAAAGAAAATGGCGTAGAAAATTTAATTTAATTAGTATTAAAATTAAGACGTAGAATAATAATAAGAATTTTTATTTCATTTTATACGTGTATATTTTCTCTAGCATCAAAGAAATTTGTTTCTTTTATATAACGATGTAGTCACGTGGCATTTATTATGATTATTATTATTTTTTTCACAACGTGTTAAGATGACATTAAACTGATATTATCATTTAAGGAAAGAAAAAAAAGGAGCTGTAGCTTAATATCTAAAGTTTGTTTGGGAATAAATGACAGGATTTTTATTTAGTATATAGTCTATTGAATAATAAAAAATAAGAAATGGATATAAGTAGAAGAAAACCATAGAAGTCGAAGTTCTTAAAGTTATTTTATTTTTCACTTTTAGGAAGTTTGTGTATGAGATTAAAAGTGTTTTCTTGTAGCTTGACTTGTTTAGAACAAGGACTGTCCCATTTATTTAATGTCCCATTTCATGTAATGGACTGTTCCTATGTTTCTGGATTTTAACTGTATCGAAAATCTCTTTGGTTAAACGATGCAAAGTTCTACATTTTAATGACATTCTTAATATATATAGACATTCTTAAAGTTCGAAAGAATATTATTTAAATTTGAGAAAGTTTTCTATAAATTTTTAAAATAAAATTTTCAAAAATTTAATACACATAACCTCTCATTCTTAATGGTTAATGTGTAAAAAAATGTTCTTAAATTTATTATTAAAAATTACGTATAAAAAAATAATTTTTAATTTAACTAGGATAAAGATTGTTTAAATTTAATTTAATCAAAAATGCTATTTTAATTATTCTTCTTCTGTATAAATTGCATTTATATAATTATAAGACACTGTTTATAAATAATCCTTAATGCATAATTTATTATAATTTTCATACCATTTACGTAAATATGAAATTTGGAATGTTGAAATAAATTTTTATAAATTCTCGGAATTAATGCAATTTCACTGGAATTTAATTATAAAACTTTCCTATTTGAATTTTATTTAAGTTGATACTTTTAAACTCCATCTTTACATAGAAAAAGAGGAGGGGAAAAAATAAGATAATAGTAAAGAAAGTTGATGTAAACATTTTCTGTCCTTTAACTTATAATGATTTCAATGCTGTACTTAATTAATGTTATGAAAAGCTCATCAAATCTAGAAACATAGAGCTCATTAAATGTAGATCCTTGCAAATAGCAATTGACTAAATTAGTTAAAGAGATTGTAACAATCTATCCTACCATAATGGAATTTTAGAGACAAAGCAGACTAACTCAAAGTTATAGATACGTTTGTATTACAGTATTCCCTTTATAATTATCTACCAATCCCGTTTTAAGGTAAGTGCAACTTAAATATATAAGAAGAATAATAAATTGTGTTAGAAAAATGACATTTTTACAATAAATTAATTGTTTTTGATAATTTATTCTGTTGACATTAATGGCATTTGATTGAAATTAATAGCATTCTATTGAGATTAACGGTACTCTATTGGAATTAGGGAAATTACAAGTTATATACATTAATATAGTAATGTGTTTTGTATAAATTGGATTAGAAAAATAGCCTTTTTTCAAATGAAAGAATAATTACTTTTGATAATATGTTTTATTGAAATTAATGCTGTGATAGAAAAGATTTTACATAAGGTACTATATAATTAATTATACAGCTATTATTAACTTAATTCGTCTGTTACTCATAAATTTTGTATTTTTTAAAATAAAAATTAAATCATGTTAAAATTTAAAATTATTTTTATAGAATTGCTAAACAAATATATTTTTTCTCATCTTTTTTCTTTAAGATATTTGCTTATTTGTGCATTTTTACTCCTTATTTAATATCTGTTTCTAGTAATTAATCAGAATTTGGAGAAAAAATTATTTATTTATTATTAAATACATTAATTTGCATGAAAGTGCTGCTGCAATTACAGTATTGAAGTTTAGGAACGATATAACATAAAGCTTTTAGTCTGCGACAATGTTAGAGTAAACACTTTTAAGACGAACAACTACTTCGTTCCATAGAGTTATCTCTAGAAAGACTATATCTAAGTTTAAATTCGACAATGAACACAAAGCACTATGTCAACACTAAGTTATGCAAATGTCTATTATAGTTCTCCTGCAACTATTTTGAACTGCAGAAAGTATTTTTAGTATAACGTTGTAGTAAAGAATTGAATTTTGTATGTAAATCAATCAATGATGGAACGAAATAGAAATCTATTGGGTGGAGATTTTCCAAATGTTATTAATACATCAAAATTCAATAACATTAAAATTATTCTTCGTTATCGGTAGAGAAATTATTATATCAGTTAATTATCTTCGATCTAATTTATTATAAGGTGTTCCATTTAAGGAGTGTGTATGTGTGTATATATAGTTGATTATCTAATATCAGAGTTTTGTCCTGCTGCACTATAAATTTCGCATTGTTGCCTCTTTAAGCTATTGTGCGAGTAACGTGTGGAATGCATATCGATCGTAAAAGATCATTTGTCAAACGAGACGGAAATTCGACTTTGTCCAACACCTAAACTGATGAATTCTCAACTCCAAGTACTGACCACTCACTAAATAAAAGTACCGTAAGACTTGATAACATTAAATCCCCTAAACTTAACAATATTTTAGAGATTTGTTTCGTGTTTATGCATTTATCTTTAATGTCGTACTTAATTAAAGTAATAATTTTATAATTTCAGTTAATGAATTTTATGAACTTTTATTGTGGATCTTTTTTATTATTATCTTTTACTTATATTTATTCAGTGAATATTTAAATTTTTAATCTCGAATTATATTTTTAGTCTGGCGATACAAACCTCACCTTAGCAACTAAGTGTATTCCTTCGATCCTCAGTCACTCTGTACTTCTTCGAAAATCTTCCATTGCTATCAATTTCTTAGGGGAGAGAGAGAAGGTCTTTTAAAATAGGACATCGATTACTTCTTCCAGGTTCAATATATCTTGTAGTTAGGAGACTAGAGTCGCCGATCGAAAGAGGAAACTATTGCTCCTCTCTCACAACTCCTAAGGTAGGAAGTTATCAGAAAGTTTAGCAGGTAGTCATTCCATAGGGGAACTACATGACGTCAATAAGAGCCAACCAATCAGCAATTTCAATACTATTTCAAAATACAACTTCATAGAGTTTTAAATAGAATTTGTTTGGATAGAATGTTTTCAATGATACATTTTACCTCGTTTTACCATTGAATGGAAATGTTTTCATGGAGCTTTTTATTTCCTTTTTTTTTGTAAATTTAATATGAATTTAAACCAAATACACTGTAATTTACCTATCATTTTGAATATAAACAGTTTTTTGAAATTACTTACATGTAGGTCTATGATAATTTTTCCTCCTGTTTGGTTTATATCAATAAATGATTGATCCTATTATATGGAATCAAGTTATTGCATGTTAAATGTTATTTAGTATATGTAAATAATAAGTTTATATATATGATTATATATTTATTTAAAAGTAATATCATATTATCAAGTTGTTTATGCCTGCATGATGAATGTTTCTCATCAATATCTATTTATAAAATATCAGAGTTTGGAAAGAAGTTTCTAGGAATATGTAAAGTAGAAAAACATGAAAGAAAAATACAGTTTATGAATATTCAATGGTTTATGGATGCATATTGAAAATATTGTAATATCTATATTTATTCAAGCTATTATACAGTTAATAAGTAGGGTTATTTTAAACCTAGAATAATATACTTCATTCACGAATATAGTGTCATTTCAAGTATGTTTTTCTAAATATGCATCTGTATTCCTCTACTTACTCGAGCAATTATACAGTAAATTAAAGTATAAATTATATTATTGTAGACTAATAAATCAATGTTCATGAATATTGCATAATTTAGAAGAACGTACTTAAAATGATGTACCATATACTTTGTATATATTTTTTTTCAAGCAATTAAAATAAATCAATATAAACTTTAACCTAAACCTATAATAATGCATTTACTTTGTATTGCATAATTTAGAAGAATAGTCTATAGTTAAACACACTTATATTCTTGTACATTTTTTTGAAACAATTATAAAGTAATAAATTAAATTTTATATTGATTTAATGTACGGAATAACTCTACGATTAAAACTCTATTCGTGGGTTTAGAAGAGCATACTTAAGAGATGTAACTGTATTTCTGTATATTAATTCAAACAGTTATACGGCAAATACATTAAAACTTATATAGCTTTATTTTAAGCTTACAATAATGCACTTATCCATGAATTTAGTGAAGTATACTTAAAATAATGCATCTATTTGCTTGTATTTACCAAGCAATTATACAGTAAATAGGTTAAAGTTTATATCGATTTACTTTAAATCTATTATACCAAGATATTACAGCAGACTTCACTTTATCCCATTTTGCTACTGTATTTTTTTTCTTTTTCTTTTAAAGTACCTGTTCTAATCACCGAGGGATATCTTCCAATAATTTCTTGTGACAATCAATTCTTATCAAGGTTTCCTTCACGTATCAGTCTTCATTTTGTTCTTTTGCATTATTAGGAAAAGTTCAATTTGAAAACTATTCTCAAACTTCGGCATGCAAATGACGTAAGTTTAGAAGTCCTCTTTTCTCATTTTTGACTTCGTGACATTCTCATCATACAAACACGAAGAGATAAATATCCTTTCCACTTCTTTCATTCTGCATCATGCATATAGCCCATTTTCTCGACAATACTTATTTCCCAAAGAATATAAACCATCTGTTTCTATAAATACAATTTGTTTCATCACGCAATCCCAATATTTTCTATGTATTTAATTTTAAGAAAAATCGAAAAATTTTTAAATAAATATTTATATTCACATTTTAAAAAATTGGCTTTAATAATTAAAAAAAAATTATACGGAATTCAAGCTCTAATACTATTTAAAATATCAATTTTTAATATGATTTTTGTTCCGTTTAATTTAAAAAAAATTTATCAAAACTGCGCTTGCGCAGAAATTTTGAATTTTAAAAATTGTTTTCAAATTTTACGCATGCGTAAACTTTTCAAAACTTTAAAATCGACCATTAACGTTTAAAACAATCTATGACATATACTCAAAAATTTAAACATTTATTATTATTGTTGTTATTATAATTATTCATAATATAATAGCATTTTATATTTTAATTTCGGATTTTTACCGTGTATAATTGGTGAAAATTATCATGTTAAAACGCATTTTAATTAGATTCATCTTTACATTAAATTAAATTAATGCCTTTTTTTCTTCCTTCATGTTCTTCTTATTAGATAGTTCTTAAAAGTTTTATTCATTTAAGCATATATTAATAATATTTTTTTATTTTAATAAGCGGTTATGAAGTATCGAAGTTAGCCTTTATTCTTTTTACGTCACAGAACTCTATTGAAACTTCATTTGTGTCGGTTAGGTGTCGCTATTTAATAATGTCTGGTTGGTTCTCACTACGTCACTTTTTCTTTATTTTTCGCAATGGATCGAACCATCTACAGATTGACAAGTCACAGAGTAAATGAAGGGTAGATATCAACCGTTCAAGAAACATATCGTGTTTCTGGTTACATACTTAGAATAATAACTAACAAAAAAAAATAAAAATAAAAAAATGGCAGCAACTAAGTAATTACTCAATGTACTAAAGTTATTATGGATTATATTTTTAATAATATTACTTCTATAGGTTTTTAAATATTTATTAAAAATCTCTACTTTAATGTATTGATTTATAAATTTTTTTTTGAATATTTTTATCATGTATTGGGTGGAGTTGATGAGAAAAATATGTATAAAATATTTAGTGAATATTTTAAAAAAATATAACAAAATTGATTAAATTTTCGAATTCTTTTAAATATAATTTTAATTAATTTAATTGCATTTTTGCCATTTTAAAGGGTTTTTTTCCTTATTATTTTTGAATGAAAATTAAGTTATCAGGTTTTATTATATTAATATAACTCAATTTTACTCGTACAGTTATAATTGTTGTTTAATTTAAATGCATATGTACTAAATTTTGTTATTAAAATGAAATAAAAATTATAACAATACGATTTTATAATTTATTTATATTAATATAATAAAACCTGATAACTTTTTTTGTTTAAATAATAATATTTTTAATATTATTATCATTATCATCATTTATTGTCTATTGGAAATTTCTTCCCTATTACAAGGGGGTTACATTTACATTGTTTACTTGTTTTTTACTTTACATACTTTTGATTTTGATTTACACCTATTTTTCCGCGAATACATTCCAAACATTAATTTGAATCTTACAATTTTATTGTTCTATTTCATTAATAATAACATGTTTTAATTCTTCATTAGTGTTAGTTTGTTTTGTTTTTATAAATGTCGATTATTTTACAAAAATAGTTATAAATTTTATATAAGTCTTTTTTACCCATTTTGTTGAAGTTTTTTAACAATTCTATTAGCGAATTGCATTTATAAGTTCGAGTTATGTCATAGTGTTCACGAATATCATTTAATTTTGGACATTTTAATATTAAATGATAAGGTGTTGAATCATCGGAGTTACATAAGAAACATTTTGTTGATAAGCTTATGTAAGTGTTGTTAACATACAGCGAATTTTTATTTAAACGAAGTTGTGCTATAAAGCGTTTTACATTCAAGTTTACCGAATACAACATATATGATTGAACTGATGGTATTTTAAATATATCTAAGTACCACGAATGATATTTACTGCTATGTAATGAGAACTGATCTTTGTTTATGGATTGTGCCATAGCTGAGTTTAAAAGTAGTGAGTAGCCTGTTTTCCAATCTTGAATGTTATCTTGAAATAGTAGTTCTGATACTCCAAAAGAGTTGAAGATAGTTTTTAATTTGTTATGCCATAGCTGTTTATTTTTTTGAAGTTTACTTTGCTTGATGTTTTCATGATATAGAGCAATCAAATTGTTGTCACTATTGAATTTGAGTCTGTAATAAAATTTAATGATTCGTTTTAATATGAACGGGAAAGACCATATACGATTGGTTTCATGACGTAGTGCATATCCGGGTATTGTCCGTTCTAACTGAAATAATCTGCGTAGATAGTAAATATGGAATCGTTCTAATTTGTAGAGATAATCCAAGCTCCAAATGGGACTGGCATAGAATATCATTGGATTAATAATCGAATTGTAAAGTTTCATGTGTATTCTTAAGTCAGAAGTTTTCAATTTGCTGCATAAAAACAAAAGATTATCGATTGCTTGATTGACTTTATTGTTAAGTTTAGAAATGTGCGATTTAAATGTTAAGTTCCAGTCAAAATTAATTCCTAGGTAATTTATCTCATTGACAGTTTGTAGCAGGATATTTTCATGATAAATTTTTGTTTCGTTAACAGATATTTTACTGTTGTTCCGAAAAATAATTATTTTAGTTTTACTTGGATTAACTGCTAAATATTTAGACTTAAAATGCGAATTTAATTGATTGATTTTCCTTTGGAGAGAAATTTTTGTCGGTGCTACCACAACCAAGTCATCAGCAAAGAGAATATAATGAAATGCTTTATTGCCTATGAGTATACCATCGTTTACTTCAGAAAAAAGATGATCTATATCTTTCAAATAAAAGTTAAATAAATGTGGAGATAATGGATCTCCTTGAAGAATACCACGTGAATGCGTTAATGGTGGAAGAATGTTTTTACCGTGCTTGATCTTTATTTTATAATTTTGAAATAATATTGATATTGTTCCTGTAAATTGAGAACTAGCACCACTCTCCTTAAGTTTTTGTTGTAAAAAAGGTACATATACTGAATCGAATGCCTTTTTAATATCTATAAAAGCAGCATACACTTTTCTATGTTTTTTTACGAGATATATTTGAATAATCATTAGCAAAGTAAATATCGCAAATTCGGTGCCTTTATTTTTTGTATAAGCAAACTGAAATTCTGCTTCTAACTCGTTGATTTTGATCCAATTTTGAAATTTTTTTGCAAGTATCGATGTAAAACATTTTCTAAGTGTAGATAACAAAGCTATAGGTCTATAGTTTTCTGGAGCCATCTGGTCTCCCTTTTTATAGATCATCGTCATGATTATGGAATTCCAAGATTCAGGATAGGACAATGTGCTGTACATAGCATTGAATATTTTCAATAATTTTATTTTAGATTCCGTTGGTAGCATTTTTAAGAATTTGGTTGGTATGTTATCATCCCCTGGGGTAGTATTGTTTTTTGTTTTTTGAATTACTTCGTCGAGTTCATTCATAGTCAAGTCAGCGTTTAAATAATCATCATAATAATTAATATTTCTTTCCATTGGAACTTTTAAATTTTTTATAATGAAGCTTTGATAAAATTTCTTCCAAGTTTCGAATCTTATACAAATGTTAATATCTCCTAGATTAGCTTTTGGTCGAAATTTTCGGATAGTATTCCAAAATATTTTGCTATTATTACTATTATTTATTAAATTTGATTCAATTCTACAAAAGTAGTTTTTCTTTTTCGTCTTAATTAAGTTATTGTAGATTCGTTTGGAGTTTTTGTAATTAATCAAATTTTCTTTATTAGGATTTTGCCTGTAAATTTTTAAATCTTGTTGCTTTCGCCGTTTTTCTTTGTAACAATCTGAATCATACCAGATTTTTTTATTTTTATTTTGCGCGTATTTGTTATCCTTGTTTGATATTATATAATCATTCATGATATTCATCATTATTTTGTATACCTCTTCACAGTTATTATTAGTTACTTCTAGCATATTTTTAAACCGATTTCCAATTTCGGACTCATAACTAGCCAATTTGTACTTTATCTTGAAGTTGTTGTTATATATATAATCCGAATTCTCAAAAGGAAATAAACGGAATTTTGCTATTGTAGGAAAATGATCTGAAATATCAAAATTCGTAGTCTGAAATTCTACACAACAATCTAAGAATAATTCAGAGCATATTGTGAAATCTATGGTCGAAGCACCCGTATTGGTCAAGCAAGTATGTTCAGCTGGAATATCCTGTTGAATTCTGCCGTTAAGAAGAAACAATCTGTGTTCTGTTAGCAACTCGATAAAGTTTTTACCCAATCTGTTGGTTTGTTTATCTTTCGAAAGACGTTTATTAGATATATTGAAATTGGCACCTTTATATTTTGAATCTATTAACTCACCAATCCTTGCATTAAAATCTCCCACTACCAAAATGAGCGGAGAAATATGACTCCAACTTTCTAATGTTTTAAACATATTTTTTAAAGTACTTAGATCATCAGGCAGAATATAAGCAATTAATAATGTTATTAAATTATTCGTTTTATTTACCAAAGTAGGCTTCTGTAATGAGATAAGAAGTAGCATATAATTGTTGAATTTTTTTATGTCAATTATTTTACCAAGGTTCTTTTTTATAAGGATACATATACCTCCACTTGGACGGCCTGGACCTGTAGGTTTTTGTGCTTGAATCGATTCCACTATAAAGTTATTAAAAAATTTTGTTTTATAATACAAATTCGAAGTAATCCAAGTTTCAGTAATTGCTAAAATATCCGGATCGTATTTAACACAAAAATTATTTATTAGTGACGTTTTATTTTTTATTCCTTGGCCATTCCAGTTAGCAATGGAAATTATTTGATTATTCTTTATGACTTTGTTATGTTGCGTATATTTTTGCTTAACATGATATCAACTGTCTGTATTTATTTGATTACTATAAGGACGAAAATTATTTACATAAACCAATTTGCTCAATTTTAGGCTATATGTTATTTTTTCTTGGTTAATCGTTAATATATCATTACGGAGTTTAACTTGGTCTTTTTGTTTTCGTAATTCATGAAGTATTGGGAGTAAATTTTTCTTTCTTATCCTTGAGTTTTTAGTCAAATCTGGGGATATTTGCATATCTTCCCATTCTTCTAATGCGTTTTTTTGTTGTTTCTTTTGAATAAAGGTATAGAAAAATTTATCACGAAGTTGCTTATTGCTGAATGTTATTCTTACTGTTGTATTAGGTTTCTTAGTTATTAAGTTTGTTTCTGTTATCTCAGTTTGGGCTATATCGTGAATGTTTAGTACATTAGTCATAAAGTTATATACTTCTAACGTAGATATGGATTTCGAGCTTGGATATTTGTATACAATTATTTTTTTATAATTATAATCATTAATTAAAGAGTCTATTTTAAATTGCGTTAGTTCATTTTCACTTTTTTGATTTTCTAGTTGTTGTTTTATATTTTTAATTTCTTCCTCCATATATATCTGTCTTTCCTTAGTCTCACGTATATCTTGACGTATTCGTTCTACGTCTTCTTTTATATAGACCATTTGTTCTAACAGTTTATCATTTGAAGCATTTATTAAATCTGATATTTTAGTCCATAGAAGTGCAGTTGTAGTGTCAAGTTGACTTACTGGATTAGTAAGAAGGCTTGAATTAATATTAGGTGACTCACCTGTTGAGCCTAATGAATTCTGCTGACCAGGTTCCATATTTTGATTCGAGAATTCTTTTGTTCCTTCTTGTGAATCACTTTTCGGTTGTGTTCCGTAATCCGTAATGAGTTTGGAGCTTGAAGTGCTTGGTTGAGCTTGTTTGTTCTCTGTCCTCGTTCTGGTCAGTGGAGGTCTTCCACGCTTGACTGGAGATCTTTGCATATTATTATTTTTTTGTATTATTGCTTTTTCCTTTACCTTCACTTAGTTAGTGTTAGTTTAAACTTGTTTAATAATAAGTTAATCAAATAAACAGTAATTCACCACTTCGCTGCACAAATGAAAGGTTCACAGAAAAAGTCACTCGCAGCGCCGACGTTCAAAACACGCCAAATCGTGTAAAATATCAAAAATTAAATACATTTTCTGTTTAATTTAATCTTTAATATTTTAAACGGTTAATTTTTAATTACAATGAAGTCTACGAAACTCTTAATAAATAGATTCTAAAGCCTTGTAATTATAAATTTTACTCAATTTTAATAAATTTAAGCATAATTTAATCAATTTTAAAAGATTTTTATGGTGTAAATAGTTACATTGTAATATTGATTTTTAAATAAAAATAGTTATAATAAAATGGTAATATGTGATAGAGTTTGGTCATGTAATTATAATTTTTAATATAATTTTATGTTGAAATTTATTAAAAAATCAAACAATTTTAATTAATTTTATCTTTAATAATTTAAAAAAAGAAAGTTTTTTATGTTATAAACAGTTCATTTAAAAAAAAAATAAAATTGAAAGTCTCCTCGTTTTATTAGATTAATACGTAGATTTTAAAATCACGTAGTTATAATTTTCGCTTAATTTTATCTTTCATATTTTAAAGGCGAATTATTTTTATGTTGTTAATATTTAATTTGTTTTAAAAAAGTTATAAAATTTCTTCGTTTTATCTTATTTGTAAGTACATTTAATTATAATTTTTGGTTAATTTTATTAAATTTAAAAACATGTTACTCAGTTTTATTTTTAACCAATTAGAGGGCACTTTTTTTATTATAAACGGTTATTTTTTAAATAAAAATGAAGTCTTCACGTTCCTTAATTTTAATAAATACAGTTTTAAACGTACGTTATTATTATATATTTATTTTTTTTTTGTACTTACGTAGTTCTTTAACAGAGATTTGGAATAATATATCACATGAATTATAGAACACGTAATAAAGTTATTATTAATATTTAGTTAAAAGTTCTGTCCTAGTTTAAATATTCATAAGAAACTAACTTTTATCTATAATTACTTTTTAAAAACATGATTTTATATACTGTAATCTTTTCATATATTTCTATTCCATCTTCTTTACATTCAGTTAACATCTGTGCTAAATCAAACTTTGCAAATATATATTTTATATATTTTTTTAAATATATTTTTTTTCCTCATCTGCTTTTGCAGATTTCTACTAATATGCAGTTAAAGTTAAAATGTTGTCTCCATTCATTGTTATCACCTAGGCAACCAGTATTATTCCCAGTGAAAATACTACACACTAATCTTACGAGTTCAGCATTCAAAATGGACTGAACTGCCTGGTGATAAGCTTATGATTAATATCCTACATAGCTTTTGTCAGTGATAGAAATTCCTAAAGAAAGAAACATATTTTAAACTATTTACATTTAATATTATTTTAATGCAGTGTACATATTAAAATGACTTTTCATATTTTATGTATTTACTGTAAATCTTCTCTTCTTCAATGACAAAGATTATCATACTCTGTATGTAGATTTTTATATATCATATTTCTTTTCTTATGCTGAATATTTTATCATATGGAAACTTTTATTGAAATTTTTATAAATTTATAAGCTTATATGTTTATAAAGTTATAAAAAATATATAATATATATATATTACTAAAATTTTATCTACATTTATAAATTTTTATTATAGTCTATAGCCAGGTCAGTATTTACACACAAACTAAACAAGCTACAGCTTAGAACTACAAAATATGAGAGTTAAAGGCTTCACACTGTGTGGAGAGGAAGGGCCTCTTGTACGCTGTATAAGAGATCCTTTCTCTTTACAAAGAGACAGAAAAAATATTAAACTCTACTCTGTTTACAATTAATTTCTAGGACTTAAATGCAACTATTTTAAGATTTTAGCATTAAAATTACTTTAAAACAATACAATAAATATATATTTAAATTTATGAAAAAAAAATATATAGGCCTATATATTATTCTGTTCATATAAAATATCCATTTTCTACATTATTCAAGTGTAAAATTATTGTTAGGATAATCCTTTACATTTAATATTAAATTCTTAAATAAAATATTGTTTATAAATATTGAATATTTTCGAGGTTAATTTGAAGTTTTCAATATCTATTCTTATTAAAATTATCAAAGTATTTCTAGCATTAATATTATTTTCAGTATGCTGACATGTTTTCTACTTTAATTAACCAGGTAGAAATGATTTGAAATTATTATCTCCAGTGCACAAATTTGAAAATATGGAGTGAATTATTATAAAATTATACGTAGAAAGATACATAGTGATCACATAAAGATAATTTATTTTCCGCTTCTTCGCTTCTTCAATACATTACTAGACTGAGATAAATGTCAAAGATATTTCAAAACTTTTAATAATATTTCTACTTACACTTATTTTATGCAAATGTTTTTTCTTCCTTTCCTTTTCCCCCTTTTTTTAAAAGAGAATAACAAAGTTCCTTTACTAATATTTCGTAAAGAAAAATAACATTTCGAAACTAAAATTCAACGGAGCATAAAATAATACAGACTTATTTATACCAAGTCTAGTAAACTTCTTAACTAAGCTTGACATGGAAATACGATAGGATTGAAAAGAAATCATTTTCAATTTCCTTTTCAAAATTTTTCTAATATAAAAATACCAAGAATACAAAAATTTATAAATATATATATATATATTATATATATATATAGAATCAATGATTTGAAATTCACCGCAGTTCAAATCTTAGTTTGTTTGCTTAAAGTAAACTTTACAGAATGTAATAGTTGTTTCTAAAACGTTATAAATTAATTAGTTCTTTTATACAAACTTTAGTTTACTGGTTGGGAACTTTGCATACCTGTTTAAATTTTTAACTCTTGTTGAATGAAAGAAAACAAATGTATAGAGAAAAAAAGACTGGATGAGAGAGAAAGAGAGATAAAAGATCAACCTGCATTGTTAAAGAATTTAGTTAAAAAGGAATTTTAAATTGAAAGTAATTAGTCTTCTAAACGCTAAGAACTGCTTCAAACATTTTTTTTCCTCATACACGAAGATGCATCAGTTATAATGTATTGAATATAATTAACATAAAGAACTACATTAATTTATTATTTTTTTGTATTTTCTAAATTGAAATAAAAAATAATATATATTAAATTTATTAAATTCAAAATAAAATATTATATACTGACAGTTATATACAACTGATTCTAGTTAGTCATTTTGTTAAAGGGTTTAAACTGTCTACAATCTGTCACTCGATATTATAGATATTTGGATCAATGAGATCAACGAAGCTCCTAGTAGATGTGAAATACTTTTCTTTACTATTATGTCAAAATATTTTGAGTTTAATTTTGATTAAAAAAATAAAATTTTATGTAAAAAATTAATAAAAAAAATACGATTAAAATAGGAAATTGCTAATGCTATTTACTTAATATAATAAGATAAATCAAGCCAGTTAAAACTTTAGTCTTGTTAGTAAATACAATTATGTGCATGAATCTTATATAGATTATCATAAAATGTCAAAGTTTCGTTTCTAAACAATTCAACTTTTGTTTAATCTGTTTACATTTATCATTATTATAAAGACTAACAATTCTTAAAGAAACCATAATATAACTGACAATAAATTAGTCATTATTTTTCTTAGAAATGAAATAATTCGCGTATAAAATATAATTTTTAATTTTTATTTATTATCTTTAGAAATTAAATAATTTATTACACATTTATAATTATAAATAGAGTTTTTATAATACTGAAAATTTCATAACAATTCAAATTTGAAAGCTTCTGTATAAAAGTCATACTCCTCCACCTTAATTATTTATTAATTAAAAAATAAAAATAATTAGTTTTTAAGAATTGAAATTAAAATTTGAAGTTCTCAAAAGGCTAAAAAAAGTACAGCTTTTTATATAAGCTATAGCTCTTGTAGTTGAAATGTTATGAAATTTTCAATGTCAAGATGGATATTAATTAATCATTTAATTGTTATGGATTGAAAAGTAAAAAATATTACATTATATTTTCATATATAAATTTAAGAAAAATTATATTAAAAAAATAATGAATCCGTTAGTGACATTTATATTTATGATCTCTTCCTTTAGAAATAATAATTGTGATAATAATTGAAAACAAGTTAAAAATTGAATTTATTTAAAACGTGAAACTTTGAAATTAAAGAAGAAAAAAAACGAAGAAAAAATTAAACTTTTCTTATATTTTTTTAATTTTTTTTATTATTTGAGTGAAGCTTCCAATTGATTTTCTTTCGGAATCGTGTCTAAAAAATAGATGCGATTTCCCGGAATATCATTTTGTCACAAAATTGAGGTTTACTGCAACCGAGCTCCGCCCTTTTAGCATAACGGAAATTCTTATATTGTGACTCTGCTACCACTACAAAAGGAACTGTGATTGAAAAATTTGTAATTTCAATGTACAGGCAAATAAAAAAATATATATCAACGCTTATATTTCTCTCTATCCACGTATGTACTTACTTGGCACTTTCTAACTTTACGTCTATTTTTTTGATAAAGTATTGATATAATAAAGGATTTCAAGTAAAATTGAAATGAAAAAATATGAATTTAGAAAAGAAATTTTACATTTTTTTCAATAATTTATATATTTATAAATTATGATTTCCTTCGATGGCGATGCGTAGAGTCCAATACAAAAATATTGAAATTTGCTGGTTTCTTCTTAATTTTAGATTTATATTCATTTCTATAATTTTATAATTGTAAATATATAATAAATAAAAGTTTATTTATTTTTAAAAATATATTTTTTGTTTTTGTATTTAAAGTTCCTTAATAATAATAATGCTTCATGTTGCTAAAATTTGCTATAAAAGAGATTAAATTATTGTTTGTAGCAGAATTAATGATATAAGAAGCAATTCGAAAGAAAATTAAAATGAAATTATATGAAATTATAAAAGATTTTTTAGAAAAACTTAATATTTTAAATAATTTTTGCATTTAAAAATTATTATTTTTCAATTGTAATATGTGTAGCCCAATACTAAAACTTGAAATTTGATTGTATTTTGTAGTAAAATTTATATATATATTTTAATCTTAATTTTAAATGTTCATCTTTTACAATATTTTTTTTTTTTGCCAGCTTTTAAATTTTTATGAATTTTAAATTTATTGTTATAATAATTATTATTTTTTCCCCTTAAAGTTTAAATGCTGCTAAATTTTTCTATGTAAGAGGCGCAATTAAATTATTTTAGCAAAAAATTTACATAATATTTCTTTGAAAATATTTTAGTCTTGTTCAACTTACATTTTTTTTACTTTATTATTTTTTTTAAAAAAAAGAAACTTAACAAGTATAAAATTTATATAAGAGTTAAGTAAAATAACTAAATTTTACGTGCTAATTAAATGAAACAATAAAATAAATAAATTTAATTATTTTATAATTTGCACTGTTGAATTTATATATTTATATATAAATTTTCCTTGTTTTTTAGGGGAGGGGAATACACGTGGCGTAAATTTGAAAAATCAAATAAAAATGTCACATTTTTTAATGCCTTGGATTCGTTCATTTCTATCACGTGATTAAGAAAATCCGTCTCGGTACGAGTTGCTATTAGAAACGGTAGTAGAAAGGATTTGCGGAGAGGGGGGATGGCTATTGATTACAGCTGACTGCAACGCAGAAAATCTGTGCTTTTACAGTACTCCCTCTGGCGATCAACTTCTGAAGAATGTAACATATCGAAAGTGAACACTTAAAAAAATAAAAATAAGAAACTTGAATTAAAAAACTTTCGTTTTAAGCACAATTAATTAATTAATTAAAGCATAAAGAATGAATAGAACTTTATTAATTTAGCGTAAAGAATGGTTATAATTTTGAGAATTTAGCAAAATGAATAATTATAATTTTATCGTTTAATATGAAGAATAAAGGATAAAGAATGTTTATAACTTTATGAAATTAGCATAAGGAATAAAGCATGATTTTTATAATTTAACGTAAAGAATAATTATAATTTTAGGAACTTAGCATAAAGAGTAAGATATTTAAAATATTAAATTATTTTTTAAATTTTTTAATTTTTAGTATCATATACCAGAGGAATTCTTTGTTTATATATATATTGTTTTTCTTTTCTTTTTACAAAAGTTTTAACTAAAATACAAACTCACAGAAATTGAAAAATATATATAAGCCTATTTATATATAGAACATATAGATTCGGCAGAATTTTTAGTTTAAAATAAAGTATGTTTCCAAAAAAAATGTTATACTATGTGTCTTTATTTAAATCTTTTATATCAATAAATTCATTAATGTTTTCTACACGGCCTCAAAATAATTTTTATTGTTGTTGTTATAAAGTGAGGAATGAAAATTCACTTTTATAATATTTAGAAGAAGAATTTTAATTAATTTTTTTTCTTCTTTCTATAAAAATTTATGCAAAAAATAACAAATAAATAAATTGTATAACTTTTTATTAAGCTATTTTTAAATTACATTATTTAAAGCATTTTCATTCTTAAATGAAACTAAAGGATATGCAGTTTAAATCATTTTATTTTTTCACTTTCTATGTACAATTTTGCACTAGAATTCTCTTTAAATATTGATTTTCTCAACTTATTTCTTTTTAAAAATATAATTAAGAATAAATTTATAAAATATTTCTTAGATTTTATTGAATTTTTTAAATGTAAGATACATTTCTTAAGCACAACAATTAACAAGAAGTTTTTTTTTAAAGAAAATATCGAGCGGTAATATATATATATATATTATAATATAAAATATTTAATTATATACATATTTAATCGTGTCAAAGGTCAGAAAATGCACTTTTGCCCCACGTAGAAAGTATTGAATGGCGCAAACCATTAAAACGCGCATTTAAAAAATTTTGAAATAAATATATATTTAAAAAATTATACATTTAGCTGGTATATGAATGTATAATTTTTGACCAGCCTGACCTCTGACCTTTACTAAACCGATTGAGATAACCTCGGACACAATTCCTAAAGGACTCACTCTCTTCTCTCTGCAGCAAGCATAACCATTACCGAACACAGCGCCAATCCGCCAGTAGCGGCCAACTGTACACCAGTGACGTTGACTTGCCAGTTAGATATCGAAGAGGATGTCGAAGTAGACGTGTGGTGGACTTTCAAAGGAGAGAATGCTACCAAATTACCAAATGTTGCTATAGAACCAAACCCGACCGAAGGTATATGGAAACTATATTTATCATGTCCCACTGTGGAGCATGATGGGAGTTACGATTGCAACGCCCACTCTCGGAGCGAGACTCAATTAGTATATCGCAAAGAAACCACCGTGGAGGTGTACGGTAAGTGGGATATTTATTATAGGAAAAAAATTTTTTTTAGGTATATAAATATATTTTTTGCTAGAATTATGGATATTTTATATTTTAAAAAATCTGTGCGAATATTATGCTTTTATCTAAGAAGAATTTATCCTTGTTTGGATATTCAGGTAAGTGTAGTAAGTTTTCTTATTTCGTGTAAAGTAAATGAGGTCCCACGCAACGGTAGCTCAGTTATAACCGATTTATGAACCCCACCCACGGCAATACACCTTCAAGTACGCTTTTCTTACCGGTTATTTTTTACGAAATTTTTATTTTTTTTACTGTAATTTTTGTATTTGGATACAAATTTAAACCTATCAAAAATGTTCGTTTTCGTTTATAATCCGCAATCGACTTAACTCGCTTGCGATTTTTCACGATTTTAATCGGAAATCGTGTGCTGTAATTTATATTTGTGATAGAATATTAAGTACACGTTTTTATAGATTTTTTTCCCTTTATAATTTCTAGAGTATTTTATGTAATTTAGCATCTAATTTAACCAATTGAAAGAGATATTTTCCTGTTTATAATAATGCAATTGACTTAAATCTTTCGCTAAATTTTAGCGATTTTTAAGCAAAATTGTATTGACGACGGGATATTAAGTACTTGTTTTTTTTAATACTTTAGTATATAATTTCTAGCGTATTTTGTATATTTATAAACTAATTTAACATAAGAAAAATAGTGTTTCTTGTTTATAATCCGCAATTGATTTAACTCTTTGGCTAAAATTTTCATGGTTTTAAGTAAAAATATTCAAAATTGCTGTAATTTGTCTTCGTAATGAAATATTAAATACTCGTTTATTATACATTTTTTTCTGTCTTAATTTATAATTTTAGTGTATTTTATATATTTAGGTATAATTTAACGAATTTTCCCGTTTATAAAGATGCAATTCACTGAATTCTTTCTACGAGTTTTCAACATTGAAGCAGAATTTCATTCAAAAATTTATACTGTATTTATCTTTATGATGGAATAACAAATACTCGTTTTTTATAGATTTGTTTTGTTTCAATTTATAATTTTTACTGTATTTTATACATGTAGTACGCTTTCAGTTCGTTAAATCAAATGTTTTTTTTTCGTTTATAACCTTGCAATTTAGATGATTTTTTGCCATCACAAGAAAAGTTTATTACAAATATTTTATACAGTAATTTATCTTTGTGGATAAATATTAAATGCTTATTTTTATACACTTTTGGAACACGTTTTAAATATATTTAGATGTTGACTTAATGAATCGAAACCAATGTTTTTCCGTTTATAACGTTGAAATTGTCTTAAGTGTTTGGACGAATTTCCGCAATTTTAAGCAAAATTTTACTCAAAAATTTATTCAGTAATTTATCTTCGGGATGGAATATTAAACGTTTAATTTCTTCGCGGATTTTCCTAATAAATTTTTTCCCTTCATTCCTGAAATTTTAATAAAATATAAATATTTTTATTACGGTTAATTTTGTAGGTCTTTTTTTTTATTTATAAAAAATTTAATCAAACATTAAAGTGTATTAAATAATAAAAAAATATATTTTTTTTCTATTCAAACAACAAAAAATTGTAATGTACTGTACGTGCATAGTAAATTGAGTCATAAATATTAAATAGCATCTTCAAAATATAAGTTAAATTTAAAAAAAAAATTATTTTATTTTATGTAAAGTATAAAAATAATCATTAATTTATTAAATTAAATGATAATTTCTGTTTAATACAATAAATAAATGAATAATTATTGCAAAATTTATTATAAATTTTTTGCATTATTCTCTTCCACTGCTGCTTGTTTCTCCTCCTTGAGCCATTCTTCTGCTTAAATCTCTCTCTCCTCCTTGATCTATTTTGTCTTACGGATTTATGATAAGAAATTTTTTCTTAATATAATAATTTTATATTTAATAAACTTGAAAGATATATATATATATATTTTATAAATTTTGCTGTGCAATTCGTGAAAATATATATAAACACGTCAGCCAAGCCAATATATGGTATCGATATATATATATTTATGTATTAAAAATGTTATAAACATCCGTTGAAAAAATCACTGACAGGTTTAACTATCCTTTAACAGTTTTCACACATAGTATATGCCAAGTCAGCGAAGAATTTAACAGGTTTCTTAACTTACCGGAAGCGATAAAGCTGATACTTTGATTCTTCTACGTAAACAAAAAAACTACTGTACTATATATATACACTTTTGCTATATTAAACCTATCGTTGTTCGTACTATAATATTAATGAGTTTAGTGGAGAGTAATCGAAGTCGTTATTTCTTTCCTTGTAAAGAAGTTATGCATGCAGCACTACAAATTTCTATCGCTAATGCGAATTACTACCTATTCGGAATGCGTTTAAAATATTTAATAATATGGCATTTAAAATATTTTTAAATGTTTACGAATTAATTTTATAAATATTTGAAATATTTTTCTTCACGATTTTTATAGGATTTGTTTTTTTTTTTTTTTTTTATATATAAAAAGTCACTCTTTCTCTCTCTCTCTCTATATATATATATATAGATGAAGCCAGTTGGAGAGAAGGTGTTTCTTTTTCTTTCAGGCTGATGATGGATGACGTATACAAGTTACAGTAGATTGTCTATCGCTAAATTTCGGCAATTATCCGCTACGAGAAGGAAGAACTGGCCCAATGGATGTCAGTTAGGAATGCTTTCTGTCGCGAGAACGAAAATGAAACTGAAAAAAGTCAGCAGTCCAAAACTCCCTAAACTCTCATTCGTCATAGTCTGGCAGGAAAGTTTCAACATTTAGTTCCCCCGGGGGTGGAGGATAAAAAAATAACAACTTCCGGAAATAGAGACTAGACTTACTTTCGCCAGTTTGGATGATACGAGTCGGCGTGACAAGTTCAAACAAAAAGTCGTGTTAGCTATTTTTTTCTTTTTCTTTCTGTCCTGATTGATATCGAATGTTTAAAAAAAAAGAGGGATTGATGCAGTAATACATCGAACAGCATCACAAAAAAAAATTGAGTGTTTTATTTTCAATTTGGATCTCTTTGTTAGATAGTGATGTACTCTTTGCAACTAATTTAACATCCTTTTATTTTTCAAAATTCAAATCCTCTTTTCGTTCTCTTTCATTCTGATTTAATAAATTAGTTTATTTAATAACTCATGTATATTCATGTTTTTTTTTTTTTGAATTCCTTATAAATGTACACTTCGGAATTTGATTAATGTGTATTTATATTTATAGAATTTTATTTTGTTTTATTTTTTTTGAATATTTCGCTATCTGAAAGTCAATTTTTTGCTTTTTTTTCTCTCCTGTAAATAATACGCAAAATTCCTTACTATTTACAATAATAATTTCGTATTTTTCTGCTTTTTTCTGTAATTTACTTTTAATTGGATGTTGTTGTAAATTCCTCGAAAATTAATTTAAACTGTTGATTAACTTCTTTATTTTTCTGATAGCTTTTTAACTATTAATTTTCTGATTATTTAACTACCAGTTAAGCTATAAATTATAGAAAGCGATTAGAGTTTTGTTATCGTTTTCCAACTAATTTATTCATTCAATAAGTTTAACTAAGACTTAAACAGAAATTCCTGACATTTTCTTAATCATTTTTCGTCATTTTTTTAAAGAAAATAGACATTAATTGATTAAAACTTCGTTCCTATAAATGGATAAAGTATTTTGAAAGTAAACAGAAGTCGACAAATAGGATTTTCCTTCACAATGCTATCCTTATTCGAATTGTTGTCTAATAGGCTTACGTCTATTTATTTCGTCATTGTGTCAGGTGAGTCAATGGATTACAGCTGCTGATTGGCAAATAAAGGTAATCCTTAGAGGATGAGAATGGAGAGTGTAACCACTTAATACTTCTAATTTGAAAAAAAAAGGAAAAATATTCCTCATAATTTTATTATTAAAATTTAAATTTTCAAACATATTAAATAACAAGACACGTTCTTGTATTGTTTAATTGGTGTTTGTTAACCGGTTTTTAATAAGAAACCCCTCGGAATGAGCGTTATTATACAAACGGGAATCGCGAACTACAGATTGAAAAGCGTGAACGAGACTAACTGTTATTTTTGCTTTGTTTATATAATTATATTTACCAATTTATTAAATTAGACTTAATGATTAGTTTTAAATGTTAATAACGATTACTATCTAAATTTACAACACTTAATCAGCTAGTTACAATATTATCTGAAAACTTCATATACGTTGTAATCTATAACGATATTCGCCAACGTGGACGTGTTTAGATTTTCATCGCTGATAAAATACTAAAATTAGAATGTAAATCGTGGAAAACAATTTTCAAAATTTTTCTTTTTTGAAAGAATTAAAATTTATTATCATATTTTTGTATAAAAAAAGATATTTATTACATTAGATTTATTTATAGAATTTTTAGAAATGGGGAGGATGTTGTAAAATGTATCTATAAAGACTAAGAATAACGTACATCGATTCCTTATACAGCCTTTGGGGACGATTATTTGTCCTGGAGTGAGCAATCAATCATAGACATGGTTAGTTCTAGCCCAGAGGAAGTTATCTTGTGGAATAAATAGTTCAATTTCTTTTCGTCTTGTGTAAAACTTGTATGGAAGCTCACATACCAACTTACTCATACGGATAATTGAAGTCTTCGTAATAACCTTAACATAAGAATCTTAAGAAATTCAATAAAGGAATAAAGATTTTTGATGAATATTATCATTTGACATGTTACGTGCTTCGTAATTTATATATTTGTATCAAGTTTGTAGCATCCGAGTTACTTTGCAAAGCGTAATTCTGGAGGAACTCGGGCAACGCCCAGGTCGAGTGGCACAGTAACGAGCAGCTCGTTGAAGTCACTTTCATTTGTCTTTTGATCGACAGGTAACAGGATCGTAAAGTTTGTAAATTATTAAAAATTATCACCTTTACTGTTGGAATGCTAATTTCTGTTAATTAACTAAACTTAAACTGAAGTTTGTTTTGATAAGTCAAGCAGTTTAAAGCAATTAAAATTCTAATAGCTTTATATGCTTTTACGTAGAAGATGGAATATTTACATAAACATACAATTGTAGTTAATTAGACTTAATTAAACGACTATATGTACATATGTATATATTTTTATATAAATTATTTAAGAAATAAAAAAAATCGATAAATTTCTAACCAATTTCGTTAAAATAAACAATTTTTGTTAATAATTTAATGAAAAATCCATTCAAGTTTATTGGAATGTGTTATTGTAAATCTGAAGTATCTAAATTAAATTTAAATAAATAAAGAATCAAAAAAAGAACGAAAGAAAAAAAATCTTTAACGTGAACGATATACAAATTTCCATTCAGAAATGCATCAAATGAAGAGGCATCCTTGCACTCAAACTGTCAAAATAAGTTCGTTTCCATAGAAATAACTCTTGAATGCTTATAAGTAATTCATAACATCTTTCGTGGAAAGAACTGTATAAATTGACCGCTTTTATTCAGCAATATATATATGTATATATATATATTTAGAATACTTGCTTTTTTATGTGATACATAGCTTGGTTCGATAATAATCTATGTCAAAATATTCTCTTATTATCCTTCTCCTTGCCAAAAAAATATGCCATATCATCAAAGAAGATGCTAGAAAAAAAAATTTACAGTAAATAGAATATTCAGTTGAAAATTTTTCTATAGCTATAAATTATTTTCCTTCAGAGACGTCTTTCTATCTTCCTTATTTTTTCTTTCATCTTCCTCTTCCTCCTCCTCTTCTCTATCTATCTTGAATAATTTAGGATACCGCATCTTTACTTTTTTCGATCTTATTTATTTTTTTAATTGTGTGATTTTCATCAAGTCCTTGAAATTTTGTACAGATTTACAAAGTAGAATAAAGAAGAAAAGTAAAAAAAAATTGTGATGAAAGAAAATTACTTTTGCACAGATTCTTAAGATAGTGATGTTGAATGATCTTGACGCTTTAAACCCAGTTAATACTCTACACAATTCCTAATTAGGATACAGAGTTGTGTTATATATAGGGGTATGTATGTCACACCTGTCTCGATTTCATTTCCTCTTGGTTGACTCTTTCCGGTCCTTTTCGTCAATGACTTTGACTACCCCCTTATATGTAAATACTGTAAGGAAACTGCTTAGGGTTGGGATAGTTTAAAGCTGTAAAGATTTAATTAAAGTTAGCAACACTTACTAAAGATATAATTCTTAATGACAATTCATTTGAATTCTTCAAAAGAATTCTGTCAAAAATATGGGAAATGAAATTTGATATTTGACATTTAATGGGTGATTAAAATTGCTGTCAATGCATTTCTTGTATTAAATTGGATGAAGCATAAAGTTTTGTAGTGTTATATGAAAGTTATTTAAGTAATATAAAAGTTTACTTGAAAACTTTTTTTTTTTTGTAAAATAATAAATTATTCATAAATTAAATTTTTAAGCAAAGTTTAAAATTTATTCAATGTAGACTTTAATAATTTTAATATTGATTGATGTTTTCTTCATATTTAAATAATAATAATAATAATAAATTAAATTTAAAAATATTGTAACTAGTTTTTAAAATAAGTAAATATGTATTTAAATAAGAATTAATTTTTTTTTAATTTCAATTTTAAATTAATTTTGGTTTATTGAATATTCTTATTAAGTTATAATTTTTCGATTTAAAATACAGTATTTAATTTTTATTTATATTTATATACAAACAGAAATTAATTGTATAAATAAAATATACGTAAAAAATTGTTTTGAAATCAAATAAAATTAAAATTAAAATTTTAATGCGATTAAACTACAAATCTGATTGAGTTTTTTTTAAAAAATAAATTTTGAAATTAAATTAAAGACAATTATTTATGAAATGATTTGAAAATTAATTGAAATTTTTAGTAATAAAATTGAATTTTTGATGATAAAAGTTATTTAAACAAACAAAATATAGAAAATTTTAGTTGTGTGGTTGCATTTTTTTATTTTTTATTGTATATAAAGTGAAATTTATTTGACACTTAATTAGCTTTTAGTTTCTAGAAATGATGGATTCGGACGAACAGCCACACAGACAAGTAAATACAAAATTACAATTCTTAATTTTGACTTCCAAGTAAATTTAAGAGTTATGTGCTTGAATGTATTAGATTACGTAAATGGAAGTATAATTTACGAGAGAATATTATCGAATTTCTGAAAATTTTAATTTTCTTGCTCGTAATTTCCGAGAAACAGGCGACAGACAGGCTGACGGACGAGAAAGGTACAGACTTTCATTAGTTAAACTGTTTTAGCTTTCGAGAAAACTAGGAATGCTGAGAATAACACAGTTTGTTATGGATGTGTTCAAGTTATTTTTAAATATTACACCTTTCTCGTTTATTTATTATCTAGAAAACATGCAAACAGTCCAACTAATCAAGTTAAAAATGTGTAAAATCTACTTTTTTTTTTTTTTTTTTTTTCAAAAGTACAAGTCACAAGTAACTAAAATTCAAACCTATTTTAAATATAGATAAAGTCGAATTAATACAAGTAATATTTATTTTATATAAATGAAGTTTTTTCCCCTTTTTAAAACCAAAATTAATTCATCACAGTGCAATAAAAAAACAAAACAAAAAGAGTTTCAATAAGAGAAAACTGGTTAATAGCCTAAGGAAAAGTTTAGATAAGACTCACATCTCTGAGAAAATTTGTAATTAATCGCAATTAAGTAGCTAGCCAATTACTTCCTTCATCGATAAAATTCCAGAAAAATAAAATGAAAGAAGAAAAAAAATTGAGAAAAAGAAAGTGATTTATCAATCATTTGTCAGGCAGCTTTCGTGTAGTTACAAACCAGATTGTACTCAATAGTTGATAGATTAAAGTATTGTAACCGTCCAGGTAAAACGGTTCGATATTCAACCATTCAGCAATTGTGTAGGATGGCGTACAGAGAAACACTTCTCTTCAGAAAAATGACTTTGCAATGACATCCATTAAATTTCTAGTGACAACTATTGATGGATACCATTATATATATATATACATATACACCCAAGTAAACCATAATGGATAAATGAAATAAGTTGTAAACATTCCTGTTACTTGATTAAAAAAAAAAAAAGTCTTCCTCCTTTTCTTCTTTAGTAATAATGCACTGTATGCCAACAATTAAAACAGATATATTTCCTTCTTTATCCATTGCAGAAACATCGAATAAATTACCAAATAAATGGGCAATTTCAATTTTACTTGTTACTTTTGTTTTGTATGAAAAAATTCGTCGATTTAGTTTATTAAGTGCTAGCAAATTGGTGGATCTTTTGCCTTTTTTAAAATGTTTTTTCTGCTGATCTCTCTAATGTTTATATGTTTGAAAAATTATTAATTTGTAACTTTAAAAAAAAGTGTTTTTATTAAAGAAAAATTAACTTTTTTCTGTGTTTTTTTCCTGTTCATTTCCAGACAGAATATTAGGATTTTTTAATATATCGTATATATGTTTCTTTATTTTTAAAATTTAATTTAGAAATATTCAAAATTGGTTATTTAATCAAGTTTTGTTCCTCCCTACAAACAAACTTTCATGTAAATACAAAATATATATTTTTACTATAATAATATTAAAGAAATTCATTCGTAATTGCATAAAAAAAAGAGAAAATAAATATAAAAAATAGTATTTTATAAAATTTTCTTGTATACTTTATATTCAGTTCGACTTTTTAAATATTTTATATTAAATATAAAATAAATAAATATGTTAAAATTTCAGTTAAAAAATTAAGAAATTGTTAAAAATTCAAGAAAATAAAATAATTTAAAAATTAATAAATTATTTAAGCGTTAATTTAGTTTTTCTTAAATTTAAATGATAAAAAATAGCACAATTAGTAATTAATTTCACATATATTTCTTGTCTTTTGTATAAATTATTAATTATAATCTCATTTATCATGCAATTACTTCTTCGATACATCTCTAAGAACTATCGATAAATCTTGTTAACAAGAGTTATTATTACTATATTTTATATTATAATTTTTTACTAATTAATTCGATTTTTAATATCTAAAATCAAATTTCTTAATTATTTAAGAATACAATTTTTAATTACTCCTTTTATACACAGATGATACTAGGAATTTTCGCAATTGGTTACAATGATATCTTTTTTAATATAAAAATTAATAAAATTCTTGTTTTAATAACAACAATTTTATATTTTATAGTTTTTTTAAGTGAGTTGAAAGGTTCTTTCTTGTAGATTCTATGGTTTAAAATTGTGTTACTAGAATTCTTCAGAGTGTTTTCAAGTAAACTTGAGATCAAGCTTAAGTTCACAAGTCTTCTCTCTAAGCTGAAGCTTCATAGAAGGCACTTCTTTTAATATAGTTACATTGAGATGTCTAAAAAATCTTAGTTTTGAAAGCACGAATTTCCTGCAATTAGTTTCAAAGAGAGAGCAATGACGGAACTTAAAAATGCTACAAAATTTGATTTTCTTTGTTAATTTTTAAATAAAATTCTTATAAACTTTCAATTATAAGGAAAGAAAATTTATATTTTATAGATACAAATGAGTTGCAAAGTGTTCTTTCTTGCGAAAAAACACTTTGAAACTCATTGAATTTAATGATTTAAAATGGTTCAAAGATTCAATTTAAGTCGTTCAATTCAATGGTTCAAAATGGTTCAAAGATTCAATTCAGTTTATTCTATTCACTGGTTCAAAATGGTGTTACTAGTAATCTTGCATTCTACTAGAATACTGGAAATCTTTAATATTCGAAGAAAATTATTATTTAAGAAAAAAAATTTTAATTCTGATGTACAAAATTAATTGAAAAATCACATTTTCTTATAGATTCAGTAGTTCAAAAAGTTGGAATTAAAAATTTTAAAGTGCTTCTCGTAATGTTAATCTTCCAGAAAAGCACTTTTAATTTATGTTACAAAAATAAAAATTTTGATATTCTTGAAAACATGAATTTTCTACAATAATATCGCGTAAAAATTCTATAAAATTTCAATTTTTGTCTTAATTTTTAAATAAAATTCTTACAGAATTTCAATTTTAAAAACAAAAGATTTTATATTTTAAGATTTTAAATGAGTTGCAAAGTGTACTTTCTTAGAGCTTCAATAGTTTAAAATGGTATTACAAGAAATCCTATACTTGATGCTTAGTAAACAGAACTCTTTTAATTTAGTTATAATGTAAAAAAATAATAATAATAGAATTTTAACGAAAGTCCATTCATAGACTTTACTAAAATAATAATAATAAAAAAAAGCACCAGAAAAGAACTGGAACCAGTAACAAGATAGAATAATCTTTGCTGTGTCGACTGTGTCCACAAAAAGGATTAACTTTGTGCTTTCCGTAAAGTAAAGTAACAAATAGAAAATAAAAAAATAAGTCTAGATGTCTACTAGAAACAGGAAACATTCTGGTAACCAGATGGATTGTGGAAGATAAGGAACAGTTTAAATTGGGGATTTGGTGAATGGGATGGATGTCACTGCATCTTACAAGAACAACTGTTGCTAGAAATAACGTTTACGCTTAAGAGTGATTGATTGTCAAAGATGGTATGAACAAACAGTTAACGAAGCTTCCGATAAAACCTAACAAATAAGGATTAACACTTTTGTAATCAAGTTAAAAAATAAATTAAATTCCATAAAGTTAAATCCTTATAAACAATTTATCTCTTAATTATTTATGACCTTATTTATGATTTTTAATTGACTAGAATTGTTAAACATCTTTCATAAAATTTGTTTACATGTTTAAATTTTATACCCAAGAGTGTTTAAGAATTCTAAAATCTTTAGAAATTCTCGAGATACGTTAATTAGTAATTTTACTGATTAAAAAAAAAAATCGTTTTTACAACTCTCAAATCAGAAATTTAATAAGTAAACTACGTTATTTTATTAAAATCTTTCTTAAAATTTGATTAGACATTTAAATTTTATCTACAAGAGTATTTAAAATTTAGTTAGGAAGTCGAAACTCCTTTGAAATTCTTAGGATACTCTGTCTTCTTAGCTAATTTTATTAATAAAATAGTAATTTTTATACATCTTAAATGAAATAAATGCGAAGTATATCTATTTAAAATATTATTTCATTAAAATACATATAGAATATTTGAAAATTTGACATTAAAATCTTTATAAAAATGTATACTTTACCGTTCACCGTATCCAGCGAGTGAATATAATTACTTAGATTTTAACGAGATTTCTCTTGATTTATTATATAAATGTTTGTAAATATATTACGATTTTAATATCAACTTTTGTCATATTTTAAGTTTCAATTTAACTTTCTTTGCGTTGTTTAAGAGATTTTCGGAGATGACGCGCGCCTTTTGACCATAAATCATTTGCCACTTCAACGTAACAGACAACTCATGATAAATATTGGCCAGGAGTGATTTCTCATCGAGAATTTGAAGCTTCGTTGCTTAGTTGAGTATGTAGACAGGTTCGCATATATTAAGATCTTGATGATAGTTTGGTGCTGTATTTCTCCACGATTCATTTTTCTAACAAAGTTTGACGTTGAGGGGAAAGTTATTTAATTTTTCTACTCGACTTGATGGAAAGATAAAAAGTTCGTAAATAATTTAATTTTTTTTCCTCATTTCTTTCTTAATTTATTGCATTTTTTAGTGTAATAAATTATCATAAAAATTATAAAATTATTCATTTTTTAACGATTTCTAACACCTTTTTTTTTAAAAGGGAATTTTTTTTTAATGTATAAACACAATTTTCTAGTGCCTTTAATTAACGCAATCTTTTACGTATACAGGCGCTTATATCTGAAGATTATATGCTTATTTTACAGAATAAATTGTTATTTAAATTGTTGAGTCATTCGTAAAAATTAACGTAAAATTTAGCGAATAAACAATGTGCTTTTAGTGATTTATAATGACATTTAAACAGGAGAAACACTGTTTATCTAGAACTACACGAAACTTCATCTGATGTCGATCTGTTACGAATTCATTTGCGTGAAGCGTAACGCCATGTCAACCCCAAAACATACAACTTGTCATGTGAATAAAATCGTAACACGTGTTACAATCACGTGTTGCATTTGTTATAGACATTTGTAGAAAGAGAAAAAAAAAATGATTACCGTTTGTAATTTATTTAATTGGTTACGTTAAATTTCGTTTTGTAAATGAAGTTACTAACTTTAAGTATGATATAATAACTAGAGGATGAATTTACGATAAATGCGGAATGTGACTCAAGCAATTTATAACAAACAACTGGATTAGATTGCATGGCCATTTATTGCACACTTAGAACAGACACTCGAATCAATGCAGACTTGTTCCATTATACAATGTAGGACTGTTTACATCATATTAACATTACTATGGTTGCGACACAAGTGGATATGCAATTACCGATATAAATTGAATTAAATTTTCGTGGAAATTTGTTTTATAAAATTAAAAAAAAAATGATAAAATTTAAATTAATTTGTTTATATTATAGAAGAATCTCTTTTCTGATTTTTTTTTATTGTTACGTATCGATTACGTGGATGTCTGTTCGTTTTATGTCATTAATTCCCTGGAGTTTGCCATTGATTATAACTAATATTTACTGGCTTCAGTTACGTAACTATGCTTTAATTCGTATTTTATATTCTACTATTCATGCTCAATAATTCCTATACTATTCTCTATAGCCTAAAGCTGTCTATAATAGATATTTAATAGAATTTCTCTTCGTTAACGCCACTCATTCAACCATAACGTCAATCTAAAGTTTTGTTCCTCATTACAATGCCACAGTTGCGAAATTACTAAGTTGTTACATTCATTTAAACTATGTAAATACCTTCACTCTACGCGTTTTAGATGATGAGCATACTGGTTTTTGCTTGATTGTCTCCAATAATACAGCTTATTTAAATATACTGTTAATGTCAATAAATAAAGTAAGAATATTTCCACGTTACAACTGCACAGTAAATTATTATACCTGTACCTATCGTTACTATGTAAATAGGATGAACTATTGTATTGACATTTACATAGTGTAGACGGATATAATAGATTTCTATCTCCATGTCGATAAGATGATGCGAGGAAGTAAAGAAAGAAACATGTATTTATATTACCCAGCTGATGATTATGTTTTCTTTGTGTCTCTTAATTAATGCACCTATTCATCGTAAATGTAAAGAAATGGTTGTTTGTCTCTTGTTATAAACTTATAGATAGGGCATTGTTAAATCGTTATTTGGCTGCAATTTGAAAAAATTGTAGACCTATACATTTCCACTGCCGTCCGTCCGTTTGTCTGTCTGACTGACCTTTAATTTTAAAAAAGGGTTTAGACAGATGAAAGCCGAAACCAGATATGGAAAACTAGGGGACAGGAGGTTCCGATTAACTGTATGAACTAGATTAATAAAGTAAAATAAAGAAGAAAAGTTAAAAGACGTAACAATATAGTCACGTTATTTCAATTCAAAAATTTTCCCTTTATGGAGACATGACCGACACGACTGTATTGTAACAGGAAAAGTATGATGCACAGAGGCAAGCCACTACTCATTTGAGGTGAAGAGTATATATTTTAAATTAAATAAAAAGTATGATTAAATAATTGAAGCTCAGCATTATAACTACAGTAGAGGGTCGAAAATCGGCATCAATTGGGGACTGGGGTTGTTCAGATTAGGGATTTGTTCCGATTACGGTCTATGTACGAAAAAATATATTAACCTGTCCGATGTTCAAATTTTTCTCCGTTGCGTGTCGCTTCGCGTTGAATTTTCGTCGATTTTAAGCCTAACGAAAAGTTTTATAATAATAATCGAGGCTATCGTATCGTTAAAAATTATTTCTTTATTTTGTACAAACAAAATAAATATATTGAAGAATATAAAAACATGAAAATTATACTTTAGAAGTAAATTTAGTATCAAAAACGTTCGATTCAGCACGACACAGTCCGACTGAAAATCGTGCCGATTATCGGGCGATTCCGATTAGCAGGGTGCCGATTTTCGAATCTCTACTGTATGTTACAATAAATAATTGCTCGTATTTATACTATTAAAATATAATATATAAAGTATTGAGTATAATATAGATAGGTTTAGTAATTTAATGCTTGCAGAAGATAATGAAGAACCAAACTCTACCACATGACTTAACTTTGCTTTTCTTCATTAAATCATCATGTCAGTATAAAAATAAAAAGAAAGGTTCTTAAACTATATAAATGTGAAAGTAATAAATGCTTTACCATCCCAACACCTCATTCTACACCTCTAAGTTGCATTTTTATCCTGTTCAACACTAATAACAACATATTTAACATAGGATAAGTGAATCAAACTACAGTAAAAATATAAGGAATAATTTACGAAAGTATATATACTTGAAAGAATTGTATAAGAGTTCAAAATAAACGTTAATTAGATGACAATAGGAATACTGAGTTGGCAACAGTTTATCGGATTTTAATGCAGCAATTAAGTTGAGCATGCCAAGAAAGCTAGTTAGATACAGATGATTATGCATAACTGAATGATTAGCCAGTTATTCATAATATCAACTTTAACCTTTAGTGAAGTGTTTGTTTGCTTGCTAAGAGAAACAGGAAAGACGTGAAAATGTAATTACTTGTTTAGACATTATGACCGAACAGGAAAGGTCATAAAGATGAAGAATAATAAATTAATTATAATGAAGCAATCCGTCTAGAAGATAATATTAATTACTGAAAAAATATTTATTTGAAGTTTTATGCGGGAAATGATGATAAAGAATGCGTTTGGTTTGGTAAATTAATTAGAATTTCTTGTCTTAAAACCGTACAATATCGTCATCCTCATCCTCATTCTTATCATGGCGTGAGATTTTAAGATATATCTTCGAGAAACTATATAAAGATGAAGATGATGATGATAAATAAATTACTGTAAAGCCAATAGTATCTCGGTAATTCTTCATTTATTATCGTTTGTGTTTCTAACACGGAGAATATATATCCATGTAGTAATTCCATCATCGTCAATAACATTTTGTATCCTTAAAAACTGCCAAATATATATTCTCACAATAATTTCATCATCATCATCATATTATTTTTAATCAATCTCATCCGACATTCTTAATAATAAAACATATATCTTTATAGCAGTTCATCATCATCATGAATATCCTTGCAATAATTTTATCATCATGTTCAGTTTGCATGTTTTAAAAATCGAGGAAAAACATCTTTACAGTAATTCCAACATCATCATCATCTTATATTTAAAAAAAAAATGAAGAACTGAATTTTATTTTTCTCATTATTTAGCATTATTAAAAGATTTAAAATATTATTTTTTCATACGAAGCTGTATTTTTTCATACAAGACTTGAATGTTTTCAAACGTATTAAAATAGAAACGTTCAATAATTCCAACTGCAAGAAGAAAAATAAATCGGTACTTGTATAAAAAAAAACAAAGAAAGAGCGAGAGAAAGAGAATCAAAGTTTAAAAAAGTAATGTTATAACCTCTTACTGTATTAAATTGTCATGAATTGTTTGTTTTCATCAACACCATCAACTGAGTAAATTCCATTTTTATGAAGAAAAACTGAAATTGCCAACCTATAATTTATATCCAAAAGCAATCTTTTTGTATATCCCTCTTCTTAAAAGTATCAAATAATACTTTTCCTTATTAAATGGTCAATAAAGTTAAAAGTTTTTATTCCTTTTTCTCTTTATATTTTGAAGATATTTCAAGATCAGCTCAACCTTTATTCTGATACTTGACGTTCTATAATAACATAAAAGTAGTCAGATAGATGAGTGAAGCAATGTGTTTTTACAAGAGAAACACTAAAAAAATCATCCCTCTGATAACTACTTATCTTTTCTAAAGCCAAAGGATAATATTGGAATCTTTCAGAAAGTGAAGAGCAAGATGTTATTCAGCTGAAAGAACATAAAAGACATCTTTCTAATTAACTAAATTTTATATTATTTTTACTTACTTCACACAATTTCTTCTTAAAAAATACTTTCGTACAATAAAATTTGTTCAACTTAATCAAAAAAAGAATAATAAAATTAGCTTTTTATTTTTATAAAGTATTACATCCTCATTCCTTCGTTTCTCCGTCAGTAAATGTATTAAAGAATATCTCGAGATGTTTTTCAGCTAGAAATTTAAATTTTTTTAGGACAGTTTATCAATTTATTATTTACTTTTATACCAAATTTGGTCATTATAGTATTAAAAGAATAGGATATAGAAGAGGATAGCAATAAACTTTGCTCTCGGAATCTTATGAAAACATTTTTGAAAAGAAGATTTTTTTATGAAATTTTATTTAAGAAAATAATAAAATAGCTTTTATTATATACTTTATAATCAAAATAAGTTTTTTAAATCAAGATATCAAACAAAATCTTACGCTTGGTGATATATTGACACGATTTACACGAAAGTGTACAGTCCATTTTTGAATATATTTTTTTAGTTTTGTGATGCATAAAAATTCTAAATCTTTTAAAAATGACACGAGATAGTTTATTTTCTTTAAAAAAAACTTAAATAAAATTAATAAATTTTAATTAAAAAAAATTAATAAATTACGTCTTCTTGTATTGACGAAGTCATGCTTATAGTTTTTTTGTATGTATGTTTTTTCTTTTACTTATCATAAATTCACTTAATCAAATATTTTATAATTAATAATTGAAAATTAATCACAAATTTTCAGAAATTATATTAAAACATTAAATTTATAACAAATATTTGTGAACAATTACTTAATTTTCGTTAAATATAAATGATTTATATTGGAATATATTTATTTATAAGAATTTATAAAATGTTTATCAAAAATTACGCTCTTGTATATATACGTGTAATTGATCCAACTTTTCAGCGCATTATTTATGTAATTCTCAATTAAATGCAGCAGTAACTCGATCATATTATACTTTATTTGCTTATTACTTCATAAATAAATTTACGGATATGTTCATAACCTCCGAAATTTAACTGAATCAATAGCAGTAAATAAATAAATTTAGATTTTCTTTATTTTTTTTATGCTTTTAGAGTTTAAGAGAAATATTGCTTTCGTTCATTCGTTTGTCTGTCAGTCCAGGTATTAAGAATATCTCAAAAATCATTTGAAATAGAAAAATTTTTAGGATAATTTTTTAGAAGCTCATTATACATTTTTGTACTTAGGATTATTATGATCGACCAAAAGAACCGTATAAATTAGTACAAAATTTTTTTTAAACAAGACAAATATTAAATACAAAAACTTAATTGAAGTGATGAGTAGTTTCAGAAGTTAATTAGGCGCTTTTCTATTGAATGTGATGATTAGATCAAAGTAACCATTGAAATTCGTATAAAAGTGTTAAAAATTTGCTCAAATTTCATATAAATTTAAATGTAAACTTTTATAAAATTAATAATGTAATCTGATTCTCTTATTTCTTTTAATAGTTTAACAATAAAATTAATTTGAAAGCAATTAAATGCATTAACTTCCTACATAAAAATTTCTCAAATTGCGTAACATTATAGTAAATAAACTAGATATTTTGAGCCTAATTTAGGTTTTAAAATATAATTTAAAATAGAGACAATAATTATTAATTAAAAGAAAATTTTGGAAAGGGAACAGTGACTTAAGAGAAAAAGTCGAATAATGTTTGCTCTGTTGAATCTCGTAGATAGGAACCATAATCAGTGCTTCAGAAGTGCACACACAAACACACACACACTATATTGATCATACTAACAGTTCTATCATAAAAGCTAGTATTAATATCAAACTTAGTACAAACAAAGAATAGAAACAGCTGGAAGCATTCACAACGCTCTGTTTAAATGGCAGTCCATTGCTTAGTTTTCATCTGTAAAACGTTAAATGAGCATTGTATATGTTGTAATTCAAAAGATGTATATTTTAAATTCTTTATTTTATTATTTTTTTTTAAGTATTTAAAGTATAACATGCGATTCACTCCTATACTTACTGTGTGACCACCTGTGTTGTTATTTAACGAGAGGCAATTAGTGCATCTCCTACTTGATCGTTACATCCAAAAATAACTAATTGATCTAAAGCATGATTCGTTTAATCACTTACATCTATTGAAATAGTTTTCTATCCTCATTTTTTTCCATCTTTTTTTTTCATCATCATCCTGTTGGAAAAATTCTGTATATGTAATTTGTATTGATCTCATTTACGGAATGAATTCCTCCTCCTCCTCCTCCTCCTCCTCTTCTTTCTTTATATTAAAGTTTTCTTTTTAAAATATTGCTTAATTGAATCTTTAATTTGTAATACTGAAAAAAATACGTATTGAAGATTATCATTTAATTTTTTAAATAGAATTTTTATTAATAAAATTTAATTTTTTCCTGTTTAAAATTTTTAATTGTATTGTTGACATGTCGATTTTTTTTTAAACTTGTAATTTGTTTTATTAATTCTCATGTGTAATATGTATTAATATAGATTTTATATTAATTATCTACGGTAATTGAATTTTGAATATTTTCTTTGTTAATATAACTGTTTATATGAATTTATAAAGTCAATTCTTTACTTGTCACATTTTTAATGACAGTTTTTATATTTCTCTTCCAATTTTTAATGGAATATAATGGTTTTTGGGAAATTTCTTTTTGTAAATTTTAATAAAAATTTGTTCTTATTTATTTATTTTTAATAAAAATATTAAAAAATCAAAGTTTTGTAACAGCGTGTAATGTAATTAATGGTTAACTATGATATTTATAACGACAGTTTTTATATTCTATAATTCATATTTGTACAGGAAAGTGTAATTTTTTAACAAAACGTTTTTTTTTATTCAGTATTTATTCTAAAAACTGTATAAATTATGAGAATATTGAATTTTTAAAAGTATATTTATAATAAACTTATTTATAAATAGTTATTGCTCAACTGTCGTATTTTAATGTGAATTTTAGAAAATTTTCTTCAATGTTTTAGCGGGTTTTTTTGTGTTTTTTTGTATAATTTTTCATAAAAATGAATCTTCTTTATTCAGAACGTTTCTAAAAATTAAAAAAAAATTCAATATTTTGAAGATTTTATATTAATAAATTTATAAAACATACGTTTATAAGCTTAACTGCCTTATTTATTACGACATTTTTAGAAGTTTTCTTTTTCTTTTTAAGGAAAAAACGTCAATTTTTATTTAAAAAATAAATGTTTTTTATTTAATAATTTTCCCTTTCTCGAAAATAAAAAAAAGAATTTAATTTTTTAATAGTGTTTTAGTAATATGGTTATAAAAATTAATTCAGAATTGAACTTAGTCATTCTTAACTTACCATAAAAACTATTAATAGAATATTAAAATGTAAAAAAAGTATTGAAACCGAATTTAATTATCTTTAACTTATCATTCTAATGAAAAAAAATCAATTTAAATATTATTTTAAATCAATATTTTGTACAATTCTTCCTGAAAAATTTGAAAAAAAGATGCAAAAATGAAAGAGCCCTTCAGGAAAAGAATTGAACTTATTGTTTTTTATGTAGGGAGGAAAAATTGTTGAAAAGCACGCAAGTTGCAATAAAATTGACCAAATTAAACAATTGAAATGTTTAGGAAATTTTGCTGATTCTTATCGAAGAGAAAATGATTCTTCCAATGTTAACTTATGGAGAAAGTAAAATTTAATTATCTGATCAGATTCGCTCCACTTGATTCCTCTTACAAGCAACGCTAACAGCGGCGATAACCTGTACTATCTGATATTTACACATCTTTATCAATGAAAATTATAATCTATCGAATGTTAAAAGTGAATTTATTTAATTTAAACACAAGATTTATGTACTTAAATATCAAAAATAATCACGTATTTTTTTTTCCTGTAAATTACACTGGAGTTGCCTGCATCAATTACAGTTTTTTATAGCTATTTTTGTATATTATAACAAATATAATTAATAAGTTGCATTTTAAAATATTATTTTTACGTTTTTAATTTAATAAAAAAGATCTATTATTATTCCTAATTACTTCATATGTATACATTACACTGGATGTGTTCTTTTGTATTTCTATTAATTATTAATTAAAAATAAATTGTATTTATACCAATGTGAAAATTATAATTTGTTAAGTCTTAAAATATTTTTTTTAAAATCAAACATAAGATTTATATGGTTAAGTTTCAAAATAATCACGTTCTTCCTCTCCAAGTGCATGCATCAATGGTATTTCTTACAGTTATTCCTATATTTTATAGCTAAATTAATTAATAAATGACATTTAGATAAACTCATAAATATTAATTTTTTTATACTTCTTGAATTTAATCAATATTTAACTATATAAATGTTTTAAAATAACAACGTTCTTCTTCCTGTAAATGCACGCTTCAAAATTGAAATGCATTACTGATGCAGTTGTTATTATCTTTTACATCAATTTATTTAAGAATTTAATTTATGGTAATTCGAAAATGTTTGATTATTTTCATTAATTCAAAATAATAAGTTTAATATAAATAAATATAAAAAATAATCCCGTTCTTTATTCTTTAAGTGTGCACACCGAAATTGTGATGCATAAGTTATGATTTTTATAGTTATTTGTATACTTCAAAACAAATTTAATTAATGCATTACACTTATATAAATCCACAAAAACATTATATTTTCATATCTTTTTTGCGTTATTTAATAAAAAAAAAGTATTTGTGTATTTTTCCTAATTAATTTACAACTAAACTTTACACTTCATCATTTCTAATGTATCTTTTCCTGTTTTTAATTTATAATTATCAGTTAGTAAAATTAATTTAGATTCTAAAAAACTTTTCGAATTTTTAAATAATAAAAAAATCCATATTTTATTAACATTAATTGAAGAAGTTTTTATTTAAAGAAATATGTTTACGTGATAACAAGAAATTAAAAATATAAATTTATCGTTAATTAGAATAGAGAATGTGATGATCACGTTTATTATAACGAGGATTATTAATAAATATTTTAATTTAAAAATAATAATACTTAATTGATATATTTTTTAATTAAATTTTTTCTAATTTAAATCATTATAAAAATATACCTTTTTTGATGATAATAATAATAGTATTAAATTATTTCTTAATGAATTAAAGATAAATTATTATAAGATTTTTAATCGAATAATTACATTAAAACAATTTATTTTATATATATATATATTTATTTAAAAATAGTTGGTTGGTTAAAATGTAATAAAAAGAACTAAAGCTATATTTTCCAACATCCCCGATTGCAATTAAGAAGATACAGAAGATGAGATACACTTGCAGTATAAAATTTTACTGTAATTTTCCATTAAAATGGTAATTTCTTCACACATTAAAAAGTTTTAACATTTTTCTTTGTAGAAATCTTTCTTTTTACTTTGTATAAAATAGATTTTTCGATAGCTTTAATCCTTTATTGTTCTAGGAAGAAGTAGTTTGTATCATAACATATTTTCTCTCCTTTTTTTTCTCTCTCTCTTTTGTATAACCCAGATTTAAAGGAGGAGGAGGAGGAGGAGGAAGAAGAAGAGAGGGAAAAAATAAATAAAAATAAAATAAAATCTTTACATTTAAATGGCAAGAAAGTAGTATATATTGTCTCGATAGGATTACAAGTCTTTCAAATGGTTCCAAGAAGGTGGCTTCTTGCAATCAGAAGAAGTTAGATGGTGCATCTAACGACTTTTATTATATCCACTTTCTTTTGCATGCTTCTTCAATGATGTTCACGCTAAGCTTCTCACTCTGCTAATGGTCCTGTATTTTAATATATTAGAGGTTTTTACTATCTAAAATCTCCGTGCTTTGAATTTTAAACAACTTATCTTAAAGTGAAAAGTATTAAGTAACTTAATATAACCGATTTTTTAATAATAATAATTATTTATCTGTAGCTTTTTATTGGGCAAGTCGTATGAAAAATGTTGAGATTTAATAATTTGAGGGTGATTTTTTTTAGATGTTTACTGTTTATAATGGTAAATCACTGTTTTCTAAGTAGGAAAAATTGGTTTTTAAAGTGTTACACCTTTTAATTTGAGCCAATATTAATGTGTCAAAGTTGATAAAGTAATTTTTAATGGTATTGGACTTTAATATAGGCTAAAATTAGAATGAAATGTTAGGTAACACAGGGTAAAACTGTTATTAAAATTATTAAATTTAATTTAAAATTATTTTTTAAAGCGTAAAAACTCGAAATTTTTAATTACTTGAGAAATATCATCACAAATCATTATATAAATTAATTTGTACAACCTCTAAATTAAGAATATTTAAGTCACTGCTTAAGGGCAGAAATATAAGTAAAATTCTTTCGATTACAGTTGTTAGATAGTTCATATTATTACATAAAGTATAATAGGGACGTCATAATTCCATCTAAAAAAACATTAGATTTTTCAGCAAGAAAGAAAATAAAAAGCAGTTCTTTGGCACAAAAATGAAATCAATTCTTATGGGACAAAACAAGGGAAACAGTAGTTTCTTCAAGTTAAAAGCAGGACGGTTCTTTTAGAATTAAACGAAGGACGTTTAGTATGTGTGGAAAAAAAATTTCTTAGCATAAAAGCAAGAGCAATTTAAGAACATAAGAAAAAAATCAGTTCTTTATCATGAAAGTAAGAGAAGTTTCTCTACCATAAAAGGGAAAAAAAGAAGTGAACTGTTCTTTTAGTTGAAACAAGAGTAGCTCTTCAAGCTTAAAAGAGAGAGACAACAGCATTTTGTCATCAATGCATATAACTTTAACTGTATGTAACAAAAACACAGTATTATTTATATAAAAGAGAATGATTTAAAAATTAACATAAAAATTTAAGGTTAAATCAACTAATAAATTATTGTAGCGAAACTAATGAATCAGTTAAAACTAAGTAGTTTGGTATCAATAAAGAGGACAACTTAATATCTATTGAATTATGCATGGTTATATTAATGGTAGCGAAGATTCTTCTTTCAAATCGATATTGCTGCTTCAAGTTACAGAAATTATCACATACATATTTTAATTTTTTTATATAAATATATATATTTTTCTTTTTTTATTATTATTTTTCTCCTTCATCTCCTTTAATTCTCATTAAATTAACATTATAACATTGAATATTCTTCTACTTTTTTACCATAAAATATTCGTTACTGTTAAGTTATGATTATCTAACTTTAATACAACAGAAGTTATCACATATTTTAATTTTTTTAGTAAATTATTTTCCTATTTTTGCTCTTTAATGCTCGTTAAATCAATATTATAACATTGAATATTCTTCTATTCGTCTAAATATAAAATATTACAGTTAATTAGGATTAGTTACAGCTATTAAAGAGTAAGTTAAAGAAATTAATTTGTATATTTTTTCTTAATAATAAAAAATACGAAACAATTAATAATTTTTCTTCTGTATTTTCATTAAATTAGCATTATAATACGGTAGTTTTACGGTTATTTAGATATATTTGGCGTTAAATATTATAATTCTTTTACAGATCAGTTTCCTATTTTTCTCTTTAATTAGCATCAAATTAAATCTAAAATATTACTTTTTTACTATGAAGTATTGCCGCTATTTAATTCACGTTACTTCGATTTAGTTACGGTTACGGAATGATCGTATGTTAATTTATTATTATTTTTTCTCATTAAATTAACATTATAATCTGGGAAATGTCTGTAATCTTCTTACTATATTTATATTAAGTTACTTAGCCTCAGTAACGGTTACAGAAATTATTATATAATGTTTTAAATAAATTATACCCGTTTTTTTCCCTTTGTTTACCATTTAAATTAATACTGTAATATTGAAATATCCATACTTCTTATGAAGTGTTCGAGTCATTTAATTTAAGTTAATTTGATTTACAGTTACAGAAATGTTGATATAAATATTTAAATAAATTATTTATGTATTATTCTCTTTAATTCTCATTAAATTAACATTGCAGCTTTGAAATTCCTTCTTCTCTTCTTACTATAAAGTATTACGGTTACTTAGATTTCTTTATTTTTCAATTTCGAAAGTGGACGGTGTTCCTTTTCAATTTCCTATAAAGCAAGCATAGAATGTTTTCTCTTTCTGTCTCACTATATTGATTTCTTTTTTTTATCTTATTTTATTTTGCTATCTACATACAACCAACAACTGAAATATATTTTTTACCCCCCTCCAACTGAAAATGTATTTCGAATTTAACTGGCACGAATGACGTAACAATGATTTCTTTTTTATTATTATTTTATTTTATTTTTTTGGGGATGAAATGTGGCATCAATTTTGAACTCGAAGAAAAGTAATATTACGAAAGTTTGAACTTTATCTAATAATTTTGATCGAAATGTAACATATGAAAAGTGTATGAACGTCTATCGCATATGTATTTCATCTTGACTAGGTTATGTCGTGAAAAGAAATGTTACGTTTGTGATATATAAATGGATAATAAATGTAAAGAAGAAAGAAAATTTCAATTGAATATATCTAAAATATGATCTTTCACTATATAATATATATATATTTATACGAGAAAGTTATCATTAAGAGCAATTTTGCTGTTCTTTTCGTAAGAGTTAAAGAAGTTTATTTTGTAAAATTAATTTGGCATTTTAAAAATAGAAATTTATATTATAAACGATAAATATTTTATTATGTACATATTATTTTAAAGTTTTTTTTTATTTTATAATGGAATGGAAATGTCAGTAGACAGTGGATTTCTACCCCGTATTAACAATTATTCCCGCATTATTTAGTATTAAAAATTACTTTTAAAGAGATAAAAATTAAAGCACAAATTTTAAAATAATAAAAAGAAAAAGATACATATCAATTAAAATTGATGATGTAAATAAATTAATTATTAAATGTTATATAAAATACGTTTGCATGTACTTTTTAAAGGAGGTATACTTTAATATTTTTTAAAGGTATTATTAAATGTAATTTTACAATTCGTGCAGTGTTACAGAGAAATTTCGTGCTGTTTTAATAATTTTGATATTTTAAATAATAAATTTGTATCTAAAATATAATTTCTACGCCGCAGTATTATAATTAAGCGTAATTATGTAAAAGAAGGTGGTTCTCTTCACATAAATACGACTTCAATTGATTTAATATATTCTTTTGATAAAAAATTCATATTTTAAATGATAAATTTATGTCTAAAATATGATCTTTCACTGTATACATTCATTTTTATTGCATAGGGGTAATCATTAAGTTGTAATTTTATAGATCGTAACATAATAAAGAGTTAAAGGTGTTCTTACGATAAATTTCGTGTCTTCAATTAATTTAACATGTTTTATAGTAAAAATTCTTATTGTAAATGATAAATTTCTTGTCAAATATACAAAATATAATAAGGAAATAATGATTCTCTTAAGTTTTTACCTAACAAAACTCGGTGTCAGTCTGAAAAAAAGGAAAATAAATTTCAGATGTCACATCGACATTTGAATGTTTTCTTCTATTAGAAAAAACGACGTCAAATTCAATAAAAATTTTATAGGAAAAAATATAAAAAAATACGAATTTTATTTCCATTTCAATCAGGTTTACTATTATTTATTCACCGAATATAGAATATTACTAGATATCTTTTCAAAATTTAATAACTTTCAACTATAGTATAATAAATTTTTATATTATTTTAAATATTTAAAAAATATTATAAGGAAAAACAATATAACAAATGTTTTTCTTTTTAAATTTTAATATACACACTATATATATATCCTTAGGTTTATAGAAACGGATAAGCAAACTGACGTACGTTTCATTTAAGAGAAGAATTAGCAACAAAATTAGTAATGCATCATACTTTAATATATATATTAGTATGAATTTTTGCTAATTTTAACGAATTTTTCTCTCGAATGAAACGTACGTTCGTTTGTTCATCCGTTTCTAATCTATCTTTGTTTAATTCCTAATCATTTCGCTTGATTAACATTAATCTCTTAATCATTGGAATTAAGTTAAAGTTTAAAATTAAATTAGCTGTAAAGATAATCATTTATAATATAACTAATTTCCTACGGGATAAAATAAAATTCAAAAGTCAATTTATTGTATTAGATTTGAATTAACAGAAGTGGTGAAAAAATGTCCCTCTTCTTCCTAGAATTTAATTTATTTCGATATGAGTTTTTATTGCTATAATAGCACTACTACTAACTGATGTAATGATATTGATGCCTCTGTAGTATCAACTCTTGTTATTTCCTCTTGTTAATAATTAATAAGGAAATTATTAGGAATATCAGCCTTTATGAAAAAAGAGTAGCTTTAACACTTTCGATTACGTGACCTTTATGAGAATCACGTAAACGTTCACTTCATTTACGTGACTTATCTGAATTATCCTATTAGGAATAACATGTTCATATGTATTGGTCTATACAGTATAACTGTATGCTTCTATGCCTGAAACCATTAACTCGTTTGAAGATGCAACTATGCTAACTACTAAATCGTTTCGATTCTCTGCTTGAATTTAATTGAACTATCTTGTTATTAAATGTAACTACTCAGCTTTGTTAGTAAAACATTATTAAAATGAATTTATTTCTATTTATTTTTATATAATTCCATAATTGAAAGTATTTTTCGCCATTTAAAAGCAAGAAATTGTTGATTTCTGCAAATCTTCTCAATCTTTCTGTTTATTGGATATACTCAATAGAGTTTGCCATTCTAGAAGAGTTCGCGATCTACACGTTGGGAAACGTTGCTTAATACTGTTATTTGCTTTTTACATGAAATGTTTATATCTTCTTCTATAATACATTTAGGAGAATTAATAATAAATAATTTACTATAAAGATTGATATATATGTTGTAATATTTATATTTTACCATTGAATGTAGAGGGTGAAGCAAAATTCGGTAAATCGTATTTTGTGTTTTAGACGTTTGTGAATGAATTATGGACTGAATTTAGAACATTTTCTATTGTAAAATTATTGGAAATACACGAAAAAAAAAAAAAAATTAACTATTAAACTCAACAGACAGCGATGTACCCTTTACATTGGTTAACCGATCTCAATATAGTTATGTTTAATTATACAATTCACGTGTTACCTTTATGCAATAAATAAATTTAAAAAATGTTTCATTTGTCTTTAATAAACAATATAAAAGAGCTTTTAATAAACTTACTTTAAATATTTATTCTTCTTTATATATTTAGTTAAGTCTTATTGAACGAGTAAAGAAAACACTCTTCAGAATATTAAAAAAGAAAACCGCACACAGAGGAAAAAAATTCAATTAATACAGTAATATTTTATTTATATTACACGTAATTTTTATCTTTAAGCAATGATAAAAATTGTATAATTACTGGATTGGATAAAAACAAAGAAAACTGATCAAGAAATTAAAAAAAAGAAAGAAAATTCCATATCAATATAGTCTGTTGAGTAAAATAAAGTAGAAGAATGCTTAACATTGATTAAGAAAGGATTTTCTGCCTGGGGATGTAAAGTTTTTAAGTCAGAACGTCTCTTTCAGACGTTGGTGTCTTGCAGTCTAGTGTCCCGGATAGGAGGCCAAGTATCGATCTCTATTCCTTTGTTCTTTGACATGGAAGATAATAGAGGGGGGATTTTCTAGCTCTACCAGAACCTTATGCCATCTCCTGCATCCCCTGATGTTAGAATATTGAATTGTTTGATGTCAAACTGAGAATTGGATTCAACCATTTTTTTCTTCTTCTCCCTTTCTTTCTTTATATTTATATAACTTACTCCCTAAACTAAACTAAAGATAATATACTATAATTTAAACGATAACAAATTACGTAAAGAAAATGTAAAAAAAAAAAAAAATAGAATTTATATTCTTAAAATTCTGTAAATGAAGTTTAGAATAGATTTACATTCTTTAAAAAAGTAAAGAGAGAAAGAAAATTTATATGATAATGAAGCAGGTAAAGGATGAAAAAAATTATTGTTCAGTTTTCTTAGTTGAAGTATATAATAAAAGATATTTAAAATATATATTAAATTGTGTTGAATGTATAAAAGAATAAAATTTTAATCATGGAATTCGTAAACAGTGTTCTTAATCTATTCAGTTCATCTTTGTGATTATGGCAGGGTTTTTAAAGCATTCTTCTGTAAAAAAAAATAAATATATATTGTTATTTTCTGTTATTTTAATACTGAAATGTTATAGTATTAAATAAGAAAAAGCATTTAAAATTTTTTTAAAAACTGAATATATAAAAGTTAATTATATATCATATAACTGATCTGTTCCATTTAACTTAACTTTTAAAGAATTATTCTGTAAAAAATAAATAAGGGATATTCTTATTTGAATTATGATAATAGTGTAATATAATATTAATAAATGATAAAATATATCTACAGTTAAATATATGTAGTTTTGAATATTTAACTAATAAGAGTTTAATTATACAGTTTTATACTGATGTATTGTGTTTAATGTAATTTTTAAAGATTTTATTTTATACAAAATAAAATTTTTAAATGATTTGGCTATTGAAACATTATATTAATAAATATTTATATTAATAACAATAGTAATATATTAAATTTTGAATATAAAAAGAATAAAATTTAAACCATTAATTCGTAAAGAGCTGTACGAATCGAATTCATCTACCTGATTGTAATGCATTTTTTAAAGGATTATTATTAAAAATATATTAAATAAATATTATTCTTTATTAAATTATATTAATACTCGGAAATAATTTATTAATTATTTTAATAATGAATATTAATCAAATAAAATATTAACGAATAATGTCACAAACATAGATAATAAAATGAGAACAATTTATATTATTAACGAATAATCTTTAATAATTAATTTCCTTTTATTTAATAAATAAATTTCTATTCTTAGATTATAAATAGAAGCATTTTAAAAATTATTACTGAGTAATTTAAGTGTAATAATTTATTATAAACTAATTATACATAGAAGCCCAGGATTATTTTGACGAAATTTCATTAATGAAAATTTAGACTATACAAAACAAAGTTTGAGTCCTTTGGTCTATTAATATCCTTTTATTTCAGTCCAGGAACCACAAAACAGCCAGCGACTTGAAGCAAAACTTCTAGAAATAACCGATGAACACAATTAAAAAACTTACAAATTAAAAATGATATTGACGTCGACCCTTTTTTGGGCTACGACATCTACGTTCATTAATAAAATTTCGTATTATAAACTATTATTATTTTTAAAAAATTTTTCTTAATATCATATTCTCATCTTTTGCTCTTCTTGCTCCTCTTGTAATTTACTACTTAAAATTCTGTATATAATTATATTTTAATGAGTAAACTTAATGAAATTTATTTTTAAGATATTTAAAATATTGTATAATTTGAATAATTAGAGAATTATACGTAATATTTTTAAAGGTTAGAAAGTGATTTTATTGAAGGCTTTATATATATATATTCAATGGATACGTGTTATAATCTAATATATAATTAAATTTGTATGATAAATTTTGATTTCGATGCTATAAATTAAATTTGTATGATAAATTTTGATTTCGATGCTATAAATATTGAGAAATATTGAATTTGATGCGATTTAATTGCTCATAATTATATAGTTTGCACAGAGGATCTTTTAATCACATTTGATTGATTAAAGGATGTAATGAAGACTTTGTATATTATTGTGATGTTTATTGACATATTTAATTGAATTACTTGTATATATATATATATAATATATATATATATATATATACAAATATCCATTTTCTGTGGAACTGTAGTGGTTTATAAATATATTAATAACTAATTTAAAATGATATAAAGACACAAACAAGTGGATGAAGTTGGAAAAATTAAGTAGAAGCATCACTTTACTTCTGGGTTTTCTGCTTCTATTTTTTACATAAAATATTTAAAGTGAAGAAGAGAAATGTTTTTAGAAGTTAAAATATTCTCGATTCTTTCAAATATTTTTCAATTATTGTATATATTTATACATTTTTTACGAGAATTTTTCTTGTGAAGTTACTAGCTTTCCAGCTATAAACTAAATAGGTATAAATTTTTAAGGTAGGTTGATCTAAATCTGGCAAAATACCAGACTGAATAAATTTCAAAAGTAGACAGGGCGTTGATTCTATAACTAAAATTGTTAAGAGAAAAAATCCAGAAGTAGAAAGGAACAAAGCCTACCATATAAATAATTTTCTGACTGAACCGTAAAGATCGTTAGTTGAAACCTAATCCACTTTCCGCCCTTCTTTATTTTTCTTTATTTTTTTATTCTTCTGGCAAACCGAATCATGTCAAGAAAAAAATAAAAAAAATAAAATTATTCGGCAATGTTCCACCTTTCAACTATTAAAAAAACAGATACTAAGAGGAAAAAATTCCTACTGAATATGAAAATCCAACCGATTAGTATACCCCCTTCGAGTGACAGTGTAATTAATGGAAGTGGACTGTAAATGGTTAGATGTTATATATCTAACTTCTCACATAGAATGAATAAAATTACGGTTAAAAAATATAATAAAAAAGCTATCGATAGTTAAATTAAATTTCTTTTTTTCCCTCCCTTTCGTCTTCTTTATTTCTAAACAGTTTTTTTTAATCAAAACGGACTTTTAACATCACCAAATTTATGTGTTCATCTCTCCGTACTTTCTCTTTTAATAACTTTAAGTCTACTTCACCAATTTTAATAAAATTTGTTGAAAAAAAAATATATATATTTTTTTCTTTTTATAAGGATGAATTTCTAAAGGTAGAAGGTGGCAGAGATAGAGTGAGCGAGAGAAATCATGTGATTCAGTTTAGTAATTTTCGTAGGTGAAGGGAAACTTTAAGCTACTTTCAAATTGTTTCTAGGAAACTACAATTTTTATGAAATTTCCTATATTTTCTAACCTCCTGGGAGAATTCCAAAAAGGTTTTCCACCATTAAAAATGGTTATGGTGTTTGGTAACTGCTCTACGGCTCTAAAATTTAGGATTTGTTATCTAGATACGTAAAATGGGTCAAATAGTTTTAGTTCAATAAAGATCAATGGAAGAAATTTAACTAACTTTAATGTAGTTTGCTTCATTTTATACTCAAATATCTTTATTTTATAGTTCAAAATATAAGAATTTTTTTGAAGAACTAAAAAAAATTACAGAAGTTTATATTCAGATTTATACAATAGCAAAAAGATAGGATTTTTAATGGATTTTTCTACTGCAAAGCAGCTTGTTTTTGCATTACATATGCTTAAATTTAACATTATTTTATATATTTCTTATAGTGAAATTTAAGAATAAAGGGTTTTTTAAAACTTTTTAACAATTTAAATGTATAAATTATCAATTTGCAAGAGGTTAGAAGTGGTAAACTGTTTGTGATGACTACCGTGATTTAATCGCTTCTTCTACCAGATATAATTTGTTGTTCCATCAGAAGTCATGAAAAAGCATGTAATTTACGAGAAACCCTCCTCTCGTTTATACCAGAACAGAGTTAGATATGATTGTAGCTATAGGAGATTGACCACATGGTGTTTACCAGGATGGATGCTACAGTTCCACCTACATTGAAAGACATACAAAGTTCATTCCATAAGTCCTCAACAACCATTCTGCAACACCGTTAAATAAGAGTGGACATATATTTTGTATAGTAAGATGAATTACCGAAGTATAATAGAAAATATTCGCTAAGTAATTAGATATTTTATAACTTGATATACAAAACGCTCAAAGTTGGATATGATTAATTGAATTCGTCTTTTCGTTTAATTGAGTTAGAGCTTTTGTTCGTTAGAAGAGTTTACTCTAAACTTAATTGAAAAATGTTGACTATTGTTTAAATTAATCAAGAATTATCAACCAAACTACTTCAAGATTTTAAAGCATTTCAAACATTGAACAAATTAAATCAATATTGACAATAGTCTAATACTCATTTTCCAAACAATTGTTCTTCTATAGATTTGGTTAAATCAAACATAGAGATTTTTTTTAAAGAATTTTAATTTACAATTTAATAATAAGAAATTATTTTTTAATATATGAAATTACATCTTACAGAAAATATACAGTAAACTGTACTTTTTTAGTTACTTATTTTTAATTATTAAGAAATTCGTCTATTTTCTTCAGAATTCGCTGAAGGAGGAAAAATTAATTTTTATAATAAAAAAATAAGGAAATTTTAAAAGAATTACATACTTACTGAACTAATTAATAGAATGTATATAATTAAAAGTTTAAAATATTATCGATAATAGATTCCTAAGAGAGTTGGAGTCAAGAGATTTGATTTGTTTTTTTAGCGTCTGATGATAAGAATTGAAGTTTTTTCTCTTAAAACTTAGAAAAACAAATAATTATTTCCAATTTTTATAAGTTAGGAATTTAATATAGATCCACTTTGTATATTTTTGAAGTATTTTAGTTAAATTCTGAAGTATTTAAAAATTTTTAACTTTAAAAAACTTACTTAATGAATTATATAAAAATTTTGTTTTATTAATATTCGAAAAATATGAGATAATATAATGTAATTTAGTCAAAATTACACAAAATTTTCATATTTAACTTTACTTAGAATTAAAATTAGTCTCATTAAATTTAAATATAACAATGTAAAGTTAATGGTAATTAAACTATTGGAGTTAATGTTATCGGAAGAGATAAGATTTTTTGATAAAACGAAGTAACGAAATGAATCTGTATTCAAAACAATAAAATGAAGAAATTAACATTTAAAGTAGTACAAATACTGTAAACTGTGAATAATGAACTTGTATCTTGCATACTAACACTTCACTATGCTATTAAGCTCATAAATAAAATGCTAATTATTTAGAACATTTTGCAATGTAAAAATTAGTTTTCTTGCGTTTTGTTTAGTATGCAACTAATAATTTCGAAGAATGTGACATAATAAAATACCATATATTGTAAAATGCCAATACGGAATGACTGGTTTTTTTTTTTTTTTTTTTTGGTAGGTATGTGCAGGGCTTGACAGAGATCAGATGAAGCTTGCACCATTTACAAATGTGCAGCTCCACCTCTTTATGGAAGCCATAAAAATATGTGAATAAAAGCAATAAAATAAATAAGAGATTTTTCAACAGTTATTTAAAAAAACACTTTAATTTATATACATTTCCTCTTGCTTTTTCGTGTAAAATATTAAGTTTTGGACCCTCTTTATTATATACACACATAGAAAGAGGGGAAAAAAAGAGTGTGAGATGACCCAAGTTTTGCATGAACTGTGCTAAGTCGTAAACGTATTTTTATTTTACAAAATTGCTGGAAACATGATATAAAAAAGATATAATTGTATTAATTGTAGTTTTATTTCATTTAATTAATTAATTACAAGTTAATCATAAAAACTAATTTTAATTATAAATTAGATTTTATGATTAAATTATAAAAACTAAATTTAATTAATTTTTGTAGTGGTTAACTGACCTTTAAACCACCCATAAAATTATTAATAAATGAATTTAAAAATTACGATGCATTTTATTAAATTTTAGAATTAAAAAGTGAAACAAAATTATAAGTTTAAAAATGATATACTAAAAATTCGAATTTAATGATATAGTTTATACTACATAACATTATATATATATATATTTATATATTGATGAAATTCATATATAATTAATCTATATAAGACAATAAAATTTCTTATAATATTTATTTTTCACAACCGTAAAATATGAGTCATGATCTATGCATAAATAATAATCGTACAGACAAACAACCGTTCAAAAAAAAGAATATATCATGCAATGCTTATTTATAAGGAAAACATTTTAAAATAACCACATTAAAAATTGATTTATTATTTAAGCATGAATTTATTATACAATAGAACATGTTTACTGTATATAAAATACATTTTAATAAACAATATTTATATATATACTTACATATTTTAAAATATTATCACTTTCCAAACAGGAATCTGTTTACAAAGAATTTCATCTTTGAAAAATATTCAGGCCGTTATTTTGAAGTTTTTCTTGTTTATTTTTCTTGAAAAATGTATCTTGAAAGTATTGTAGTCAGCAAATCAACACTAGAAATTATTCAATCATGAATATGAGAATGAAAAAATTGTTGAATTTACCTTGAGGATAAAGGATTTTTATTTGATAGGAACTCCATTTCTTTCTGTGGAGGGTAATCATGCGTAAAACACATATTTTTACATTTATTTTACAATTTGATAAACAGTATATTTGAAATATTCTTTAGAAAACTGCTTAAATGCTTTTGGAATTTTATACTCTAACAAGAGCAATGTAAATTAAATCGAGATATCAAGGGAATGTTTATCGTAACTTAACAAGACAATTGGAGGAATTTACTTGGATCTTGAAGTATTATATGACATAAAATTGATTATATTTAATTCGAATATTAATTAATTTACTTTCAGATATATCTGTCGAGTTGTGTAAGCGCTTTACGATAATATTCATATGATACGAGTCTTAGACAATAAGATACTTAGGTATACAATGTGAAAAACCAATTCTAGATATGATATTTGACCAAAGGGGATCCGAACCCACGCTTCTAATTCTGAGAGAGCTGGGCTTGGATTTTCCATTTTGAAATTAACATTTTATTGTTATTCCTTATGTAAACCTATAGTTTATACATTAATACTGACACTAATTTCACGTTTACAAGTAAAGATTGCTGGACCTGAATGTGAAGCATACTTTAAATAAAATGTTACTCTGTTACGTAGAGTATAAATCTCAGAGCGTATGATATTTATGCATGTAGTATCAAAAAAAAAAAAAAGAAAAGAAAAAACTAACTCCTGTAGAAATACGTTTCATCCAGATGAGATACGAACCCACGAGTACAGAAGAAAGTTCGGATGTCTCTTCTGGGCTAAATACTGATTTTCTTCAAAATGTATGTGGTTTATACTATAGTTATTTCATGCTTACCTGCAAATGAAGATAAAGCATATTTACGTGCGTTTGTATATAAAGTAGGGTCTCGTTAATTTCCCGTACGCCACTTAGAGTATATGCCTCGGATCATAAGACAATTATGCATACAGCATTCGTTCCTATAGAAATGCTTGTGACTTAAGTGGGATCCAAACCCACTCTTTTAACTGTAGAAGTTTGTTCGTATCTCTAACTTGTTAGTTTTCTGCTATAATTTCATATTTATTCTTTGTATAATTGTATGGTTTGTGCATTATGATATATCTTTATTTTATTTTTACGTGAAGATTACTACTATACGTGAGTATGATGCTTTATATATAAAATTTGATTCACATTAATTTCTAAAGAGAAATGAATATATAAAATATTCATTACTGGAGAACCAATATCCGAAAATGGATTCAACAAGAATTTATAAATAAGATTAAAGAAATTACATTAAAATTTTAATATCATAATCTTCATAAATGCATTTTAATAATTCGTTGCAAGTAAACAGCATTGAAGTAAATTTTTACGAATTTAAAATATTAATAAATTTTCATCCAAGAAGCCTGTAAATAATTAAAATATTTTATAATATATTTTAAAAAAATATTAATCATAATATTTTTTGATTAATATTTTTTAATTCTTAAGCTTCTTATAGAAAATAATTGAATTAACATAAATTTAATTTAATATTCTTCTACACGATTTATAATTTTAAAACTGTATTTAAGGGGGGAATACTAGCAGCTAAATATCAAAATAAAATATTAAATTTAAAATTAGTCGATTTAGAATTTTTATAATTTACTAAAATTGGATTTATAATTGCTAAAAGGCTTCACAAAAGACACGATGTTTCGAGCTATAATTTGTTGACAATTCGAAAATCAAATTGTACGAGAGAAAGCTTTCATTGCTTAAAGAATTGCCCGGGGCTATAGATTAAGATATAAAATAAATCTTGTTTATAAATACTATTGTACGTTACTGGCAAGTGTATGCAGAAAGAATGCCTTTTGAAAGTTTATTAAAATGAATTTTCTACCTTAAGGTAGTGATTAAGACTTAGTACTTGACTTTATTTGGAAATTTTTGGTACCAAATTTAAGTTAGTTGATTGAATTTTCTTGACTTTATTCTAAACCGATCAAGTTTATAATCGGAAAATCTTTTATTAAATTATTACTTTTCAGTGATTTTTTTTTAAAATAAAAAGTATTAATGTTTGTGCTTCTCCCGTTCGTGTCTTTATAAATGTTTTATAAATAACGGGATAATTATTGGAGATAGTCTTTAAATTTCTGGATAATTTTAGCTATCTTAAATAGTTTTCTAGATAAAAATTCTTATAGTAGTTATCCTGAATATTTCAGGATTAATTGTAACTTTCTTGAAAAATCATGTAATGTGATTAATATCTAGGAAATGTGAGGTATAATCTTGAAATTTTCAGGATATCTATAGATAGGACCTTGTACGATCCATAAACATTTCTACTTATTGCATTGATTACCATACTTGGCATTCCAGAAAACAACGTGATGATTTCATCAAGTATTTGATCTTGAAAACATTTTTTTTAAAATCCTAAGTTCCTGGAATTAAGAAAATCAAAGTTTAACTGAGTCGGATCGATGAAGAGAATCTAGATTCTCTTTAAAAAGTATGAAAAAAATGAGTAAAATTGTTTTTTAATACCAAAAATTTCAAGAGATAATTAACATTTTAAATATCTTTTAAAATTATTTACAGTTTTAAATTAATTATCCTCCATAATTACATCAAAATCTTAATTTAGAAGCTTCACAAAAAGCACGATTCTTCATACTCCACGTGATGAATAATCAGAATTATTGATACGTTTAATCATTATTATTTATAGGTTAGAAGAATGTTTTGATGCAGATCCAAGTAAGAAGAAAATTCATTTATATAAACGTTACTTTTCTAAAGAATGTGATTTATAACCCTACTATAATCACTATACTTGCCTTGTAGTGAAGCGAAAAGTATAGTGATTATATATATAATATATGATCGTAAGTGGCAATAAAATAAATTAAAAGTAATAAATAATAAAGAAAAATAAGCAAAATTGCTGTTAAAATTTCATTGTTGACGTTTAATTTAATTCAATAAAACGAAACATTAATAACAAAGGTTTTATGTAATAACAAAGGTTTATGTCAATGCATCGAAAGACATTTTATTAGTCTTCAAGTAAAAATGCAATATATTATTAGTCAAAGAATATTGTTTGGATAATAATTGTTTATTTAAATAATTAAGAAAAGTTAATATTTAGTTGATGAGGATATGTAAGATATAGTATAAAAGATGACAGTTTTGACAGGGAAGATATGTCAACGTGAAATGCAATTCCTTAAAGGTTATTGTAGGTTAATCAATTACCTGTTAGAAATAATTTACAGGAATTCTAATGGCAATAAATTAAAATTTATTTTAATTATTTCGTCTATAAAAATATTTGTAATTTACTCAACTAAATTATTATAATTTTCATCATTTTTGTAAACTTTAAGCATTCTTTCTTGATAAATACATAACAATAAGATTATTTATTTATATCATATTATTTCAAATTTAAGATGTATTTCTACAATTTTTAGAGGGAAAAATTGGATATGATTGCAAGCAAATATAGTTTGAAAGATTATTAAAGAGTAAAAAGGGCTAATAACATCTATAATCGAGTATAATTAAGGAAAAATATTATAAAATTTTCATTAGATAGAGAATTGACGAATCACAAAATTCGAATTTAAGGTGTATTTAGACTTTTAAATGGATGATAATTAGTTGTAAACATAGTTTACTGGAATCTATTAAAGAGTAAAAACATTAAGAATATATTTATAATTAAGTATAATTACAAATTATGCTTAATTATAAAATAACACAGTAAATAGTATAAAATTTTTATCATTACATAGTTTAGAAGTTATGAGAGAGAACGTCCATGAAATTAAGAAGTAACTTACTTAATAAAACATCGATAATAATAAATATTTATACTTTAAATGGATTTATTAAAGAGTGAAACGTCAATAATATATTTAAACTCTAATATAAAATATTACGTAGAATATATATCCATGAACGTGGCAAAAATTATCCTAGAATTTAAGGCGCACCCCAACTTTACGTGCAGAAACATTTGCCTTTAATTTAGAATAATATATTTAATTTATATTTTAATATATTCTTATAAATGTTTTTGTTTAATTTATAAATTAATTTAAATTAATACGTATTATGATTTTCTATTAGAGTGATCAAAATTTGATTGCCTTCACTAGTCATTAATTTTAAATGGGAGATGGCGATGTCATATTGTGATAACTCTCACTGTTATGATGAGAATATGGCTTAATATAGCTTTATTGCATTGTTTAATATTGATTATGGTACTGAAATCATCGCTTTGATATGTTGTTGTGATTACCATCGAGGGAAGTATTGCTTTATTTTGTAAATGCATCTTCTATTGCATACACGTCGATTGCAATTTCTTTCTTGGTGGATGCAATTAACGTATTGTAATTGACACAAGAGATAAAATTGGCATACAGTTGCATTTTTCTTCTTTTTTTCACGGAAGGAAATGTAATTGTATTTGAGGCAGAAAATTAAATTGCTAAGTAATTGCAGAAGAAGACAATTGGCAAGACGTAGGAAGATACAATTGCATCTCCTGCATCGTTTGTAATTGCATCAATTGATGGCAGCTGAATATTGCAATGGATGCAAGTCGTAATAAATTTGAGTTTAGATATTATTTTATTGTAAAATATGATAATGTATTGAATAAAAAAAAAATCAAGAATATCGTAAATTGATGCTGCTTTATTGATTTCTAGATAATGGCAATATGATTACTTTGGTGGAAAATGTTGAAAAAATTCAAGAAAAAATTACAATATTACTGTTTTCATGAAAGTAATAAAAATCCTTTTTTATATAATAATATTTATTATAATATAATAATGAAGATATTATAGAAAATTTGTTTTATTTGTTTGTTTTTATATTGTTTGAAGAAAATAATATAATTTATTTATTTATAAAATAAAATTGAAAAATATATAAATATTTGTATTAAAATAGCAATTACATTTATAACATTTTAGAGACTTTTCTTTGAAATTTATTTTTGGAATAAAAAATATATAAAAATATATTTACCAATTTTTTTTGTTATTCTAAAAATACAGAAATTAAATTTAAAAATAAAAAAATAAAAAAATTTATTTTTTTTAAATAGCAAAAAAGGTAAATAAATTTAATTTTAAAAAATGCAAAAAGCTCAGTTTTATTTTCAAAAATGGCAAAAATAACATTCCTTTTAAAAAAGAAAAAATAAATAAAACTTTACTTTTAAAAATAGTAAAAAAATTAAATTATTTCTTAAAAAATAGCAAAACTTATTGAAAAAAATCTATACATAGAAATTTTAGAATTCTTATCAATTTTTTTTTATTACTCATTAAACAAATGCAGAAAATATGTATATTTAACTTGAAAGGAAACTTAGTTAATCAAATATTAAACAATATCAAAAATATTTTTAAAAAAATAAAAAATAAGAAAAAACATTAATGTAATATTCATCATCCTTCGTAGAATGAATGTTCTTTTCTTGAAACTAGAAATATTAATAAAATAAAAAGAGGAATTTTTCTATTCAGTAACGAAAATGAATAATGTTTTTTTTCCGATTCATTTTTTTGAATATTTAATTAAAAATTTATATAAGAATATATATAAATGACTCGAGTATATTTTCTCGTATATGAATTAAATATTCCTTCCTCAAACAATATCTTAGGTAATTAATTTGCTGTGTTGGATACACGTGATTAGAAAAGGAATAAAATTGATGTTTTCTTTTTTAACTTCTGTTTTCTTTAACTACTTAACTTACTTTCTATATCATGCTTCACGTTATTATTCATTCTCTATTGTTGTTTTCTTAACTGTGTTAAAGTTATTGAACGTTCCTTTCTTCATTGTATCATCACATATGTCCCTCTTTTTACATTCAAGACTTTTATTAAGAGTAATTTATCCTTTTACATGACGTCGAACCTATTGTTATTTACTAAAATAATCGTCTTTTCGTATAAAACAACTATTAATTTCTACGCTAGAATGTCACTATCTATCTAATTTTCCCCAAATTAATTTGCCTTGGTAACGTTATTGATAAATAGAATAATCAATTTTATTTTGTTTCCAGTTATTATATAAATCTATTTCGCTTAATATTTGCGTTTATTTATTATAATTTATCATATTGCTTGAGTGTACAATTATCTGGTTAGGAAATTGATGTAGAAATGATGTTTTGTGTGTTTGAATTACGTAATATATGTATTTTAATGTTGATTTGCTGATGTAAGAAGGGATGCAATGTAGAGAATTTACTTGAAACAAGGATGCAGTGCTCAATAATGATGCTTCTTTTGTAGTTTATGCATAAAATCTCAATTATCCGAGCACAGAATTGATGTATATAAATAAATTTCGTTTGCTTAAAGCTAGTTTAAACCTTTAATGTTTTAATGTTGATGTGATGTGAGGGATGCAAATTAAATTAACATAAAGATTTATATGCTACAAGAATACATTGCTGGATAATAATGTTAGAAATTGCAATTATTCGATGATTGATGATGTATGTTTTAAACACATGAAACATCATTTATACATCAACAAAATTGATGTATAAATGATTTTTCATGTGTTTAAACATACATCTTACGTAGATATGTATTGGAGTTGAATATAAAAGGGATGCGAGTCAAATCAATGTAAGAATTTACATAAAACGAAGATACAATGCTCAACAATACTGCTTCTATTGTAGTTAATGTGGGAAATTGTTTTAGTTATCTAGAAAATTAACCTATATAAGGTTAAAAGATGTGTTTTTATATATAGAAAAACAATTTTTTTAAATATAAATTAAGCAGTTTATTAATATATTCTAACGCATGTTTCGTGTTCATAAAAGTTTGATTGACTTTATATATATATACATACATACACGGTAGCACATAACTTATATCTTTGATAATACATTTTATATGAATAATTTATTCCTTTCATGCGAAGAAATAATCAAAATTCTGTCGTTGAAACAGTATTTTTAGAAGATATGGTTCATTGTGCTTTGATATGACTTATACATTTAATGGAGCAAGTACAAGAGATAGATGATGCATAGAAGAGCAGCAATATTGCAAGACGTGTCTCAATTCTAAACCAGTTTTGCTTGACCGCATATCAGAACAAACAGCCAAAATTATTTCATGCCTTTTTGAACAGATATAATGTCAATTTTTAATCAAAAAACACATTTTTTGTCTGATTTTTTTTAAATATAAAAATTTATTTTATTGTTTTTTACCTTCAGTTATCAACATGTTTTAAACAATTTTTTGTGATAAATGATTTATTTTAAATCAGATTTTTCTAGTTGAATTTTCGAGCTTAACTTTTAATAATAATAATAATAATAATAATAATAATTAATAATAATTACGATTTTAATAATAAATATAATAAATTGACTAACATAAATCTTCATTAATTACTCGTTTATTAATTATAAATTGTAGGAATGGTTTAATGATAAATATTTTGTAAAATATTGATTTTAACGTATTTAAATAAATTCTAAAATAATTCCAAATGTAATTTAATTGAAATTTCTTATCTAATAACATACAATTTAATTCGTATTTCTATTAAATTCTTAAATTTTATAAGTTTTACATTACAATTTTTGCATTAAAAATTTAGTTTTTTTACTTTTTATAAAATTCGATTTACAATTTTAATATTTTTTAAAAACATCTTTAGTTAAATTTTTAAAAAAATCTTTATTCTCTCATAGCTTTTGTTCGGACTTAACAGCTGAAACTAATTTTTATCTTCTTCTTCTTCTTCCTCCTCCTCCTCCTCCTCCGTCTCCTCTCTTTCCTTCTCTATAGGAACTAAACAAGAAGTAAATTCATTTTTAAAAGTTTTTATGTACTTCTTCTCAATTTTAACTTTAAATTATTGCTATGAAAGAATATAAAAAAGGCTAAATAAAAGGCATTTAACTTTTTTCGCATAAATCAAACTTAATCGAACATTTTAACATCCGAGTGTTTAAACATCAAGAGGATAATGTAAAAGGATCTTTATACTACAAATTGAGTAAATTGTCTAATAAATCTCATCTAAGGAGAAGATACAATTCCTCGTAATGTCAGGAAACGATACACTCAGGACTAATACTCGCAAACTTCTATCTTGTTAGCAAGAAAAACTCAAACATTCGCCTTTTATCTCGCTCCAGATAGCCGCATTTCTTTTAATTGTATTACTATATCGGATTCACATTGTTATAATATATTGCACACAATCGACTTACAATTTATTTTTTTATGATTTTTTTGTTTTTGGTAAATTCTAAAGAAAAAACGAACGTACAGAAGGCTCGATCTATATCTATCTTCAAAGCTTTTGCTTTCAAACGTTATTTTTAATGCTAAAAATGTATATAAAACTGTGTTTAAAATATTAAAATATATAAAATTTAAGGAAAAAAATGTATGTTTGAAAACTTAGTTTCGTCTAAAAATATAAAAATTTAGGATCAATTGAAATTTTTGAAAATGTAAGCTCAGATCTATACAATTATGTATATCTATCTCTACAGATTTTACTTAAAAATTATTATTTTTTTAAAGTACAAATGTTTTTATAAACTGTAAGTAGTAATATTATTAAAGTTTAAGGAAACTTTAAAATATATAAGACATAACTTTAAAAATTTATACACTTAACCGCAAAGATTTTGTATTAAAAAATGATTGCTTGCTTGAAACTATGTACAAACTCGTATAAAACACTAAAGTTTATTTAAAAAATTTAAGAAAAAAAGGTTTTGAAATTTTAACTTTGTTTGAAAATATAAAACTTAAAGTAAATATAGATTTTTTAAAAAAAATAAAAGTCACGACCTATACAATTAATTGTGTCTATCTACAAAAATTTTGTTTTAAAATATTATTTTTTATAATATAAAGCTACTTTAAACTGTATAAATTCTGTACAAATTATTAAAAATCTATACAAATTTAAAAGAAAAAAGTTTGCTTGAAATTACGGTTTTTGCTTGGAAATATAAGAACTTCTGAAAAATACATATTTTAAGTGTTTTGCCTAAAACCAGTATTTTTTATAACATAAAAACTCCTTTATATTGTATATAAGTCATTAAAATCTATAGATTTTTATGAAAACAAACTAAATTCGAAATTTTAGTCTTGTTTGGATAGAGAAGAACTTAAAATAAATCTGGATTATTTTATAAAACGTCTCGACCAATGTAATTAACTCAAAAGATTTTGTATAAAAACTGACTTTTTACAGTATAAACCATACATACCTACTTTAAATTGTATATACACCTTTAAAACCCGTAAAAATTTAGGAGAAAATGTTCGAAATTTTAGTTTTATTTATAAATATCAAAACTTAGAAATAAATATGTTTACTTTTAAAAAGTATTAACTAAATGGTTATATTTACCAAGGCGAATTTGAGAATTGTTCGAGCTTAAAGACAACTTTCCTATTTATGTTAAAGTGGAAATGCTAAAAATCAAATCAAATCAATTTATTTTTATTTTAAATTATAAGATCCTTGCACGAGTATAGAATTACTAATTTTCACTTTAAACATTTTTCCTTTAAATTTCCTGACTTGAAATTATTCATTTACATCTGTCACTTTTAATTTAAATGTTTGCATTTATAACTTTGATTTATTTATTTATTTTTCCTGCAGAAAATCTTTAGGAAACTACAAGCGACATCGGATCAAATTATGTCAAAAATGTACATTTATGTATTAAAATAATCGTTTACATCACAAACATTTCCTTCAGAAATAACGAGAACATATTTATATAACGGCACATCACTTACATAATTTTTTATTTTAGAGTTTTAAACGTAAAAAGAATAGTAAGTTTGTGAATTAATAGCAGATTATTCTAACATAGTACATTGGAAAATTACTTTTCGGAAATGTTTACGTTGTTTAAAAGTACCACGCTAAAACTTTTTGGTTCCTATATGCAAATTAAGCCATAATTAGGGAAGAAGAAAGAAATTTAGTGTCTAAAATGCCAGCCACATCTTAATAAAGAAAAGTTAGCTGGCCGCTCTTATCATTGATTAAAAGATTACTGCTCTTTCTATACTAAAGGTATCATTAAATTATAAAATTTATGCGAATTTTAATTAAATGTTTTCTTATTCTACGTAGCAAGTATTTTACATTAAGGAATAATGGAAAAATTTATTAAAAAATGGTGATAAAATAGTTATCAATCAGTAGTTTCAAGTATTGAATGTGTAAAGTAAAAACATATTTGCAAATATTTCTGCTTTTATTAGTGATTAAAATATTATTAAAGGCATAAACTTGTGTTTCCAACGCTTCTTAGCAGATGGCCCGGTTAACTTGTTTCAAATCGTGTAATTTTAAGAAAACTCCGGTGGAGATCGCGGTCCACTGGTTGGAAAATTCTAATAGCGATTATCTGTTCAAAAATTCGATTTTAATTTGTTTAAAACTATTAAGAAAGTGTTTTTAATTCAGTTTACATGAAATAATACGTCAATTATTTTAAATTCGTATAAGCGGTGAAAATCGGCTCTATTCGTTTTCACATTGTGCAAACTTTCTACCAACGTGCCTAGAACGACTTACCATTATTTGTATCAATTCATATAATTGATGAAAAATTACAAGAATGATATAAATGCGAGCCATCTGGACGCATATACATACTCAACACATAATGTATTAAATTTCCAATTCGCCTATGTAACAATAGAGCGGGTTGAAAATCTGTTCCATCTGTATTCATCGTCATGGCAAAGTTTTCCTTTAGAGTTTGCACACAATTCAAGTTGTTATTTGGTAAGAAGGGCACGTATCCAATGCTGTTTACTTTCGTTACGTGACCGATCGATGTTAGTTGTCTGACGTCACTTGTCGTAACAAGATTGACTATGGTAATAGCAGTTTCGGATGATTACGTAACGTTATCTTGGAACCATCATCAATATTCGTATGACGTATTTACAGCATAACCTTCTAGAGTGACATCAATTGTTATTATAACACTACTTTAAGAATAGTTTTTGAAATCAGTGTATGTATATATATATATACAGATGCTGATTTATATTCCAAGAAAAATATATATTGAGGTTAGAAATTCTTGTGAATATATCATGATTTTTTGAAAACTTTTGAAAGCTTTAGTGCCGTTGTATCGTATGGCTGTAAGCATTCTAATTATACAAAGCGCTTTGGTAATTTACATAATTTAAAGAATTCTCTTTTATTCATTACTAATAATAGTACAATAATAAACAATAATTATGGATACATTTTTATATCTAAGAATAGAAACTAATCTAAGAAATTCTAGTGAATATCAAGTCCAAATTCTTATTATTTATATATAACTTTTAAAATTTTGTTTATTGCTACATAACTGTAATAATTTTTATCTAGCTATTCGGGAAACAAAATGGTATATACAGAGTAAATTTTTATAGTTTTCTAGTATATAATACCGATGTGACTACAGCTGTTGTTTAATATATCAGTATGCTTCTAAGCTTAGCTTAATGCTTAAATATACTGAGTATAAAATAAATTTTAAATAAAATTAATCATAATTTTAATTGAATTTAAATTGTATTCTTATTTTCTTACGTTAATATATCTATTTTGGCCCTTAGTATTTTGTTCTCCGAGTATTTCAATTATACAAAAGCTTTTAGTAATTTAAATTTAATCTTACTTTCCTGTTCTTATGAAAGGAAATTGTAACATAGTTCTAGAATTTTAGGCATTTATTTAACCAAGAAAGATAGAAAGTTTATAAATATATGAAGTATATGAAAACCAAATTTTTTCTATTGTTTGATACTATTGTTCTAAATAATTGTAAACATTCTAACCGTATAGAAATTTTAATAATTTATATGTTGTTTGTTTTTTTTTCTGTTGTTATTCAAAAATAATAATAATTTCTGTATCGTATAGTTGATAATTTTGAGATTATTTAGTAAATTTATACTGTATAATTGCGTTAATTCTAAAACATTCAATTTTGTTTTGTCTTATGCTATTGTCATATAAGCATTTTAATAATGCAAAAAAATCGTTTACAATTAACATTCTATTGTCTTTCTATTATTACAACAGTATTTGAAGCTAATTTTATAAGGATTTTAAGGATAATTTTAATATATGACTTATAAATCGAAGAAAAATATATAACGAGTCTGTATCACGTCCAAATTCTTTCACTTACAAAAATATTTTCTAAAGTTTTGCTTTCTATTGTGACGTGCAGTGTAAGAATTGTAATTATACACAAAAACCGTTGGTAATTTACATTTTATCATAATTTTTTCTAAAAATATACATATTTTTTGTCTGTTCGACTCGTTCTAAGTATTGATAAGTAGAGTCCCTTGGGTGTAAGACCATTATTGGAAGAATGTCTGACGTAAAACAACTTATCGGTTGTTGACAAGATTGTCATATGCAACTTTTGTTAACCCAATGTTCGGTTGGACATTAAGAAAAAGAAGATAGAGAATGGTTTCTCTAATCCATTTGGGAATTACCCATTTGATAAGTGCAGTACGAGTAATCGACTGCATTACTTTTATTTATTTATTTATCGTATTTTATTTTTTTTATGTTTATTTTATTTGCAAAAGAATCAAATTCTTTTATTTATTTTTATTTTTTCTAGAAGCGTACACACTGTACATTATTTATTTATACGATGTATATTTATTGAAAAACAATGTAAATTTATGCGACATGCCACAAGATTGTTAAAAGAGTGTCAATTAATTTTAATATTGTTTTATAGGAATTGATTAAAATAATTTTTAAACTTAATTAAATTCGTATTGTATGTATTTATTTCCTATAAACACATACATAACTTCGTATAATTATAATAAGATATATGCAGTTATATATTTTAAGCTTTGTTTTTATTTTTCTATCCTATTTTATGAGTTATTTTAAATTAATAATAAATTAAAAAAGTATTTCAAATTTCTCGCACTCGGATATTAATCTTTATTTAAATATTCATCTTTAAATTAATTTTTCCTTTGATAATTAATAAGGATTGAATTAATTTTTATCTTTACTTTACTTTTTTCAATTTTAAATATTGATTTATACAATTTACGGTAAAATTAATTGTTAATTTATTATCTTAAGAAAAAATTTAATTATACTTTTTTAAAAAAATAAAAGTATTTTTTTATAAATAAATTTTCAAAATATTTTTTCGAATTTTATGAAATTAAAAGAAATTTCTTAAGTAGAAAACTTTTAAATTATGATTTTTTATTTATTAAATTAATGCAATGATGTAAAAATAATTATTTAATATATAAATCGTAAAATTTTTGTTGTCCAATAGTCATATGTCCATTGTAATGTCTAAACAGTGTCTTATTTTGTAGCCGGTTGGTTCAATTGATTTAAAAAGAAAGACTGCTATTTAATTTTTTTCTACGTGAACTGTCTCTGTACATTGAAATATTATTTAAAGAATTTTTTCGAATTTTAAATTTATACATTTTAACTTCACAAAAATACAGATCTTTTAATGGAATCACAATTTATATTTAAGTATATATAAGAAAATCTATATATTTTTTTTGACACTTTTCCAGACTTTTGGAAACAGTCTTTTTATATAAAAATAGAACATTTTTATGTTTGCGAATTGAACAATGTTATTCAATCACAAATGCAACGAGTATTATCAAATTTATATATATATTTTTTTTATTTTCGTCAGGAAGTCACATCTTGAAAGCAGTCGGAAATGACGTCACGGACGAGGTGAGGGTGACAAGCCATAAACTTGTCAACCAACCATGTCTGACATTTGCCAACATAAATGTCGTCGTTTTTTTGACATCTCCGGATGTTTCGGTGGACGTACCAAAAAAATGTTAAAGTATTATAACAGACTTTCTCTCTCTCTCTCTCTCTCTTTCTCCCTCTCCATATTTATCTCCATATTTATATACAAATAAATATATTTTATAAATAAAAATGTATACTATACATTAAAATATTTTTAAGTTTGTTTACTATCTTCTTAACTTAACTTTTTCTCCCTTATGGCATTTTTCTTGTTGAAAAGTATACATGAAAGATAGCTTCGGATATCTATATATTATCAATTATCATAAGAAACTTTATTATCTAAATATATAGCAGTCGATATGTGTACAAATAAATATAAATAAAAATGTTTACTAAATATTAAAATATTCTCAATGTAACTCTTTCCTTCTTTATGATTTCTCTTATTTTTATTGATAAAAATGACCAACTTGACCAACAAAAGGAGCTTCTGGATCATTATTTGCATAGGCTAATCAATTATTATAGGAAACTTCATTATCTTAATATAACAGTCTATATCTCTGCATATACAGGAATAAGTATATTTTATAAATAAAAATTTTTACTAAATATTAAAATATTTCTTTTAGTGTAAATCTCTTCCTTTATGGGATTTTTAATGATGAAAAAGGGAATGACAAAATAGTTTGGATCATGATATAAGATATTTAGTTACCTTCAATAGAGATGCAATATGTATATATTAGAAATAAAATGTATATTAAATATTAAAATATTTCTAAGTTTGTTTACTATCATCTTAAAGTAACATACGTACAGTATGTTACTCTCTGCCTTGTGGCATTTGTCTTGATCAAAAGAGAACGTGATAAAATAGCTGTGGATCCTTATATATTATCAGTTATCGTAAGAACCTTCATTATCTAAAGACAGTTTAAGTTATATAGTTTTAAATTAACAAAAGAGAAACAAATTTTATCCTTTGATAAAAACGTAACGTGACTTTTCAGTCGATGAACTGAAATTTAGATTACAAATAATGAGCAAAGAGTACTTTTGACAATTGCTTTTGATAGAAATTGAAATTGGTATCCTCTTCTATCTTAATGACAGATTTCATTAATTGTACAATTATTTCTATGCACCGACAAAAGATAAAAGGGCTAAAGGCCATCGGAAGTTACTCGACAAATTTTTATGTACTGTACGTATATTTACTTGACTTTTAAAAGTGTCAACACCCCTGTATGAACAGCATTGCATGTAATTACAGTAACTCTCATCTGTTTATGTTATAGTTTTAAAAAATATTTTAAAGTGGTTTTTAATTACAGGAATAAATTTCTTTACTTTGAAAATAATTGTTGACTTTCTAAATTTATGGATTGTTAACTGTATACTTGTTTTTTTTGTTTGTTTGTTTTTCTTTAATTAATATTTTATTTTTAATACGTTGTTTGAATATATTTGTAAGTTTTTATGTATAAATTAGTATAATTAATACCTAAATCGACATGAATGCAAATGAGGGTGTTTTGTTTGTTTTTTTTTTGAGAGGTATGCAAATATAATGGGTTTACTACATGAAAACACTGGATGGTTCAAAAGTCAGTTAATCACTGTAAATACTTTAGGAGTGTCTTTTTTAAATATTAAATTATAATTTTAATTGAATATCAGTTGTTTTTTCGCTGTCACTAATTTTGCGCTGTTCTAAACTTAAATTATGAGTCAAATTCACAAGCGTACTTGGAACACACAAATGTGATTCACTGACTTTTGAGTTAACTTGTAATCAGGCTACAGTTTGAAAAAAATTATAGACGTATAAATTCCCACTGTCGTCTATCTGTCTGCCTGTCCTTTCTTAATCTCGAGACCAGTGTTAGATAGATAAAAGACGAGACCAACTATGGAAAGGTTAGGGGTAGAAGGCCCAGATTAACTATACACGAAAGACATATGAATTTAATTAAAAAGTTTTCCTAAGAACGGAGTTACATACATGATCGGCACGGCTCTGTTTTAATCAGGAAAAGTATGAAGTACAGGGGCAAATCACTACTTATTTGAGATGCAGATCATACATTTTAAATTAAATTAATTAAAAATATGATTAAAAGTTGCAACCAAGCATTGTGCCGATGTCACAATAATTTTCGCTCGTACTTTTTTTTTTTTTTTTTAATTTTGCGATGTTGCTGTTTAGTAAGATTGAACACCCACAACTTAAACCTAATAAGATACGATTGACTTGAATTTTAGGCAACCCTGTATTAGGTTAACTCTGCGAAGTTTCCATTTAGTAAGATGGAACACGTATAAGTCACATCATTTAACAAAGCTAACTGAAACTTTATTTACAGAATGGCGTTTATCATTCCCTCATCGAATCTTATCTGTTCTTAAGTCGATAATTAGTCCATCTGTTAGCCCGCATGGAAGTTAATACAGTTGTGATAACGTTACTGGTCTTTACGCTCCATTTATATACAGAATAGCTTAAATTAGTAGAATGGATAGTTTTCGAAACTTGTTGGAAAACTATTTGTAATTCTATCCTTTTGCCTTTCTAGATAAATCAATAATGTGAAGTAAAAGTTACGTTATTTGTTTATCTAACTACCATTAAATTTGTATTCATCCATTGAAAGTAAAACTATTTACTTGTATCTGAGTAACTCTTTGATTCGGCTGTTTATCTGTTTATACATTGAATATAAAATCTTTACCTTTAAAAATTAAATACGTTAAAGTAACTTATTACAGTTTAACGTAGGTTAATAATTAAAAAATATATTATTAATATATTAATTGAACTGAACTAAGTCAATTAATAAGTAATGAAAATATTAATTAAATATTTAAATAAGCTAAATAATCAATTTATAAACTGTTTACTAAATATGCTTTTTTCGTATAAAAAATTCAAAACTTTTCATTTAATTTAAAAATTTATATATATTATGGTATAATGGCACGATGAAGTGACTTTCATTCAACACTTGGCTAGTTTTCCATCTTTTATTCAGTTATATATTTTTGTGTTTTATTAAAATATATATATATATATATAAATTTAATATCTTTAAGTTTATAATTATCATAGAAATTTTAAATTTTCAATTATTATTATTATTTTTTAATACAGAAATTATAGCTTAAAAAACAAATTTTCACAACAGACTTTTGTATTTATAATTTTAAAAAATACAGAAGTTTTTGAAATTTTTATAATGATTATAACTTAAAATCGAAAGTTCTTTATCTTTATTTACAAAATTTTAATTAGTTTATTAAATTTTTATATGTTTACAAAATTTAAAATTTATATTTTTGTATAAATTTTTGTTTTTTAAGCCATTATTTTGTATTTTTTTGAAAAGATATTTAAACAATTTAAAATATTTATGATAATTATATTTTAAAATCATTGTTTAAGTATTATTTATTTTTTAAAAAAATAGAATTTATATTTAAAAATGTATGTACTTTTTTTTTTTTACAAAAATACAAAAGTTTTGATTTTAAGTTATAATCATCGTAAAAGTTTCAAATTTATTTTAAATATATAAAGGGAAAAAATCGATTTTTGTGCATTTAAACCTTATTTATTTATTTTATATATTTTTTTATTCATGTAAAAAACACGAGAATGCTTTATATAGAACTTTATTTAAAGTTTTATAAAACCCAAAGGCCATTTGAACGAAGATTCTTTAACCATTTTCTTCTCCTTTATTATCTTTGTTTATATACAGATACAAAGTTTTATTCAAAGTTTTAAGCGTAACGTTTATAGTATCAATGCACACACTTATAAACTGTAATATTCAAAACTTAAATCCATTAATGCTTTTACTATTCAGTTACTCTTTATTTATATACCTTTTATAATTCAAAAAATTCTGTTCGATTCGTATTTGCTTTTAGTAATTTCGAATGATAAAATCCTTAGAAGTAAAAGAAAAATAAAGCACCTGCATAAAATTATTTAGAATTTCTTAGTTTTTGTAACGTTTCTTTCTTAGAATTTCTTATTTCTTTCTAGTATTTAGAATTTGTTAAAATTTTCTTAATTTTCTTAAAATTTATCTCGTGGAATTTCTTAATTTTCTTGGAATTTTTTAGTTTTTTTTTAACATTTCTTAGAACTTATTTTTCTTAGAATTTCTCCATCTTTCTGTGTCTTCCATTATATTACCTTACTATTATATTTTCCAAATTTAGATTCAAACGACAAATAAAACGTTGTCAACCGTAGTAAAAGTAGTAATAATATATATATTTATTTATTTATTTTATTTTATTTGTCTAACTTTGAACTAGAAATATCACATGAAAGTAGATACATAAATATATATATATATATATAGTATTTTTAGTTATAAAAATTCTTTTATATCTTTGTATTTTTTTATTTGAAAATATAAATCTTGTAAACATAAAAAAAATGTTTAAAAGTAAAGTAGATTTTAATGTATTTCTTTTCATTTAAAATTTATAACAAATATTTTTTTATTTACTTTTTGTGCATGTTTTTGTTACTATTTATCTTTGATTTAAGGAAGCGAGATAAATAAATTTATTAATTTGCACGTTAAAAAATGTTTTAATTAAAATTAAATAAATTATTTAAGTGCTTTTTTTTAATGTTAAATAATTTAAAATCATTTTTTTAGATTTAATTTTAGCAGTGTAAATGGTAGTCTCTTGCTCCTGTGTACATTATTTAAAGAAAATTAAATAAACAAATAATGAAGTTTTAAGCAAATTTTTGTAATTTTTTTTTTTAGGTATTTTTAATGAAAATAAAACATAAAGAGAAAGGAAAGCAATACAAAAATTTGATAAAGTAATAAACTAATTATAATAAAAGTTAATGATATAATGTAAAATAATATTAATTTATAAATTATATTGTAATTTCTCTTTAAATGAAAAAAAAAGTAGAAAATTGGAAAGATAAATTTATATAAAATGCTTCAATAAAAAGTTTTACAAAGTTATTAAAACTTTAAAATGAATACATAATTTCTACCAAAATATTAAGAAAATTTCCTTTTTGACATCTTTCAGTGGCTTAATTAATGTCACTCGAATAATTAAATTTTAAAAAATTTTCACTTAAAATATTTAACGAATAAATAACAAAGAGAAGGAGTATTCTTTTATTTATTTTTTAATATTTAGTATTTTAAAAAAATACAAGAATATTCCTTAAATATATTAAAATAAAAACATTAATTTTAATTTATTAATTTAATTTATTGAAATTTTAAAAAATAATAATGAATTTAAACGTAATATTCTCGATTATCATAAATAATAATTATTGCTCCGCCCAAAGGATGCACTCGGCGAATTCATTCAGATTCTTCTTATTTAATCGAAATTAACTTTAATGGGTTATTTTAATGACTTTTATAGGAATATTTAAAAAGGAGAAAGAAAGATTAATTCTGATAGATGGATATTATTCAGTATATAATTGACCATCTTTAATTAGAATTTTCCAACTTCATACCACTTAACGATTGATAATGAACTCGGTAATATTATTTACGATTCATTTCACTTACTTTTAAAACATGAAATTTTCTTGTGATAAAATAAACGAATGAATGTCTTTGAAGTCAGTTTAGATTTTCCCCATTTTCTTTTCCTATCTCGTTATTTTTGATCATTTAAATATTTAAAAAAAAATTGAGGATAAAATCAAGAGTTTAATATATTTTACTGCTGTGTTTTAATTAATTAATGTTAAAAATTGCAGTTTCTGTTTAAGTTTTGGATGTTTTGAGGATATTCAAGGCTCTCGTTCAAGTTCTGATTGAGCTTTGAGTATGTTTAGGATTTTCATCCTGTTCCTGATAAAATTTTAAGGAAGTTTAGAAGTCTTTCTCTGCTGCTAAATCCATTTTAAGGATTTTTTACTCTCATTAAAATTTCTTAAATTAAATCTATTTAATTACAATTATTGGCATTAATGGCGCTTGTTATAAAATTCTTACCAAACTAGAATTTTAAATTGAAATTACTATTTAATCTCCTAATAATAATTTTTTATAACTTCACTCCGTGGTCATTAAGAGGGCCTTTTGAATCATCATTACTCGCCAGGCCCCGAATTTGACCGAGTGTAAGAGATGGGACCTGCTTATATAAAATGAAAAAAGTTACTGGAGAGTCGCTCGCCTGAATTCGATTCCGGATCGCCCCAAGAGGTAGGCCGATGAATTCACTATCTCGGTCATTCGGTGACACTAATATTCCTCTATATTAAGGACTCATTTATATAGCTGTTGCCACATGTTTAGGTGTTTACTTGCTGTTATGGAAGGCCCAAGTTCAAACACGATCTCAATCTTTATAATTAATTATGGCAGTATGAGTCGGAGCATCGTTACTTATTCCTCATCCATGCTGATCGACCTCATTGAGAGTTAAACATAATTGTTACCATACAGCCTACAATATAGCTTGTTTTTTTAATAAGTCAATTAATCAGCTTAATATTTAAGAATAATGAAAGTAATTATTTAGTTAAGGTCTCTCGTCTATATACAGTATATTGTTAAAATCAACACTTTAGTTTAGAATTTAAATTTTAAATTTTATACATAAATTTCCACAAAAATTTGAAAAAATTAATAATTTCATTATATTTAAAAACGTTAAAATTTAAGTTTGATTATTATATTTTGATGCATTTACAAATGTAAGTTATAGGCTATGTTCTGACTCAATATAATATTCAATATTTAACAGATAAAGTAATATCATCAAGTAAACATAAAATATTTCAGTTAAGAATTATTAGCCTAAAAATGATAGATTTCGTAGCCTAATTTTTTTAAATTTTTATTTACTGATTTTATATTTTATATTGTTATATACTTTTATTATTTATAAATGTTTTGTTGCAATATTATATTTATAGTCTATTTAATTTTTGAAAATAATGTTTTATATTATATTTATTATTTTTATATTATACTCGTGATTAAATAATGTTTTATTTCAAAATTTATATTATTTCAGCATCTTTGCTTTTTTGATATTTATGATTTTGCTTATTTTTATAATTATTTTACTTTTACTGAAAATTAATGATTGTAGCGTATATCTAGACTATGACTCCAAATGGGAACTGTCAATATCTTATAACTCCAAGTAGGTACCACTGTGAGAGATTGATTTTATTTTTGGTATAATAAGAATTTGATAAATTTCTGTTTAGAATCATGACAAGTGATGTTTACCGATTCTTACGTTGCCGTCTGTTTGGAATCGTAAGAGACCTCGATATCAAAGAGGAATCACCAATCTCTCACGGTTCCAAACAGGAACCTATCAATCTCTCACGGTTCTAAACAGGAATCTATCAATCTCTCATGGTTCTAAACAGGAATCTATCAATCTTTTATAGTTCTAAATAGGATTTTACCAATCTCTTATAATTCCGAACAGGAACTACCAATCTCTTACGGCTCCAAACCAGGAATATATCAATCTCTTATGGCTCCAGACAGGAATGTAGTGTGCTATACTTCTAATCCAAATAAGAATTTTTTTTATCATTTTATTTTGATTCCTGTTCATTTTCGTGTTTTGTCTATGTTATTGATACTCTGGTTTATTTATTTATATTCCGTTTCATCTTGAATGCGTTTATTAGTAGTGAATGTTCATCTCGCTACGATGTATCCCATTTGATCCTTACAGATCAAATGGGATGCTTTTACTCTTCCTGTATTTTTATTGCACTTAATTTTAAATATTTTATTCTGAATTGTATTTAGCAATATTTAATTCGTTAGTAAGTTTAACAAGTCAATAACATTGATCTTTAGTCGAACCGATACCCAGCAGCTGACTAATCTAGCCACACCCATCACTTCGTTTCTTTTATTTTATCAACCCCTGTTTCCATGACAACATTACTAGGAATCCTGTCGCAGTCTTAACGTTCCGGTCAGTTTTTATGGCACTTCGTATTTTACCTGTGTTACTGTCCAGGCACTTTTTTGTGGATTACTTTCTCCTCCTCCTCTTCTTCAGAGAAAGTGAAATTCTTGGGGATGGACATGACTGAACAGATTTCACTCTGTAAATCCTTCAATATAACAAGTTTTTCCGATTTCTAACTGAATTATAACCTTAACTTGATAGTTCGAGTTGAATAAATTCCTAACTTAGACTTCAGCCTGTAACATATATTTTTTCTTTTCTTGAATTTATATTGATGAATGGTTTCTCGTGGGCACAAACTTTATTGATTTTGTTGTAAACAGTTGAAAAAGTTTTTACACAATTAAATTGAATATTTTCCAATTATTTTATGTATGATGGTTAATTTAATATTTTTTATGCATTTCTTGTTATCTAGTTTGTTCATTTTGAATTGGAGCATGTTATCCTATTGAGAATTATGCTGATTTTCATGTTTATCAAGCTGATATGAGATTATATATCGCAGGAAATTATTCTCGAAAGCTTTAAATAAAGAGACAGTATAAAAATAAATAACTTTTTTTTTACTGTTATTAACAATAAATAAGACACTACATTATACGAATGCGAGTTTCTTATTACATTCATTGATAGATTTATTAATGAATAAATTTCAAGTTTTAATTAGTAAAATTTTCTTTTTCGGCTTCACTTATAAATCTTAAAATTTAATATCTTACATTCTTTACTAAAGTTCATCATTTTGTAACATAATTTTTTATATTCTTTTCAAACCTGTAACTCGTGTTCTTTATAAAGCGCGTACGAATGATTTATGTTAACATCTTCACCATAAGAAAGGGGGAAAATGCTTAAGCAGTTCATTCTTTTCGGTCATTTATTTCATAAGCATTGAGCCAAGCAAACAACAAGTCATTTTGTCTTCTGGTATGATTTTATGTGATCGCTTTAGCGGTAATATTACTGAATGATGATGTCGTAAACTGTACATATATCGGTGTTTAATATCGGATGGCGTCTACTTTTCTATTATCGATCCGTCTATTGTGACGTTGATTTGTTCTTCATTGTTGAATTTCTCTGATATAAACGTATTAGCTTAACCATCTCATCTCTATAAAAATAAACCTTTGAATATAGTGAAAATATTTTCTTTTCCTTTCTATATCATCTACTAATACTTACTACGTTAATCCCATGGCGTATACAATGATACCAAAACATTACTAAAAATGATTTCTATACAAAAACATTTCCATTTAATAAATAAACATTAAATTTATTTTCAATCGTCATTCTCTGTCTATTTGATTGAATCTATTATTCATTACTTCGATAAATTAATAAAAATATTTTATCTTATATACTCGTACATTTCCACATCCTTTCTCTTCACTTCTCCTCTTCATCTCTCTCCTCTACAACTTTGTTGAATTTTTTAAATTTTAAACCTGTATTTTTCTTACGCATATTAAACTTGTATCTTATTACTCTATATACAAAGCATTCTCTGTTTAAAAAATAAAATATATCCAGAAATGTAACTTAAATTATTCAATTTTTTAAGACAAATATTTCTTGGAAATTTTTCTCTTCGTTTTGCTGTAATGTGCGCTATAATCTTACATTAATCGATTATAGAATTTAGCAGCTACGTGTACATATATCATCACTAAGTTCCTAATCGATTTTATCAATGCTGAAGTTTGTAACTAATCGATTTAGCAACTAGATCACACTTAGCATTTAATTTCCACATGATTCTATTATAGCAACTTGATTAGTTGTTTATCAACATTTAGTTTCCATTTGATCAATATTATATATCAAAATTTAATTAGTGAACATAATTAATTACAATAGCCGCCACTAAACAATGAAAGAATATTTTTAATAAACACAAACTGCAATCAAATTAATGCATATTTCAATATAATTAGCAAAATGTTCTATCTTCTAGTATTAACTCCTATTTAAATTTAATTTAATAATTAAACATGTCATATGATTTATTAATGTTACGTTACATTTATTATTTTTAAATTTTATGATATATTTTTGTGATATATTTACAATTTTCTTAAAGAAAAATATTGTAATTTGATTATACATTTATCATTTAAACCTAATTGTATTGTTGTTTCATATTTATATTATATTTATTGTGTTTACCTGTTTTATTTTATGCAGAATTTTTGAATTTAATATATCACTATTTTATATATTTTAAAAAAATATATATATTTATCTTTATTTTTTTAACTGTATAACTGTATTGATTGCTCTTTCTTTAACGAGAAAATCAAACGAATAAATAAGATGCAGAGTCACCATGGGAACTCTGCTTTATTTTTCATGAATTTGCATGCTAAGTCAGCAAACAGCACGATAACAGATCTTTCTTATTAGACTAGAATTGTGCTATGACACATCCTTTGATGTTGAGTTTAATATAAAGAAAAAAATAGCACTTTTTATATAGGTTATCGATTAGCGTGTTATTTTTAGTTCAGAAATAAAATCATTACTCTTCATCATCATTATAAATGGAGTGTTATTTTGAATTTTTCGCTTCAATAATTTTAACATTTTCGATTTCTTCATCAAAATTAGTCAAAACGTCGAAAATATAACTTTAAAATTGAAAAAAAAAAATTCTAATATTTACATTTTCAAACGGTAGATCACGAACCCCGACCTTTTCATCCTTTTTATTGAAGTAATTTCATCACGATTATAAGAGGTTGGAAAGCTGTACATTAAGATGTTAATTTATGGAATATTTTCAAATAATTTTTTTTTTTTTTAAATAAGTTTGAAACGTTTTATTAGTCCAATCAAAATGTAGGTAATTTAAAGAATTTATATAAAAATTTAGACGAAAATGATTTTAAAATAACGCTATTTATGCGGAATTTTATAGTCCCAAATTCAACATGAATAATTTTATGGTTAAAAGTTTATTTTCAATTTTTTTTCTTATTTTTTAAATTCGAACAGAACACTTTAGTTAATAGTATTTATTTAAAATGCATTCCAATTACTGAGCACAAAGTAGAAATTTTCTGCTCATTTGACGATTAATTAAAACGGAGAAAAGCAATTGTAATCCTTTTAAAGAATTAGAAAAACAAAAATTTCCGATAAAACTCTTCTTCAAAGTTCCTTTATAAAAGTGTATGATCAAATAATCATTAAACAGAAAAGAACAATTTAAAGTTAATTGAAGTTTTTGTACAAATTAGTTAAATAACATCTAAATCTATTATATTCTTCTGCAGTAATATATATGGCCTATTAAAGACATTAATAGTAATAAAAATAGCATCTCCCAATGGATTAATTTCAAGCTATAAGATGAAGTATAATTTCTCCAGTTGGCAGTTTATAGAATTTCGGATTAAGATAAGTTTAAATAGAAATTTAATATATAAGAAAAGTTTTCTATAAAGAAAAACAAAACCTTCCCTTTTTAAAAATTATTATTATTATATACTAAAATATCTGTTAGAAAATAAATTTTCTATTGAACTCTGAAAATATCATAAGCTATCGAATGAATAATTGCCATTTTTCATATAAACTAAGAAAGAAAGGATGGGAAAAAAATTATGTAAATTGTTCAAATAGTTTTGAATCTTCATTTCCTGAGATATTAAATACTTGCTCTTAAAGTTCAAGCTAATTGAACGGTTAATTACCTTTTGATGAGTTGATTAAAATGCTTTGAAAGTCGTTCGACTGAAACTGTATTATCTCTTTACCATTAGGAATAAATGATTTTCATTTGGAAATTTTTCTAACACCTTTTGTTAATTTAAATAAGTGAGAACTTACCTAATACTGTTTACTTATTTACAATTTTAGAAATTCTACTTCATCTCATTTTACTAGAATTCTAATAAGTACTCAAAATTAGGCAAATTATTTGAAACTCATTTTGTATACATAAGCTAAGTTTTCTTTACTTTAAGGAAAGAGAAGAGGACTTAAAGTAGAGTAATTGTATATGGTAATATCTTCTTGCAACATATGGGAAAATTCATTTATTTTTTTTTTCATTCAACTTTTTCATCTTATTAGTTTTTTCCTATATTTTTTGAAGGTTTAATCAGTCAATTAACTATCTAATTTTGTTCGGAGAATTTAGCTAAAGCAATAATAAATTAGAATTGATAAAGTAAAAGAAGGGAAAAAAATTTATCAAATTAACTAGAGCACTACTTTTTATAATAATAATAAAGTGGCAATTTTTAGTGTATTTTTTTAAGTTAAAAAATTCCATTTTCTACGTCCCGATATTAAAATATATGGTTGATTTTTATCCGGATTCGATGATGCATTTCTTTTCTAGAAACATTTCAACTAAATCCGATTTGCTGTATAAACAACCCCACTATCTATATATATTGATATGAACGAGTTTAGTTCTCTAGCAATATCCATCTAGTTTCTGCATGGTCGAATCAACACACACACACAAAAAAAAAATAAAAAAAAAAAAAAAAAAAAAGAAAGTGCCTTGCCATCTCTTCAACATCTTTCCTATCTTTTATACAACTATTGCAATCCATCTATATCAATTAAAATTATCTCTGATAATTTCTCTAGTTTAATTATTATTAAAATTGATATTTGGTTTGAAACTTTCCGACCGTACAATTTAAGCTAAATTACAATTATCGATTCGTATATTATGAAATTGTCAATGTTTGTATTAATTCCAGAGATGAAATCTTATCGAATTAAAAAAAAAATTTAATAGGAAATTTTGTAATTTTCCTTTAAAAATTTTTATTATGTTCTTAACTTTATTGCTTAACATTATTGCTTTGTTAACGTGGCTTATGGCTTTAACATTGCTGTACAGAGCAAGTAAATTCGGTTACATTATAACTGAATTTAGTTTAAAAATAAAATTAATTTAATAAAAATTAACTATAGTCATTTTATTATTATAAATTCTGTAAAAATTATTTTTAATTAAATTCATTCACATTCATGATTGAATTAATTGAAATAATTTTATAGGATTAACATTTGTGACTTAGTTAAAATAATTCTAATCTTGTAATGTTAAATTCAACCAAAATGAATGAATTAATTATAAATTTCTGTAGAATTAATTAAGGAATATTTTGATTTTAATTAAGCTCATTCATAATACGATTTAATTTAGTTAAAATTTGTATTTCCATATTCTCTTAAACTATCAGCTTCTTTACATATATATATATATGTCCCTATTTAAATTATTATAATTAAGTTAAGCCATTTATAAATGAACTTAATTAAAATCAGTTTTTACGATTGAATATAATAATAACTTTTATTTAAATTTTCTTTAAAATTTTGTCGTCTTTTAATTTATCTGTTATCTGCATCCATTTATCTTCATTAGAGCATTTTCATTTTCAATAATTAATTAAGTAATTAAAAATTAAATTAAAGAATATTTCGATTTTAACCAAGCTTCCTCAAAATATATTTAAACTTAGTTAAAATTTATATTCAATTATTCTTCTATCAAAAATAATTATAATTAAATTCATCCTCATTTGTTCATAAAAACTATGTTAATTAAGTTCAACCACGATATGACTAAGCTTGTAATTATTTTTGTGCTCGATTATAATAATTTTTTTATTTATAAAAAAATACTTTAATTCGCATTTTATATATGTTTTATCTTTAAAATATTATAATGTTCTATTTTTATTTTATTTTTTTAATCTTCATTCATTTCATCAACTTTAAACCAAACTCAATTTTCGATAGTTAATTGAAGAGGAATATTTTGTAAATTTACTTATAATGTGTTTCAATTCGGTTAAAATTTATGATAAATTTTACAAAATAATACTAATTAAATTCATCCATAATGATTGATAAAAATAATATATATATATATATATTGTAAAGAGATTTTTATTTGCATTTTATACATTTCTTTTTCCTTTAAAATATTATCTTCTTTTCATAATGGTGCTATTTTATCTTTTACCTGCATCCATTTTATCATCTTTGGAGTATTGTCAATTTTCAGAACTTTCAAGGTATTAAAATCAAAATGTATGCAAGAATATTTTATTATCAGTTCAGCAATAAAATATATTTGAATGAGAAAAAAACATGGCTCTGTAAAAAATATTTTAAAAGAATTATAACTTTTTCTTATCTAAAATAATCATACTTAAATTCTTAATTAATATTTACATCGTTGATTTTTTTACTTATAAAATGAATTACTTTTATTTATAAAAATATTTTAGTAACTATAGAAACGTGTAATTGATTTAAGATTATTATTTTTTCCATACAGATACGTAAGATGGTCCACAAGTGTGAATAACATAGACAATCTGTTAAAGTTTTGATTTAATTTACAATATTGTTATAATAGTCATTGAACAATTATTTGAATAGACAGTCTTAGAGTAGAGAAATTTAGTCTTTACAATGACTTTTGAATCACTTTGCATATAACATATATCTGTGTATTGGTGTTATAAACTTATTACATGATATAGAATGAATTTTATTATGAAACTCTTATTTCTTTTCTAAAATAGAGAAATGTAATTAAATTCTGAAGATTATATTCACCATAAGCCTATTAAATTTTTAAATTTTTGATATTTTAGTCCTGAGGAAATGTTGCGCATTAACAACCAGACAGACAGACAAAATGAATACAAAATTATGCTATGAATCTCTAAAAAAAATGTTTATTTAAAGAATTTAAAATTTTATATATTCAGCAAACTATAAATGCAATTCTGCAAAAAGTTTTTTATTTAAATTAATTAATAAATTAAGAAAATAGAAATTTTATATTTAATAACAGCAAAAAAAAAAAATCATTTTACAATAGAATTTTTATTTCTTTCATATATAAATACCAATAAATTAGCATAAAATATCACAGATCTCAGCAAAAAGCGTTAACTTACATACAAAAGTCACGATTAGCATTTAAATTTCTTAACTTATTATCGTAGACATATCGATTACTATGAGGTAAAACGTTAAAAGCCGAAGACAAAGTATTAGGAAATGAAAAAATTAGCATATTCAAAAGAAAGAAATAAGAAAATATTTCGCAGGTGAAAGAAAAAGCAATGTGTTAAACTACAAAAAGAAAAAAAAAGAAAAATAAAAGAAACATCAAACAATGCGGGCAAGTTTAAGCGAACCAACCCAAAAATATCACTAATGGATCTGTGTACTGTACTCTTGGATATGTCATCCTTCAGGCACCACTTTCTAAGTGTGAAAAGGGGGGAGTAACTTAAGTAATTGGAAGGGGGTAAAATGTAATCTTCTATAAAGAAAGAATCGATATATATATATATATATATATATATATATATATATATTACGAAGAAATATATTTTATAAAAATATTAATATTAAACTTTACAGAACCTGAGAAGTGTAATTTGCAAGTATGAAAAGGGAAAAAGTCTCCCTCTTTACGGTGTAATTGGAAATGAAGTATAAAATAATTTTTTAATCTGAAGTAAATTATAAATTTCTAGAAATAAAAATCATTAATCTTTTTAATTATTCTATATGGAAAGACATTTAATAAAGTCCCTAACTTTTCGTAATCTACTGATCTACATAATAAGTGTTAGTTACTAAGTAAGAAAAGGCAAAAAAACTTAAATAATTGGAAGTAATATATAAACTTCTATAAATAAAATTGATGTATTGTAGTATTTTCTGTTTAGAAAAATATTTATTAAAGTTTGGAGAATAGAAAAGGTATAGTTAAACTACTTTATGATGTTATTAGTTTTGTCCAATAGCTGTATAGCACCATATAGTAATTCCGGTCACGCTTGGTTCGATCCACACCCTTTTAACACAGAACTTAACCAGGCCTGCGATGATGAATGATAAACTTTTCTTCATGGTTGATTTTTAAGTATGCGTTTAGTTTGTATTTTAATTCGTTTAAAAAGATTTTTACATCTTTATTTGAAAGTTGTTTGGAAGGAATTTTTCAAATTCCTTTTATTACTCTCGCCTCTTTTAAATCTTTTATTACTTCATTAGCAGATGTCACTTGCATGTTTATTAAAATATTTTAATACTTCTCTGTCTCTCACAATGTATGTGTTGATATTTAGAAGAAAATATTAACTTGCCAACAATGTGTTTATCAGTGTTTTATAGACTGTAGATTCATGTAACTTATTAAATCGTGTAACAGATAGATAAATAAATATATTAAAACTCATTTAAACTAATTTCGAATCAGTTTATATGTAAATACATATTTAAAATTATTGGTAATTTAACAGGTAGCTCGCGAACCCTTTCACATGTTAAAAACTTAATCAAAAGTATATAGGTTGAGAAGTAAGACTTACATGCTTAACTAACTTAAAAATAAGTTAAATAAGCTTAAGAAAATTATTCTAAATTTAAAATATTTTTAAAAAATAACATTAAAAATTTATTTAAAATATTAATATATTATTTTCATTCAAAATATTATAAAATATATGTTAAAAATTACTATTAACAATGGTATAAAGTAACAATCATGTCAATAAATTTACATTGATTTTAATGTATTAATATTGTTAAATTCTTCCAATCGATTCTACACAAAATACTTCTTAACACTGTTACATTTGAATAAATTATAAATATGATAAAGATAAATTTACTCAAAATACATTAATTCCATGATTTTTATTATTGTTTTCAAGTCCTCAGATTTCATTTAAAAGTTTCTAAATAAAGCAATTTTAATAATTTTCAATAAAATTTACATA